>NC_142032.1:29161730-29470301 GCF_982192425.1 Myodes glareolus
TTTACTGTTTTTCTAAGAGCATTTGAAGTCTCTCTGTTCAAGGAATAGGAATCTGTGTTCTGAGGCTTTAGCAATAATCCCAGCCTGATCTTCAGGGGCCAGTAACTGATCCTTCACTGAATTTTTTGTTTGTTTGTTTGTGTTTTGCTTCTTTGTTTAAAGGCTGGACACTGGATGTTGATTTAGTAGATAAAGCATTTCCCGTGCAAGCATGGTAAAAGGATCCCCAGCAACCATATAAAAACCCCCTGAGACCACCAGCCCACCTGTAGTTCTGGCGCTCAGGAGGGTGAAGAGATCTCCATGTAAAGAGGCTACCTAGACTAGCCAGACTGGCAAGCTCTGGGTCCAGTGAGAGACCTTGCTTCAGAAAAATGAAGTACAGAGTGATTGAAGAAAACACCTAATATCAACATCTGGCTTCAACACCCATACACACACATGCCAACATGTATGCACTCATTACATATGTAAAAAGGTGACTTTTTAAAATATAAAACAGAATACATAATTAGTTGTTCTGGCCAAACCCCACCATCTAAGAAGCGACTTGCTAATTTGGGGGAAATAGGTTCTGGATTCAAGTTACTGTCTTTCTGTATACTGACTGGGTGAGACCACTTCCTCATAGGCCAACTGAGAGCATATGTCTTATACATGAAGGTGAACATTAGTTAGCACTTTTGGAAGGCTAAATATCATGCCTGGTAAGTGCTCAGTAAGAGGTGGCCATTACTATTGTGTCTGCTATTGTTGTCCAGTTGGTATTACTTTGTCTAGATAATAGTAATACTATAGGTCCTAAAATTTGAAGTCATTAGGGTATTAAAACTAATGTACTATTTATCTGTACTTTTCTATAGCTCATGTAGTTGTAATACTAGTTATCATTGCCTTCGTGGTATAATTTAATAACAGCAACACAGCACATGTTTTATGGACCATGGGGCATTTGAGCTAAATATTGAAGAGTGGGTAGCATGAGACTGGAGAAATGGCTGCATTGTCAAGAGCACTTGTTGCTCTTGCAGAGGACCTAGATTCAATTCCCTCCACCCAAATAGTGGTTTGCAATCTTCTATAACCCCAGTTTTGGGAGATTCAACACCCTTTTCTGACCTTGAATGGCACCAGGAACACATGACTATTTCTATGTATATACAGGCAAAACACTCACAAAATAAATCTTTAAAAAGAATGGAGAGCACCAGGGCAATGCAGGCTACTGAGCATCAAAGGAATAAAAGCAGGCATTTTTATCTGATGCCTTTCCAGGTTTGCTAGTCAGTTCCAAGCTTTGGTTCCAACACATAAGGCTTGCAGAAGCCCTCGAAGCTAAGGGCTAGATGGAAATGAGGCCCCAAACTAAACACTTCGCAGGGATGGAGTCAAAGGAATGTGGTTCAGCACGCATTCCCCTCCTCACAGCTTTCCCATATTTGCTTGACTTACCCAACCTGAAATCCCTCAGGACTCGACCAGAACATTCAACATACTAAAGATACTCGCCTCACAGTTTACTGTATTAGTACTATTTATGTTGAAAACAAACTCCCCGTTGGGATTGCTGGCTCAACTCGATTGGCACCTGCTGGATTCTTTAATAGCTAAGCTCCCCGCTCTTCAAAGATCCACATCAGAGTCTCTCCTGAGGCAGAAGACCTCAGAGAGGTACCCGCACCTGGGAATTTCCCTTGTGGCCCAAAGACACAAAGGGGAAAGACAGGAACGATTTGTGCAGAACAGAAATTTTAAAGGAAGAAGATAAGGTAGGGAAGTGGGTGTGGGGTGAGTTCTTGAGGTCTGAAAACCTCACATAAAGATTTAAATTAGCCTTTTTCACAACCTTCCCCCATTCCCATTAGAAGCTCATAAAACTCTCTGCCTCCCCTTTTGTGTGTGTATGTGTGTGTGTGTGTGTGTCTGTATGTGTAAGAAGGCAGTAAGTCAGAACTTTTATTTGTATTGATGTCTCAAAATATGCCTCATGAAATTTGTTTGTAAAATAAATTTTTAAAAAAGACAATCATGCTCAGACTTCAGTGAGCACAAGCGGCATGTGAGAGCCACTGAAGATTCCAGTTTCCATCAAAGAGCTCGATGGGGTGGATCCAGGACAGAGCTGTGGGGCCCTGACTTTACCAATGGTACTCTGGGCCTCTGCAAAGAATTCCAGTCAGAGGTTTAGAATCTGAAACTCATGACATGTTTCTGCCCTTCTGTTTATTTGGGATAACTCTTAACTCTTTCCACCAATTTTCTCACTATGCATAAGATTCTCATCATTTATGCAGATGGATTTTTCCCCATTCTTTGTCCTTTCAGAAGCTGGTATGTAGGTGGTGATAGGCTTTTCCTTTAACAGGACTGGGGCAGGTCTACATGAAACGACTTTATGGTATTCCTCAGCCAGAGAGCTTGCATCTTGAGGTTTTCCTCATCAGAACCAATGAAACTGAGGAAACAGTAGAGCTGGATTGTCCTGTGACCTAGTCCATTCTGTTAAATCAAACGATCTGCACAGAACATGTGTCCACAGAAACACAGCTTTGTGTGCCAAGGATCCCAGGGCTCTTGTGTGTAGCTATATGCAGGTATGAGGTGAAGCAGAGGACCACAGGTCCCTAGTGATGAAGGTTTGGGAAAAAACATCAGAGAGAGAGAGAATGAAGACACATTCTGTGAACTTAGCGGAGGTGCTAAATATCTTTGTATATATTTGAAGACCAGCAGAGAGGCTCCAGAGACAGGCAATACAGCACAGAGTCTTGGTTGCCCATCATAAGTAGACAGTAAGACCCTATTGCTGATGACACCACAGTCTTTGGTTCAAAACATAGAGAAATCAACCTACAGCTGGCCAGTTGTGTAGCTTTCCTAGAGCTAGAAGGTGCTATGCAGGATGCTGCAGGGAGAAAAATCAGCAACGGTGTTATTCAGCACTGGAGCATATGGGCTACTGACCTGTCAGGCAAGATGTGGTTCACTGGTACAAAATTGTGTATAAGAGGTAGCCAGCCCCTCTCTTAATTGAATTTGAGGCCTGCTCCAAAGGAGGGGATTTATGTTTTTACTATAATCATGGTCAAAACCTATGACTAGGAAAGTCTTGGATCCTAAAGGAGAACCTATTGGTGCTTCTCTAAATGGTCATAACTGTCAAACTCCTTTCTAAATATGTTTATTTCTATAGATTTGTGCTGCCTCTGATCCTAGTCAGAGAAACCTTTTATGTACAGCGGGTAGGACAGTGACGAGTGCAGAAACACGACTGTTCAAAGTGCTGAGGATAACCAAGGGTGAGTATTCATCTATAGATGGAAAGTTATACCAAGTCCCTGCCCCATCGAGGCTCAGGGAACATCACAGGAGAGGGGACAGGAAGAATGTAAGAGCGAGAGGATGGGGAAGGATGCTGTGAAACTCTTTCCTCTAAACACTACATAGCTGTCACATGCATGAATTCACAGGGGCTAAGATTACTAACACGAGATCTGTGTAAGAGCAAGCCAGTTGCATTTTCTAGCATGAATTGGGGGAGAGTTCCTGAGGCCCCACTCTTAGCTGAGGAACTAGTGGCAGTTGATAGCTTCCAGAGAAGGATTTTTTTTCTTGAGGAATGGGATCACTGTTATGTTCCTGTGAAAAATATGGGCAGCATTAATTGGACTCAGTGAATTAAAATAAATGCACAAATAAATAAATAAATAAATAGATAGATATAAAAGTAGAACGTGAAGTTGAGACAAAAATGGGATGTGGACTCCTGGGGCAGGAGAGAGTTGAGGAGAGGTTGTAAGGAGTGGATATGATCAAGTTATAGTGAATATATATGTGTGTGTATATATATATAATGTATATATATATACATATATATATTTCAAAGAATAAATAAAAATACACAGTTTTAAAATTTGAAGACCAGGACTAGGAGATGTCTCAGTTGATAAAGTTGCCATGTAAACCTGAGGAAATGAGTTCGACCCCTGCATCATGCAAAAGCTGGGATCATCACTTGCCTGTAATCCCAATATTGGGCAGCTGGAGACAGGAAGATTCCTGCTGCACACTGGTCAGGCAGTCTAGCTGAAGGAGAGCCCCAGGTCCCTGTCTCAAAAAGTGAGACGGAGAGCAATTAGGAAAGCACCCAACATTGTGTTCCACAACAGCCAGACCCAGAGGTAACCCATCTTGTCTATTTACCACATAGGTCAAGAATTTCAGAAGAACTTATAGGGTGATTTATCTCCAAGGTTATTAACTGATCAGCTAGGCCCTGGGAAACTGTTTATGAGACTGGGGATGATAGCTCTTTACCCGTTTGATGCATTCTCTGTCTCTTCCCCCTCTCTCTCTTATACACACACACACACACACACAGAGAGAGAGAGAGAGAGAGAGAGAGAGAGAGAGAGAAGCTGCTCACCTTCCTCCACTCAGAGTTCGTGAAACATCGTTTTCACTGTCTATTCTTTTGGTCAAACTATCACAGGCCAAGCCCAGTTCAAAAGAACTGAACCCCCTGCTTTAGAGTAAGAGCGTTGGGGCTCCACGGCCATCTTTAATCTGACACAGCTAGCCTTTATGTAGAAGATGGTTTTTTTTCCCCAATCTCTTAAATTTACCAATACCAGTGACTTCTTTAAAACTAGGGTTTTGCCCAGGATAGCTAAAACAATCCTGTACAATAAAAGAACTTCTGGAGGCATCACAATCCCTGACTTCAAACTCTACTACAGAGCTACAGTGCTGAAAACAACCTGGCATTGGCATAAGAGCAGACAGGAGGACAAATGGAACTGAATCGAAGACTCGAATGTTAATCCACACACCTTCGAACACCTGATTTTTGGCAAAGAAGCAAGATATATCAAATGGAAAAAAGAAATCATGTTTAACAAGTGATGCTGGCATAACTTGATATCAACATGTAGAAGAATGAAAATAAACCCATATCTATCACTATGCACAAAACTCAAGTCCAAATGGATCAAAGACCTCAACATAAAGCCAGCTGCACTGAACCTTATAGAAGAGAAAGTAGGAAGTACACTTGAATGCATTGGCACAGGGAACCACTTCCTAAATATAACCCCACCAGCACAGACACCGAGAGAAACAATTAATAAACGGTACCTCCTGAAACTGAAAAGCTTCTGTAAAGCAAAGGACATGGCCAACAAGACAAAACAGCAGCCTACAGAAAGGGAGATCTTCACCAACCCCACATCAGACAGAGGTCTGATCTCCAAAATATACAAAGAACTCAAGAAACTAGTCATCAAAAGAACAAATAATGTAATAAAAAAAATGGAGTACAGACCTAAACAGAGAACTCTCAACAGAGGAATCTAAAATGGCTGAAAGATACTTAAGGAAATGTTCAACATCCTTAGTCATCAGAGAAATGCAAATCAAAACAAATCTGAGATTCTATCTTACACCTGTAAGCATGGCTAAGATTAAAAACACTGATGACAACTTATGCTGGAGAGGTTGTGGGGTAAAGGAAATACTCCTGCATTGCTGGTGGGAGTACAAACTGGTACAGACCCTTTGGATGTAACTGTGGCGATTTCTCAGAAAATTAGGAAACAACCTTCCTCAAGACTCAGTAAATACCACTTTTGGGTATATATCCAAAGGATGCTCAATCGTGCCACAAGGAAATATGCTCAACTATGTTCATATCAGCATTATTTGTCATAGTCCGAACCTGGAAACAACCTAAATGCCCCTCAACCGAAGAATGGATAAGGAAAATGTGGTAGTTTACACAATGGAGTACTACACAGCAGAAAAAAATAACAACATCTTGGATTTTGCAGGCAAATGGATGAAGCTAGAAAACATCATTTTGAGTGAGGTAATCCAGACCCAGAAAGACAATTATCATATGTACTCACTCATAAATGGTTTTTAAACATAAAGCAAAGAAAACCAGCCCACAAACCACAATCCCAGAGAACCTAGACAACAATGCAGACCCTAAAAGAGACATATATAGATCTAATCTACATAGAAAGTAGAAAAAGACAAGATGTCCTGAGTAAATTGAGAGAATGGGGACCTTGGGAGAGGGTTGAAGGGGAGGGGAGAGGCAGGGAGGGGAGCAGAGAAAAAATGTAGAGTGCAATAGAAATCAATTTAAAAAAAAAACAAATTAGGGTTTTGTTTGTTTATTGCTTTTTTTCCCTCCTGAAATTCTAAACATTCAGCCCCCTTAAGTCAACAACACTCGGGGGATCTCTGACATGAGTTTCATGTGACTCGGGCCAGAAGCGAATTGCTACGGCTAGCCGGAGCCATGAAGACTCTGCAAACAGAACAAAAGCTGTTTTTAACTAGGCAGGAACACAACAAAAAAAAAGGGGGGGGCTCATTTTAATGTAACTGATTTTTATCTCTGAAAATGCCCAGTCCTTCCTGTTTCAGAAGACAGTGGTACTGGGAGGGCTGAGTAGTCAGTAACTCAATCTACAAAGCATTGTCCCATCAGCCTCTTCAGGGGGCCAAGAGATAAGTTCATTGTTCAGGGCTCTGCTTATGGTATCCAGCATGACCCAGATGCCACCCTTGTAGTGCACACACAAACACGTCTTTGTTGCCCCGAGTGTAGCAAATTCTTTACCATGAATAATTTACTACAACAAACGCTCCCTTTAGTCCTTAGTTGTTGAGAGTATTTCAGCTCCCCAGAGAAAAGAAATCGGTACTCAGTAGAAGTTAAATGCTGGAAAGGCTCTTTAAACATTGCGGCAGGCAAGAAACGGAATGGCACAATTTGTCCTACAAGGACCAGGGAAGGAATAAGTGAATAGGTTTGGGACACAGACACAAAGAACCACTTTGTAAGGCGCTGCTGCGGCAGAGGCATGAGGGACAGGAGGGCAGGAGTTATCCTCCCTCGGTTTGCATACAAGGGTCATCACTTGGACATGTAAAACGATTCTCATAGGTGAGGAACAGGCTGTGACTGGGAACATTCGCCCTATGGGACTGCTGCCTGGAGTGTTTAATGCCATGAACCTGGCATGGTTCTTAGCATGCAGCAAGCATCTAATTCCAGCTAATGCCATTCTTGTTACCATTGCCACCACACGGGGACTAACATTGTCCTTTGAATATGCAAAGAAAATATAGTCTTTTCTCTGACCATTATCGGTATAATAGCCCTCAGGAATCTATTACCACACTGGGAACTGGGAAGGGGAGAATTTCAGAGAGGTCAGTTTATGGTTCCTCAATGATGCCTTCTTGTCTTAAATGTTTAATCTGGGTCATTCCATCTTGTTCGGGTCACATATATTCCCTGCTATTTCTTACCCAGTGAAGCGAGGTACAAATAAGAGGTAAGAACCAGGACACCCTGTGCCTTCCTCAGGGTTCTGCTTAACTCTTAATGTGTCCCTGGCCCGGCACTGACTTCCACAACATCTGTGAATCCTGGCATCTGTTTCTAGACTCCGCAGTGCCATGGTCTTTGCTCTCCGCCTCTGCTCTCTGTCATCAAGGCGTATTGGTACTTTGTGATTTCTGTTTGCCAAGTGAAAGACCCTGAGGATCCCGACAGTCACCACGCTTCACTGTGGATTCAGCACAGTGACCAAATGCTAGTGATCTCACGGGACACTGGTTCCTATGTGAAAAGAAGGGAGCACGGCTTCGCTTCTAGGAGATATCTGACTATCTGGAGACATTTTTTCTTATTGTCACAGTGGAGAGATATCCCCAGCCAGAGATGTAGCTTAATATCCTACAGTTCACAGGACAGCTGACAAACACCATGGACTAGAGTGTATTATAATAGCCCTGGGCTCGAGAAACATCAGATGCCGTGAGCCACGGCTCCTCAGCCCAGCCTGTGGGAGGCAGACCACCCACCAGACTCAAGATTCTCCATCTTTCTTAAGCCTTAGATGTGTTTCTAACATGCAGGAATACCTCCCTTTCCTATGAGTGGTGGTTCTACCCTGTGACTGGAGAAAAGAGCAGTCAGGGACAGAGTACCCGTGTCTCTCGGCCTCTCTTTCCTCTGGGACAGAAACCCTGGGTCTTGCTTGCTTTTCCTTTGCGTCAGAGTTTTCTCAAACATCGTTTTTTCTTCCTCCTAGCAGAGGTAGCATTTGCCCCATGGCAGGAACAGTGGGTGAGACCAAGAGAGAGGTTGGTATCACCCATGGGAGATAAACCGAAAAATGTTTCAGAAATGCCTTTTATGCTTTTATTAATATTAAAAATTATTATATAACCGGCAAGTTTCCTTACGTCAGGTATGAGGCACGATAAAATATACATCAGACTGAACTACCTACACTATAAAGAATTTATTACTGCCACAAACATAAAAGGAGCAACTCGAATATTGTTTGGGTTCTTCTTGTCCGGGTGGCCTCCCTCGTGTCAGGCAGCTCTCTGAAGAAGTCTTATTCCTGTGCTAATTTCTTGTTCCTCCTCCAGCATGAAGCCGGAGTGCTTTCTCACCTGCAGGCCAGTCTCAGGTTGAAGGTTGCATGAAGCGCTCCAGGCCTAACAGCTGCCTGTAATAGCTGAGGATTGCCCAGAGCTGAGTGCTCTCCAGTAGAACGCAGGCTCAGAGAAACATGGCCGACGTCGGCTGGAAGTAACACACTCTGGTTGGTTACCTCATCTTTCCGAGCTTCAGTTAACAGCCCTGGCGATCACATCCATCAGTTGTTTGGGTTGCCTTAACACGTTAGACTTGATGCCTTAAACAACAGATGTTTATTTTCTCATCATTCTGGAGCCTAGGAACCGATGATCAAGGTGCCACTGGATGGCTTTCTGGTGATGGTTCCTTCCTTGGCGTGCAGATGGCCAGCCCTTCATTGTACACTTAGCTGGCTTTTCCTCTGTGCAATCTCAAGGAGAAAAAGAGAAGAGACAGAAAGAGAGATAGAGAGATGGAGGGGGGAGGGGAAGCGCACTCCCTAGAAAGCCATCAATCACACTGAATTAGGACCAGACCACGCACTTAATGAATTCATTTAACCTCCTTAATTATCTCCTAAGTCCTTATCTCTAAATACAATCATGCTGAGGGTTAAGACCTTGTCATGAATTGCAGATGAGATCACCCATATAAAGTATTGGAACCAAGAAAGCATCCTGTGATTGACTATGATTGTTCCCATTATTGTGGCTGCTGCTGGTTTAGGCATACAAGGCATTGTCTACCCAAGATGGTCAACTGATTGACACCTACCATGTGAAAGAAGCTTGCTGAATAGGAACTAGGGGAGAAAGACACAATATCAGACCCAGACATCGGGACTCCAGAAAGCGCTGAAGAAGGTGCCATTTTAGATTATGAGGAAGAGAGCACCATAGAAAGGAAACCAGGTCAACTGTAACGAAGGAAATAGCAGCACTGATGCAGATATAAACAGCTACATTTACTTACTACATGTAGAACACCTTTTTTCAATTTTATTTTAATTTTTTATTTTCTTAAAATTAAAAAATAATTACAACATTTCCCTTTACTCTCTCCCATGTAACCCCCACATTTCTCCCTCTCTCCCTCTCTCTCTCTCTCTCTCTCTCTCTCTCTCTCTCTCTTTCAAATTCATGGCCTCTATTTCTTTAGTTGTTGATACAATATGTATATACATGTATATTCTTAAATATAAATACTAACGATTCCGTTCATATCATTTACTCGTATATAAATTACTCCAGGGCCGAGCACTTGTAATTGGATCATCAGCTGGAAGCCTCTTCCCTGGTGACGGCTACCTCTCCTGCTCTCGGCATTGCACGATTGCCTATAGCTCTTTGTCTGGGCTTGAGGCTTCTGCATTAGCATGCCCATGCTGTCGTCCTTGCTCGGGTCTTACTTAGCTGGTCGTGTTCATGAGACTTGATGAGTGTAGCTTCTCTGACATATCGAGAAGACACACTCTCTTCTTCTTCTTTTTCTAGCTACAAACTTTCCACCTCCTCTTGCTCTGTGGTCCCTGAGCCTTAGGTGCAGTAGTTGTTTGTAGATGTACCCCCTGGGGCTGAGCGCCACACGGTCACTTTGTCGCTGCAGTTTGATCTTTTGTGGTTTTCTGGAATGGTCTCTATCTGCTGCAAACAGGAAAGAAGTTGATGAGGGGTAAGGCCTATAACATATCTATAAGCATAAGGACAAATGTTTAGAATGTAGTTGGGAATTACCCAGGTTTAATAAAGGATCAGTTGTAGGTTCTTCTCCAAGATCCATAACATCACTAGCTCTTGGTAGTTGGCCATATTTCCAGTACCAGGTATGATTTCTCTCTTGTTTGACTGGTCTTACATTCTATTAGAGAACTGTTGGTTACCACCAAGGTATGCATGCCACTACTGCAGCCTTTAGGGACATGGTGCCATGCTTGTGGACATAGTCATTGTTGTGGTTCATTGGCATCATAGCTGAGTGGGACTACTGGCTGATTCCCTCCCTTGGAAGCTGCATGGCACCTTTACGGACCATGAAAACAAGTCCTCGAAGAAGGCTTAATGGAAGATCCAACTTGAATCCTCTGGGTCCTGTGTCAGGAGAGGCTGCCTTCAACAAGAGGGGTTTGCCTTCAACCTCCAGGAGACTACCAAGGCCAACAGTCATAACCTAGAATGTTTGGGGAGTCTCTTGGACAACAGCGAACAACAATTCAATAGAGAGTATCTCATGCCTAGTAGTTGGATTTTTATTAGAAATTCTATGGCTCTTGGGCAGCCAAAATGGGAAATTTCATTTTATATATATATATATATATATATATATATATATATATATATATATATGTATGTATGTATATATTATGTAATCTTAAGTAAATAGGCTTAAAGTATAATTTCTTATGACTTTTTTTTAGACATTCTTACTGTCATTTTACCCTCCACTTACCTCTAAACACACTAGGTTGACAATTACTACACAAATTAGTTAGATAACAAGAGTAAAGGCATTGTACCAGTTAATTATTACAGAGTAACAAGTAATTGGCTCTCAAATATGATCAGTTAAAACAATAGCCACCTCGAGAGGCAGAGGCAGGCAGATCTCTGTTAGTTTGAGGCCGAGCTAGTTCCAAGACTGCTAGAACAGTTACACAGAGAAACCTAACTCAAAACAGAAACAAACAAACAGTAACAACAAAACACCTGTTCTTTCTCACAAATCTACAAGTCTTTAAGTTAGGCGTCATCACAGCTGGGCCCAATTGCGTGTCTCTGTCTACAGCTGTATATGTGGGTGCTCTAAGCTCCAGATAGAGTCATCTGGATCTCCGACTGAAGGGAATCAACTACCCAGGGAACAAGACCAGAGTGCAAAACTGCCATGTGGCCAAGGCTGCCCACATTCTGTGAGCCAAGCCAAGTCACGAGATCATGGGGAGTGAGTTCTGCTGTTTTTGAGAACTCTAGTGACACATGGCACATGGATGACGGAACTACTGAAGAACTGAAGCCCATAATTCTACCTACCAAAGACAGTTTCTCACGGAACGTTGGTTACATAAAGCGGGTGGAGTGGGGAGAGCGCTATAAAATCCCACTAACTGTCAAAAGGTTTGCTCCGGAGGACTTTGCCTAGGAATAAAACACCACATTTCCTTATTTCTCCAACTGAGATAACGAAAGACAAGCCCTCCTACCCTCCCACTTCCCTCTCCCTTTCCCTTAAAAAGTATACAAAATTGTAGGATGCCAAACTATTAGGCAAGCCTGGCTATAAAGAGAGCCCTGCGTCTCAAAAGTTCAACTCTCTACAAAAGCAGCGCTTGGCAAAGTCTCTGTAAAAGCCGTGTCCCTCTGCATCTCAAAGTCCCCATTTGGTGTGTGACCTTTACCTTGATTTATAAACACAGACACCAACCTTGCTGCTTGACCAATAGGAATGAGTGTTCCAAGCAAGCAGAAACGAAAGTCTCTAAAAGCATAAATCAGAAAGCACTGGGGCCGAACTTTATTACAGAAAGCCAGGAGAGGCCTCCAGAGGCATGGAATCCCTGGATATAGCTATATTTACTTTTCCTTGTGTTGGCTCAGCCATTGCAATGAAGTTGCTTTTATTGGGGAAGTATAAATTTATTTGTTTTAATTTTTATTTTATTAAACTGGGTTATATAAGGCCATTTTCATTCAAGTATATCTTTACTTACAGCATTATCCCTGCCCCCTTTCTCACTACCCTTCCCCCTCCACTCTGTTAGTCCCCCTTGTTCCCCTAAAGAGTTTCACTTCTACATTTGTGTCATATATATAGGACCATAAATGACAGAAAACATAGCATTTGACTTTCTGAGGCTGACTTAATTCGCTCAAAATACAACTATTTCCAGTGTATCTATTTTTCTGCAGATGACAATTTCATTCATATTTAGGACTTAAAAATAACTTCACACACACACACACACACACACACAATTTTTTTCTTCATTCCTCTGTTGACAGGCACCAAGATTAGTTCTATAACCTCACTGTTGTGAACTGTGCTGTATGAACATTGAGGTGCAAGCTTCTCTTTGATATGTAGTCTTTTGGGTTAAATCACCAAGAGTGGCATAGAGAGGTTTTGTGGCCAGCTTAATTTGTTGTTTTATTTTTGGTTTTGTTTGTCAGGTAGGAACCTGATTTTTATAGTTGCCAGGACTGGAGTCCATTCGTGCCTGCTCTGGATACTGACTTCTGTCATTCCACATCCTTATCAGTATTGGGTGTCCGCAATCTTCCTAATCACTGCCTCTCTGATGAGGATGAGATGGAATCTCAGCATAGTTCTCATTTGTGTTTCTCTGATGGCTAGCGAGGTTGAGCCTTTTTCCATATGTTTACTGGCCACTCCTATTTCATCTTTTGAAAACCACCTCTCATTTTATTAGCCTTGTTGGGTTGCTTGATACCCTGTTTAGTTTTTTGAGTTCTTTGTATATTCTAAATACTAATTCTCTAGTAGATGGATAGCTGGCGAAGCATTTTCTCCCATCTTGTCGACCATCTCTTCACTCATATAATTGCTGTTTTGCTGTGCAGAAGCTTTTTTTAAGTTTATGAAGCTCCACATGTCTATTGTTGGCCTTATTTCTTCTCCACTAGAGTCCTGTTCAGAAAGTCCTTGCCTATTGATTCTCATCTGCTTTTCCTTGTTTTTTCTACATGAGAGTGGCAGGTCATAGATCAAGGTCTCTGATCCACTTGAAGTTGATTTGCATACAGAGATCTAATTTCATCCCTCTACCTGTAAATAACCAGGTATGCCAGTACCCACAGATGCACAAATTGTCTTTTCTCAACATATATTTTTGGCATATTTTTTTAAGAAATTAAGTCTGAGTGGGTTTATATCTGGATCCTCTCTTCTATTACACTAATATAACATCTGGTTTTATGCCAGTTTCTGCTGGTTTCTTAAATATAATAACTGTAGTAACTTGAAATTAGGCACTGGGATGCCTTCAGCCTCATTCTGTTTGCATAGAATTGCTTTGGCTAACCAGGATCTTTTATGCTTCCTTGTGAATTTTAAGTGTTTTTTTTTTCTATTTCTATAGAACCATCCTGGACATTTTCACGATTTTTAATTCTTCAAATCCATGAGCATGAAAAGTCTTTTTATCTTCTAGTGTAGTGTCTTCTTCCATGTTTTAAAGTTTTAATTGTAGAGGTTTTCCACTTCCTTGGATAGGTTTATTCTAAGGTTTTATTCTATTGTATGAGACAGTCATGACTAGCACACTTCCCTGACTTCTTCTTCAGCACATTTGCTACTATTTAGAGGGCTATGGGTTCTTCATATGTCACTTTGTACTCTACCACTTCCTTAAAGTGGCTCTGAGATTGAAGGTCTCAGGCTCTCCCACATGTAGAAACACAGTCGGCAAACAGAGATACTTTGACTTCTTTTCTCCTATTTTCCTCCCTTTCATCTCCCTCTTTGTCCAGTGTTTTTGAACTGAGGACACACAGTTTCGGCAGGAAACTGGATTGTCTGTGTCCCCCTTGGTATCACTGCATTCCCCTTATTCAGGCAGCTCCACGGTGCCAATTTCTGCAGTTTCTAAGAAGCAAAGAAATAAATTCTTTCCAGAGGTCCAGGCAGCATACAGGCATCTCCTAGTCCCCATTCCTTAAGCAATAGGAAATCTTTAGTGTACCATGGTGTACAGCCCAGTATTCAGATACCTTACCAGCCTAGACTGCAAGCCCTTTCAATCAGCAAGTGCAGTTCACATTGCTGCCCCATGATGGAAGGTAGAAAAGAAAGAACACAATGTCTTCTCTCCACAGGAAGTGCTGGCCAGCCACTGGTGGCTTCAGATGGCTTATGGTGTTAGTTGCACTCCAGATGGGAAGTTAGGGGTTAAGGATTTGGGCTTCGCTTATAAAAACACAAACGTAAATCAGATAACTCACTTAGAAGCAATTGCCACGCACTTTCCTCTATTCTTCTGCCAAGGAGCACCTTATCATAGCCTGCTTTCCTCTGGAGTCTGTCTTTTAAGTCTCAACAGTATCTTCTCCTGAGCCAGGAAAGACAATAAGCATGCACCATGCATACTGCAAAAGGGGCTGATACGTGTACTGAGTGCCCACATTGCACAAAAGAGAGTCTGGGTTTCCTAACCAGCAGGCTCTACAGACTTACTCAAGTCTTCCTGATGAACCTCCCAAGAACATATGGACTGTGTTAGTGTTTGGTTTAAAAAAGAAAGCAAGCTAGAAAGCAAAGCTAAAGTCCAGTACTTTTTATTACAGCAAGACCTGGTTCCTTTTGTGTGCTAGTATCCTTTTGTGTACAGTATCTGTGGTTATACGAAAGTAAACATCCTTAACATAATTAAGCCCGACTGTCTGTCGAATGCAGTGCTCTCAAGGTCTACCGTGAGCGCTCTTGCAGAATAGCCTAGACGTATCCAGGTTCAGTCCTCCCCCAACTGAATCGCACCTCTCCAATTGTCTTCAATTGCCCCTTTATGTTACACTTCTCCTGGTCTATTTCCCACAGTACTGGGAGTGAGGTCCACTAACTACACCTACTTTTGAGGAAGTTTGTCCTGCTACCTTCCTTTACTGTGAATTCCAAAGGACAGACAGAGACAGTAAAAGAGACTTGAGCTACGGAATTCACAAGAAACACTGGAGACCGCTAGATCAGCGCTTCTATACCAGGAGTGACCATCAGATCAGCACTTCTACACCAGGAGTGACATTCCCAACCTATTCCTAGGCACCACGGAGCCAGGCTTTTCCACAGCATTAAGCCCAGATGCAAGCAATCTCTCCACCTTCACAGCAGCTGTAGTGTGTCGCCAGGTCAGGAAGAGAAGGGAACGCTAGCTGTCCATGCTTAGACTGAAGCAGCTGTGCTAACTCCATGTCAATCAAGACTGTTGGGGTTGCAAGACACCTCTGTCTACATTTCATCTTAAGAATTAGCAAGTGATTGCTCAAGTAAAAGAATAAGGAGAAACGGCAATTTTCACATAAATATGAAAGGCCCAAACAGTACAAAAGGTGACAGATACTTCCTTGAATAAAGACATCTTAGGAATTCAGTCAGAAAACAAATTGTTGAAGAATGGGCTTGCTAAATACAAGATTCTGGGTCCGTGAAGCTACACTCCCCAAACTGTGAGACTCACTCGCGTTCCCTAAGGTGATATTGGGTGTGTCACTCAAACAAATTCTATAGTCAGATGAGCTTGGGGAAGCTGCAATAAATACTCAAGGCCATCAAATCTCAAAATATACCTGCAGAGTATCACCGTGAATATTCTTAATAATAAAGAAGAAAATGGATCTGATTTTTGCCAACTCAAATTTTCTAAATAAAATGGTTTTATATGAGGACTATTTATTTATTTATTTCCAATAAATTGTCAACAAATATTCCCTTAGGACCCGGGTATTATGTATAAGTGCCCTGTGCATGCGCAAGCACTCACCCATGTGTTTGTGTGGAGAGTCCAAAGGTTCGTACAGGCTTTCTTTCTGTACGGCCCTCCAACTTCTTTTTAGAGGCAGGGTCTGTCCTTGAATCAGGAGCTTGGAGTTTCAGCTGGACTGGCTGGCCAATGGGCCTCTGGGATCTGCTCCATAGTGCCGGATGTGGGTGCTCCACGACACTGGCTTCTCCTTGGGCACGGGAGTTCCTTGTGTTTTCACGAGAGAGCATTTTACCGACTGAATCCCCTCTCAAGTCCCTAGCTGGTACTTAGATATTTTACAAACCCTTTCTTTGGATCAGGTGGTGTCCTCAATACTTTAGAACAATGAATTCACTTGGTTTTCATAACACACCTGTGAAGTAGATACTATTGTGTATGTGATTTGTGAAACACAGTCTTTCTTGCGGCACAGCCCAGGCTGTGCTCTAACTTGCAACCCTTATCATCTTTATTTGACAGATGAGAGAAACTGAGGTACGTGCAGGACCACCTGTGTAGTTCTGCAGCGAGGTGTGTGGCAAAACTGCCTTTGTCATTCCGCAGTGAGGTTTTATGGTGTGTGTGTTTTTTGCAACTGATATATAAAGTAGCGGTTCTCTACCTGTGGGTCATGAACCCTTTGGCAAACCTCTATCTCTCCAAATATATTTACATTACAATTCATACCAGTAGCAAAATTACAATTATAAAGTAACAACAGAAATACTTTTAGGATGGGGGGAACACCACAACATGAGGAACTTTATTAAATGATCACAGCATTAGGAAGGTTGAGAACCACGAAAAGAGAGTGTGGAATAGAAAACAGTCTGCAAATAGGCTGTCTGGGGAAGGAACCTGGTGGGAGTTAAGCTTTGTTTGGAAAATCCCTTAATCAGTTTGCGATTATTCTAGGCACCCTATTGATACGTATTTCCATGCTGTGGCTTCAATAAAGTCTTTCTGTTAGAATGATCTGGAGGCAAAGTTAAGAAGAAGAGTGTACTGGGTCAAGAGTGCCAGCACAGACTGCCAAAATAAAGCATATAGCAAGAGACAGCGTATACTCGGAGGCACACTACAGACACAGTCAGGGACTGCAGCTTCACGGGGGATTTAGAGAGTAGAGCTCCTGCCTCTCACTTTACACACAGGAGAGAATATTGGGCCTGAGAGGAAAGTCTTGCTAAGAGCTCGCAGAGGTACCTCGTCCCTCTTTCTCTTCCTGATGTAGAGGTGTCTCTCCTCCTGACTCTATTGTTGCTCATCCTGAAGACTGAACAAGTCACACTGTGCTACCCTGAAGTGGAAACAACCAAGTCGCCCCTATTGATGGCAGTGATCTTGAGAGCGGCTAAAGTTCACCGGCACCCCCAGCCGTCTTCCAGCTTGACTCTGCAACCCCTGAATTGGTTTCCTTAAGTGATGAAGTCTTCTTTAAAAATATGTGTTGAGGGGGTGGGAGAAGGAGGGAGAGAGAATGTTTGGAGTGCCTTGGGAGAGCAGAAGAAGGTATCAGAGCCCCTAATGATGGAATCATAGACGTTTTGAGAGCCAAATTAGTCCTCTGCAAGAGCAGCCAGTGTTTTAAACACTGGGCCATGGCTGCAGGCCCGCAACGTCCTTAAAGAGCAAAGTACATTTCATCACATTGAATTCTCTGTGTTAATTTTCCCTGTTTAAACAATCCTTAATCTATATATGAATCCAATATCATGCATTACATGATAAATATATCCAATTTTTATTTGTCAGACAACTAAATAAAAAGGAAATGGTGGTATTTAAAAAAGAAGAAGAAGAAAAAGAAGAGGAGGAGGAGGAGGAGGAGCCTGGGAACAAAGTACAAGCTCTGAGTCTTAAATTTCTCCCAAGTGCTCCTGCTTGCCAGGGCAGGTAGCTGTGCTATACAGCACTCTCCCGAAGAAGGGAGCTCTAACTGCTGGGAGGTAGAGAGGAGCACCCTCTGAAGGTTAGTGTGGGAGGGAAGACGAAGGAGCCACCCCACAGCTGCAGAATCTGCCAAAGTCCCTGGAAAAGTAGCATAAGTTCTGCCCCCACACATGTCACTGTCGCTGAGCCAGGCGTGCTAGGTCTAAGAACAGGAGCCTTAAAGAGAGCTCCTGACGCAGGCCTGTGTGTCCTCCTCCAAGCCCCGAATCAGGCCAGGCAGAGGGGAACAGGTCTGCCACAGAGCCCTGAGAACTATCGTCTGGCCTGGTCCAGATCAGCCCTGGACCTGCTGGCTACCCGATGCCTGTTTCCTGTGCCGTGTGTCCAGCTGCACACAACACAGAAGACACAGCTGGCTTGCCTCTTCCCCAGAAGGAAACTCGGCTAAGAGATGAGCTTTCTAGACCATGAACCCTGATCTAAGGAGATGGAAAATAAGCAAATGCAGATCTGCATGAGCAAACAGGACAGAGGGGAACACAGGAAGGATCAGACACACAACAAGGTCAAGGAAGCAGCCAAGTGCTTAGAGCATGCAAGAGAAACAAAGAGCTCTCACAATGCATGGAGAATAGAAAGGCAGTGTGGAGGGATGGCGAGCTTCCATATCACAGAGTGCTAAAGAAATTCCACCTTGTTATGTGTAGGCTTAAATAGCATTTTTTTTTCCTTTGATGAGCCCTAAGGGGGAAAGAGAGTTAATCAGCATCCAAGTCCCACCTCTTCCATTAGGAAATCCTCTCCAACCTCTCTAATTCACATGATGTCTCCTTTCTGGGTCATATTCTGGAAGGGTTTTGCCTATGTTTTTTTGCCTGTCTTATCTGCTTTTGGGTGGGTGGGGGTGCATGCCAGTGCGCAGATGTAGAAGTAAGAGGACAATCTTCAGAAATTCTCTTCTTCCATCATGTGGGTTCCAAGTATCAAAGCCTGATCATCAGGTCCAGCCACAAAAGCCTTTACACAGTGAGCCATTTTACTGTGTCTATGTTTAACTTGTGTTCTGAACTGGACACAAGTAATTTGAGTCAGGCCAAGGTGTACGCTTGAAGACCATAGCCCAAAGTTCGCGTGTGCCTCAGAGTCTCCAGTGCACTTCCAACAGCAAAACAAAAAGGGAGGAAATGTCCAGGTATGAGAATGAAGAATGAAGTGGGTCCTTTAAGTCAGCTCAAGCAGAGGGTGGAAGTCTGGAGAAGTGAGCACCGTGTGACCTGATAGGGACGAGTGATGAAGATGAGGCCATCTCAGAGGACAATATGTGAGAGAAGCTGAAGAAAGGAAACCACCCAGCAGGGGCCCCAACACAGGGCCAGCTTCAGGACAGGGATGCTTGCCTCTCTGGCCTTATTTATTTATGCTTGCTGTGTGACCTTTCCTAGGAAGACATGAGGCCACATCTATTCAGCCCAGACAGGGGAGTCGATGACTGACCAAAGACGTGATACCATTCAAGTCTAGCTTGTGAACCCTTCTCCAAGTCATTTTTGGTCATGGTGTCTTTACCACCACAAAAACAAACAAACAAACAAACAACAAACAAAAACTAAGAAAACTAAGCCAATGCATCCAGGCATAATCAGATTATGAGCTAGACCTTATATCCAAGAGCCACAAAGAAAAGAACACTGCGTGAATGCCATTTTAAAACACGACTCTAAATTGCAAGTGAGACCCTGGAACTTACCAAACTACGTAGCTTTCAAAGAATTGTTAAGAAAGACTGCAAGTGTGTCCTTTTAGCTAACGAAACAAAGGTCAGGCAACCCTAAAATACTCTGTTCTTCCTAACATTGTTCAGCTGGAGCCTACAGCCACAGAGCCTATTGTGTGTTTCCTAGAAGTAGGAGCTGGCTTTTCCAAAAGTTAAATAATTCATCTTACAATAAGCCCCCAAAGGCATACCAGCTAGCATTTAGGCTAAGTATGTGTGACGTCACCCACAGCTGCTTTGTCTGGACAGTTTCGGCAGGGCTCCCCCCCTCCCCTCTGTGAGTGCTCTTGGAGTCCAGTGCCACATTCTCTGCCTGACAGGCCCCTGTGATCTGATCGTCTGCTTGGAAACCCTCAATTTCAGAATAGCCACGGTAACATAACACACTTAATACCAGAAATGTCAAACCAACAACTTAGCAAAAAATAAGTAAATAAATAATAATAAAAACACTAACACTATCATGAGAAGGGATACCATGCCTGGCAAGTTTATAAATTGTGTGTGTGTGTGTGTGTGTGTGTGTGTGTGTGTGTGTGTGCGTGTATGTGTATGTGTGTTGGTTTTACTTCTTTTTTTAAAATCCAGGGTTACCTGAGATCATTTTCACGCACATGTATAGAATGCTTTCAGCATATTCTTTTCCAGAGATTTTTCTTTTCTGCATGTCACATAAGAGCCACTATTGCAAGCATACATCTTTGGTTTTGTGTAAATTTCGTTCTAAACATCCATGAACATAAAAGAGGCATTATTAGTAGAAATGTCATGGTTGTCATGTTTGACATGAAAGATCAGCTGAGGGTTGCATTATTGACCCTGGGTCTAGCAGTGAGAAACTGAAAAATAATTTGGATTGGAGAAAAAGATCACTCAGAACTACCCAAGGCCCCTCAGAATGAAAAGTGATTTCAACTCAGCTTATATTGGCCTAGTTAAGCAAGGTTGCAGTTTGGTACTTATTATTTCCTTTATTCTCGGTGTTTTATCACAGAAAGACTCTCTTCTCAGTCTCCTCTAGGATTAGACCAGAGATACAACCTGCCTGTATGTTATATGTGTTAAACCAGGAACACATCATTTGGTACGCCACAACAGTGAAAGTGGGGTACTTCATTAGCTCCTAAGTGTTTCTGCCTGCTGGCCACCTACCTACCAAGGAGCCAGAGATATGACAACCACGTCCAGGTCATCTGTGAGGAGCAAATGTCTGTCCTGTCTCAGGCTAGGGCAGCAACCACCATTAGAACGCGCCAGGAGAAGCTAAACATTAAACGCAGCCATTCTCAGGCAGCTTTCTCCAGGCTCCTTCTACTAGGCGAGACTCCAATTTCCACATAAATGGTCATTCCCACAGCAAAAGACTCTGGAGCCTTGTGACATTTGTGTGGTGATTCCCCACCCCCCATAAAAAGCACATGTCAGTGTTTCTCCTGCTGAAGGACTGGGCTCTGCATGTACACATTTCTTAGCCCCAGGAGGACCTGGTTAGGCAGCTCCCAGCTTTGAGTGCTCAGTGTGGTCAAAGAAGTTTTGTTCTTTCCCACACAGACTTTGCTTTGTGTCATTGCTTTCTATTTTAGGACATGGGTGTGCTTACATTAATTTGATGATTCTCTCTAGGAGGAACACATGGAATGTGTAATGCTGCCTTCGTTCTTAACAGCTTCCGTAAAGTGAGGCTGCTGGATCCCCTACTATTCCCAGAAAAATGGGGGTGGAACATTTGGGGATTTGGATCTTCTTTTGCTGTTTAAACATTTTTTTTTCTCTTTGCCATGGAGAACTCTCCATATAGCATTTTCCAAAAGGGTTAGCCAAGAACACATCCTAAACAGGAAGCGTTCCATGTGTTACCATTTAGCGTTGATACATGACATAAACATGGGAGCAGTTAGACCGCACGTCCCCCAGCAGTGTGAACTCGTGCACATGGCCCTGGACAGGTGTCTGGGGTTCTCTTTCATCTCCTAAGCACTTGCATGTTGTAACCTGGATTGGGTTCCACAAAGAGGGAAGAGATGAACAAAGTTGTAAATTCATTTTCTTGGGGAAAAGCAGGATGGGAGTATATGCATTGAGCAGAGAGGTGTGAATAACTGGAGAAGCATTTATATGCTATGGTGCTGATGGGAGACATTAACTCCATTCTGGTGGTTTCTTAAATGGTGTGAGGAGGGCTAAGAATGTAGCTCACTTGGCAGAACCCTTACCTTGCATGTGTGATGTCCTGGGTTCAATCTCCAGTGTGAAACAAATCAGATGATGGTGTTACACACCTTTCATCCAAGCACTTTAATTCCTACATCCCTTTAATGCATACGTTGCAGGCAGCTTGACCAGCTGATCAATTCCATCCTTGCGAAGGCTGCTCAGGGCCAGCCTGAGATGCATGAGACATTGTCAAAATCAAAATGGGATGAGTAGACCTCACCTTGACTGTTCTGGTAATGAATCAAGAGTGGTCTACTAGGGAAGGGTAAAGGAATGGAGAAGGAAGGGCAAGAAAGGATAGCCGGTACCATAGATGTGACAAAGCATTATGCTGGCAGGAGGCTGCTTGTTCATTTCCTGGCTGCCCAGACTCCTGACATGATCATACAGAAATCTGTATTAATTGCAATACTGTTTGGTCAATAGCTTAAGCGTATTCCCAGCTAGTTCCTACATCTCAAACTAACCCATCTCCATTAATCTGTGCATCACCAAGAGGTCGTGGCCTACTAGAAAAGTTTCGGCGGGGTTCAGCACAGGAGGCTGTCTTTGGCCCTGGCAGCTACATGGCCTCTCACTGACTCCACCTTCTTTCTCCCAAGATTCAGTTTAGTTTTCCCACCTAGCTCAGTTCTGCTAAGCCACTGGGTGAAGCAGATGTATTCATTAACCAATAAAAGCAACACATAGACAGGACTTCCCACACCAGCAAAATAATATCTGTGTGTATGGGAACATCAGAGTAAAGTCTATTCATGTGTATAACTAATTGGCAATAATAATCATAATAATAAAAGAATTGTCTTACAACATTCTTTTTTGTCACCCTGGATCCATTACTCGATTTCTAGCCTCTGCTCCCCTATTAGAAAATGATGGGTTTGTTTCCAGTCTGTTTACATTTTCAACTTATGTCTGCTGGCCAGATTGAAAAGTGTTCTCATTTCTTCTAACAGCAGATTTAATTTTACTTATTTGCTTTCCTTATCTCCTCTAGTCATCACCCATGAACTCTGGCTGCTTTCAGTATGCAGTTCTGTAATACTTTCCAGAATGGAAGAGACTGCCTTCCTGGAAATATTAAGGGACCTGAGGTAAGAAATGATATCTCCATTCAAACTACTTGGGCAAATTGAAATAGTGCAGTACTTGTAGGGGTGCTTGGTAAAGTTTTGTTTTAGAAGATGCTGATTTAAATGACTTTGGATTTAAAGGTCAATGGTGAGCTGATGCTTTCATCATTTCCAGTTACCAACAACTACCCATTTCTCTCTCTCTCTCTCTCTCTCTCTCTCTCTCTCTCTCTCTCTCTCTTTCTTCTTCTTCTTCTTCTTCTTCTTTTTCTTCTTCTTCTTTTTCATTCCTCATACTGTAACAGGTCTTGAAATGCCTACGATAACTTTGACACCAATAACTTTGGTCAATTCATAGGGCTTTGTCACAGCATGCGCTCATTGAATTTTTTTGAAAAAACATTAAATTTACAGAAGGTCCTTAAGTCACAAACTTGGTCAAGTGAGTGCTAAGAGATGCACTGGAACCGTCTCATGAAGATGCCAAGATGACAACACGGAGTCCAGAAGATGTTAAGTCGGGTGAGGCAAGCCACTCCAAGCTCTGGAGCAGAGGTAACATGATCTCAGCTGTGCTAGGAAAATGATCAAACCTTGGTGAAGAACAAGGTGAAGCTGACACAAACTCCACAGTGAAATGACAGAGACAGAAGATTTCCCGTTGAAACTGACTCTGGGGGTGACAAGAGGAAAAAGACAATACTTCCAGATCTTCCTTCCCCGTGTTTATTTGGGGTTTTGTTTGTTTTTGTCCTAATTTAGTTAAAATTTGACAATCTGTCTTTATATAGGACAGCATTTTTTCTAATTACTTGATGCTAAAACTGATCCTTATTACTGTCGTTTAAACTCTGGTTTCTCCCTTACATTGCATTAAAAAAAAAAAAAACTCAGACAAAGCACCAATGAATGAAGAATACAGAGTTGCTGGAGACACTCTCATCCTCTTTCTGGATTCTGAGCATCCATGCCTCGGTCTCCAGAAGCTACTCTGTCACTTAAGACCCAGAAAACCTTGGGACCACAGAAGAATATTTCCCAGAGACAATTTATAGATGCAACCAAGCATCCAGAGTGTCAAGCTTTAGAGAAAAACTTGGATCCCACTTGATTCACTTGGAATCACGGGGGTGGGGTGAAAGCTGTCTTATCTCAGTGGACTAAGGCCTCATACATCATAATATTTCTTGCAAATATGTGGAAAGACTTGGTCACACCCCTACCTCTACCATTAAGGCTCAGTGATCTATACAGAGAATGAGGCAGAAAGGTTCTAAGAGCCAGGGTGAGAGATGACTTCAAGGAAATACAACAGGGCAGGGGAACTCAGAGACTGACAATATGCACAGGCTCAGACCAGACAAAATCTCACTAAGGAGGAGAGCAGGTGGGAATAAAGCCCCACCCCCTCACTGAGGAGCTAACCATTGACATTTGATTATTGCTCAGTGAGGAAAAGTCGGTTTTCTTCAAGGTAGTGACACCTGGTACAGTGAACCCGCTCTACTGTAGATGCCATACCCAGGTGTAGCTGGCCAACAGAAGTTGGATTCCATGGGTCTTCTGTTGTGTTTTGAAATGTGGGGACATGAGGGTGGCTAGGTAGGGGAGGATCTGAGGGAATCTGGAGGAGGGGAAGGATTATCATCAAATAAAATATATGATATTATCAAATAATAAAAACATTATTAAAAAGAAAGGAAAAAGGTGAAAAGGAAGACAAGAGAAGGAAAGTTTCCCTTTTGAAAGGAAAAATAAAAGTCAGAAAAAGGAGGAAAGAAGAAAGGAAAGAATGGGAAAGGAAGGAAGGGAGAAGAAGGGGAAAAGAGGTAAGGATAAGAGAAAGGAAAGGAACTTTCGCTGATGGCAAATCAAGCCTTACAATAGACACACACTGATTATTCAGTTCTACCGTCTTCTCATTAAGGACCCATAACTGAGGAAAATACAAGGTCCTGGAGGAATCAGAATGCAGAAAGCAAGCTTCAAGAGGTAAAATAATTTGTCGATAATCTACATTAATTGTCTACATCTGTTACAGAAAGTGAGCAACCCAAGGTGGTTGAGTCAGGCATCATCAAGGAGCTAAAATTTGAATGAAGCCTTCAAGGAAGCATTGCTTTCTATTGGGTAGAGAAGAGAGCGTGTTTGAGAAGTGAGACACCCCAAACGCTAGCAGAAAACATCAGTGTGGACCAAACAGAACATACTCAGACAGGTCCTGAGCAGGGAATTCAAGTCACCCTGAGGGCCTGTCTTTAGAGATTTAAATACCACTAGCAAAATGCTGTATTGCTCTCTCTCTCTCTCTCTCTCTCTCTCTCTCTCTCTCTCTCTCTCTCTGTGTGTGTGTGTGTGTGTGTAAAACTGTGAGAGCAAAAGTGAAAACAGAAACAGATACTACTTACATGTAATTCTGATTTTATAAATTATATGAGATGTCAGATTCCCCAGACTTCTAACACTGAAAAAATACCAGAATGAGTCTATGCTGTAACACGAATGGTTTCTTAATGTGACTACCCTCTGTTAATTATTCATAATTTCAGCTAGGGATAGAGCTGCCTTGTTTAAACCCTAATCTTCGGTGCATTCTGGACTTTTTTTTTTAAAGTTATCAGTGTGTGGCTCCACAAAAAGAGTAAACACCCAAAATGTTAACCATGTTATCCGAAACCTAATGTTGTTTTAAACTTAAACCATCCTAAACATGAAAGACGAAGAGTTGGTTCAGGGCTGGGAACACAGCTTTGTACATCCGGTACATCCGGTCACCTGGGGTAACACGTTTTTTCTAAACCTTTCATTTCCATTAGCTGTCACTGGGTCAACAACTCTGAGTTCTGATGTGGTTGAGTGTATTTGTGTACAGTGACCCTTGAGGTTCATAAAAGAGGCAGCCAGCCTCTGGCCAGCTCTGACTAATGTATACGGAGAGAGAGCCCCATAAACTAAATACACTCCACACTCCACGTTGTTTGCACAGTGATGGCGATCCCTGCTCGCTGCTTCCCTGATGCCAGTACAACTGGTGTCTAAAAAACTAAGCAGATCCCATTTCAGTCTGAAGCTGGGTCTGATGTACTCTAAGCAGCATCACCGTGGAGATACTCTGGGACAGCTCTTGGCTTGGTCATTATTCCACTAATGCCGCAATTATTTCTGTCTACACAGAAAACGCAGTGGCTTCTCTGGGTGGCCGAGAAGAGGGACCCATCATGGGAAACCGACAGCTAGTAGGGAAAACAGCCTCCCTCTGTCTTCTGTCCCATTCACAATCCTATCATACACTCTATGAATTAATATATATATATATATATATATATATATATATATATATATATATTGCACGTTGAAAACGTGAAATTCTCCTTAGCTGAACTTATCCTAGAGAAATAATTAAATGTGCATCCAAATTTAGCTACAAGAAATGTTGATGCCCTAGATAATCGACTACAGTTATACTAGGTTTCAATACTGGTGAACCAAGGGAAGATAGACTTGGAAACATAAGGGCCATAAAATGATTATCTGAAAGCTCTGTTGGGCACAGGTTCCATGGGTTTGCTTGACTTCTCTTCTTTTAATCTTTGCCAAACTAAAATCTAGGCATTATCTGGGTTTTGACTTCCCTGTGGAGATTATGAGAGAGAAGAGGTCTTTGTTTCCTCTGGTAATGGGACTTGGATCTCCACTTTCTTGCTGGTTATCAGCTGAGGATTCTTGCCAGTTTATACAACCTCGGCCCCATTCTCCCTCTGTGGAGCTTGAAGAGTGAGGCCAGTCCTTGTTGCGTGATGTCTCTGAGCCTCTATCTGTTTCCTCCTCCTACCACCCTCATTCATGGGCTTGTGTTGGTCTACCAGTAATCCCAGATGGAGACTTCTGACCATAAATCCCTCCTGGTCATCATTTAAGATAGTCACAGAGTCCTGAGATTGGGGCATGCTAATCTTTGGAAGATTACCACAGTGGGATACCAGTTAGACACAGAATTTACATGGAAGTAAATGGGATTTAAATAAATGTGATGACATTAAAAATATTTACTAGTGTGGGAAAAATGCTAAGTAAAATATTGCATTGACAGGAGTCAGGAGATTACAAACTTGAGGCCAGCCTGCACTTCCAAGCAAGATATTATCTAAAAAGGGGGAAAAAAGTATGTATGTTTTGTGTGTGTGTGTGTGTGTGTGTGTTGTGTGTCTATGCTCTATCTTTATATGTGTGTCTGAAAAATAATAAAATAAAAATCAGGCTTTCAGATATATTGATGTTTCCATCACATTTTTAATAGTGAACCAAGTCTATAGTTTACACATCCATGTATGCACACCCATGTCTACAATTACAGAGCAGGTATATTTCAACTTAATTGTAAATGTTTACTCAAAAATGTTTAGTGGTTATCTCTGAGGTAAGACATTTCTGGTGAATATGTTTAGATTAACACATACTTTTGCGCTTAACTTAAATGAGTATGAACAGCTTCTACACCACACAGATATTTTAAAAATCTCATTTACAAAATATACACACACACATTTAAAATTAGCTTTCTTTTATAAATTGAATGCATTAGGCAAGCCTTTGCTCCAGTGACCCAACATAAACACCAAAAACTTCCCTTTCTGTCCTCGGTATCATACTCAGTATCAGGGAACTGAACCCAGATACCATGGGCAACCCCAACCCAGCCAGCCGGCTGCCGTCTTAGACATCCATGCTCTCTAGCCAGTGTCCCTGGAGTAATTAAGCCACGCTATAACAGAAGAATCTCCCATATCATTGTGTGTGTCGTCACTGGGAGATTAGACGTGGTGTAGCCTGAAGCATCTACATGCCTGGGTTGGGTTTGGTTTAAATTTCACATAGCTAAAAATAAGTCTTCCTCCTCCTTTCTGGTTTTAAAGTATAAGCAGAGCTAGTTTTTGCTGTACAAGGCTTCTAAACGAAACAATTTACTGTCTCCCCCGAAGGCAACTCACATAGCTCCAGAAGAGGCTATCGTTAACAGTTTATCTGGGCTCTGGCTGCTGTTTCCCTAAGAACGCGCTGTATACAAACTTTGCTCCTGAGGTTATTTCTGCTGGTGCCAAACTGACTTCAATTCACAAAAATCATGTGGTGTGTTCCCGTGTAACTTGGATGTTTTGTTCTAAAGAAAACAAGGAATATTTTCCCTCCTCAGCACCCATTCTTGTTTATGGAAGATCCACCTCCACACTGTAGATGCTACTCAGGGCCAGCTACCAAATGCATCTTCCAGAGTTCAAGCATTCAAGATCAGACTACAGACTAAATCCTGTCTGCAGACTGTTGGAGCACCCAAGAGTACCACGGAGATCATTACCAAAGTCCTGGGATGCAAACTCTGGGTCATAAATCTATATCTGTCCTTTGCTATCTATATGGCTATTCATGGCACTGAACTCTTTGTAAAATGAAGGTAATGGAACTGTTGTGGGGATTGTCTAATTGTGAATTAAACAGACGGAGTCCTTGGACGGCATTCTGTGTTCTAGAAACGGCATCACGCTATTTGTAGTAGAACAAGGCAATGATAATTTTAAGTACCTTGGAAGGGAGAGAATAACACACTGGGGGCAGGGGCAGAGAGAGAAAGAGACAACACAGAGGGTGAAAGACAGACAGAGACAAGCTCCTTCTAGGGCCTTTGTACTTCCCTAGAGCAGGTCACACTCCCGTTCATAGAAATGCACACATGATCTGTTTTCCTACTTCATTCAGGTCTTTGACAGAATGACAACTTCTCAGGAAAGCTCGTCTCAATCACCCAGTGTAAAATTATACCCGTCTAGCACTCCACATTTCCCTTATCTGTTCATTTTTCCATTGCCTCTTAGCATATCATAGTTTAATATAGTTTATTTATCATGTTCCCTGTAGATAAATCTCAGAAAGCAGAGCTATATTTATGTCCTCAACACCTATGAATACTGTGTGATTCATAGCTGGTCTCTATAAATGCCTGTCTAATGAAAGAGTGGTCACTTTCCTCAGGAGTGAAGGCTTTGCTTAAAACAGGGCAGCGGGTATTGCAAAGGTCCAGCCTGAACTCCCTAAGCAATCCTAATGGGAACCCCAGAGAATGCGTTTCTCCGCTCAAGCTCGGTTCAGTTGAAGTTCTAAAGAAAGAAACGGGCAGAACAATTGTGTGGGTGTTGAGAGACAGGGTTTTTGCATCTCTTTTTATTTAAAAACTTCTAGGTAGATGCTTCTGTTGCAAAATGAGAGGCATTTTGGATCTCTGTTGGCTGTCTCTAACAGCATTAAAATATCAACTTGGGGGCAATAATGTCAGGAAGGAGCGTTGTGACTTTTAACATATAAAATTTTGGACAGTGAGGTTCCCATTGCATTTTGGACGGCTTTCAAGGCAACAGCTGCTATGGCAATAGTAGCATCTCTACTTCCTGTCTGGGTTTCTGGGAAATAGAAAGCCCATGGGAGATGTAGATCTTATCTCCTCATCTGATCCTTGCGATGTAGTGTTTGGCTTAGATCTCTCATTCAGAAGTCTACCTGAAGATTCCTGCGACTCCATAGATTGAGCATGCCTTAGGTTAGCGCTTGCATGTCCCTGGGTTCAGTATAAACTGCCGAAATAAAATGACCCAGACAAGATGGCAGATCAGTCTTTCTCAAGTAACGGTTCTGTGATTCCCAGATCAAGGAAGGTATGGTGACGCCCCACAGCCCAGCCTTCATGCCTGAATTCTGGCTGACTGATCTTGTTCCTACCATGACATCTGTCTTCCAGACAGCAGGATGAAGAAGGAGCATGCAAAACACACGTCCCTGCCTTAAAGACACAATGTATCGATCGTCATTTCCGCTCATATTCTAACTCCTAGGACATCTTGTATGCAAAACTAACGGCGAAAGACGCTGGGAATGGGAGGGAGGGGTTTGTTTGTTTGTTTGTTTATTGCCTGTTTGTTTGCCTGAGTTGTTTTAAGTCCAACTGACAAAGAAATTCTTTGATCAAGGGGAGAGAAGCTGGAGCACACCCACCAGGCTCCATTGCACAGCACCTTTCTAGACACATACTACCCATTCACACACTTCTGGCTAACGGAGCATGTGTGCCTCATCCCTGGGGGATTCAACAAAATGTTTGAGCTACTTGCTTTATCTAGCTCCAGACTCTGGTTCCCCTGTGAGGAACTGCCTTTCTACTAAACCCAAACGTGACTCCTTATGATCTATTGAGGAGTTGCCTGCCACTTCTACACACATACTCAAAGGGGTACACATATACACACATGATCAATAACGGCAGAAGAGAAATAAATTTTAACTTTTTAAATGTCTATTTGAGAAGATTGGGAATGCTACCTTTTAAACTTGATGGGACTATAAGGACATTTCAAGACAAGCATAAACAAAGGCAGTTTATGACTACCCAGTCAACATGGCAGAAGATACTACTGTTTTTCCTTTGCTGTCACTTTAAGAGCTAGCCACGCCCACCCCCCCAACCACTTCTGACCTCGTCGCCATCTTGGCTTCCTTCTTTCCTGTCCCTCTTTTGCCGTGTGTACACGTGTTTTCTATCTCTCTCTATGTTTGTCTATGTCTCCCTTTTTTTAAGTAATAAATGTTTAGCTTTATGTATAGCCTTACGTCCATTTACTCTGCCGTCCACCGCATCCAGCCGCCTGACTCTGCCGCTCGCCCGGGGACCCTGCACTGCTCTGGTGGCAGCCTCTGCCTGGCTGCAAGCTGCCCGGGACATCTCATCATCATATTCTTTTAAAAGAACAATAACTACGATACTATCTTCATATGAAGATGAAAGTCATTCTTAATCATGAGCATAAAGAAAAGGATAAATTTCATAGACAGAGCTAGGAAGGGACCCATTGTGTCCAACACAATAAATCAGCAAATTCTCTGAAACTAAGAGAGAAGACAGTAAGAAGTAAGCAATAATCCAACTAACCAAAGTAACAATCAATGAATTTACAGAAACTTTATAGCATCTTTCAATAATAATCTCCCATGTAAATGGCCTCAATTTACCAACAAAGAAATTCAGATTGCTAATTAAATTAGCAAACAGGGTTCAGCTATCCATTGTCTCCAGAAAACACACCTCATGACAGAGATACCCACAGAGAGTCATAAAATGGTGGTCAATCAGAGTTACCCACAGAGAGTCACAGAATAGTAGTCAGTCTCTCAAAAACCTAGAATCTGGGGTTGACACAGATGTTCAATCAAAATGTTATAAAAGTTGGGACTCTCAATTTCATCAAACAAACACAAATTTTTGTAAACGGTCACATAGGTCCTGTTTATAATAGGTAACTTGAATATCCTACTCTTGTCTTTAGATGGGTCATTCAAACTAAAAATAAGAGAGAACTGTACAGTGAAATGACAATATAGATTAAATGGCCTCAAGAGATGCCCTCAGAATTGTCCACATAGAATATGGAATTCCTTTTCTTCTTAGCAGCCCACTCTACTTTCTGCAAAATCTAAAACAGTTTAGAGCACAAAACAGTTTGTCTTCCATGTATCTTTTTGTTATTATTATCAATTAAATTTGTTGATTTATTTTACATGCCAACCCAAGTTTCCCCTCCCTCCCCCCTTCCCCCTCCTTCCTTCCCCATCTACTCAGAGAACATTTCTTTCTTTTTTTTTTTTTTTAAAGCCAGCTGATGCTGCTGCTAGGGGTTTTAGTCAAGCCTTGTCCGAAGTTCTTTTTTTTTTTTTTTCTTTTAAAGTAAATCCTTCTCATTCTAATTGTTTGGATAGGAATGTGCTATACATTTCTTTCCTCACTCCCCTTCTACTCACAAATAATTTTTGTCTTACCAGGTCATTGTGGAACAAAACTCAAGATCAACAGCAAGAGAAATGCACAAATGCATAGACTGAGCAGCGCACTCCTAATGACAAGTGGATCACTGAAGAAATCAGGGAGGGAATTTAAAAAAAAAAAACTTTTTATTTGTTTGTTTGTTTACTTATTTTTTGTTTGTTTTTATGTCACGACCAAGGTTTCCCCTCCTCCCCTCCCTCCACCTCCTCTGTTTCTCTTCAGAAAAGAGACTCCCAGAAGCAGGAAATAGAGTCAGAGACAGCCCTTGTTCCCACTGTTATGAGTGCCATAAGACCAAGTTACACAATTGTAACATATATGTGGAGGGCCTAGGTCAGTCCCTGCTGATTCCCTGGTTGTCAGTTCAGTCTCTGTGAGCCTGGATGAGCCCAGGTTAGATGGTTCTATGAGTTTCCTTGTGGTTGTCCTTGACCCTGATGGCTTCAATTCTTCTTCATGTATGGCTTTTTTAATTCCTAGAATTAAACAAAGTGAATCAAAACTTATCAATATCTTTAGAATACAAATAAAGCAGTTCTAAGAAGAAAATTTACAGTTGTGAGTACTTATGTTAAAAACAAAAACCAGATCTCAAATCACCTAAGGATGCAACTGAAAAATCTTAGAAAAGCACCAAGCTAAACCAAAAGTAGTAGGAGGCAAGAAATAATAAATACTGGGCTGTAAATTAATGAAATTGAGACTAAAAGAACTCTATGTATAATTAATCAACCAAGAGTTGGTTCTTTGAAAAAATAAGCAAGATTGACACATACCCCAGAAAAATTAATCAAAAGGAGAGAAAAGATTAAAATTAATAAATTAGAGACCCAAAAAGGGATATTACATCATACTTCAACAAAATCCAGAGGGTCATTGGAAAATACTTTGAAACTTTATGTTTTAAAAAAGAAAAATTGAAAAAAATAAATAATTTCCTATTAGTATATGACCCCAAAATTTATTCAAGAAGATATAATTTAAATGTTTTAATAACAACGAATGAGATTAAAACAGTAATAAAAAAATAACTTCCCACATTTTACCCAACTGTGAAGTCTAAGAGCTACAATAATGACTGGTCTGGCAAGACATGCTCACTATTGTACCAGTGGGCGTGTCTTGCCAGGCCAGCCATTATTCTACATGAAGTAAACAGAAGTTCCTTGGAACGTCATGAGAGTAACCAACCACTTTCTGATTGGATTTAAGTCTCACTCCACAAGATGAAAGCTGTATCTGGTACCATTGTTGAGCCAAGAACCTATGGCTTGATAGGTCATAAGCCCTAGTACAAATCTACTAGTAGCTACTTGGGGAAAATGTCTTTAATGACGTAGCCCCTGGCATGTGAGCCATGATCGCTGGGTAAGTACAAGGCCATACCACTAACAATATTTTGGTGTCACAAATTAGTCTTGGGTGGATGGGGAGGGGTAGATCCAGCAACAGTTGTGGGAGAGAGTAAAGATGAATGCCATCAAATACATTGTGTGTGATCTCAAATAACAACAACAACAACAAAAAAGTATGTTTTCCACAAAGAAAGGCTCAGTATTGGATGTATTCGCTGCTGAGTTCTACCAAAACTTTAAGGAAGAACTAAAATGTTTATCAAACTGTTCCTCAAAATAGAAAAAGAAGGACAAATCTTGAACAAGGACACATAACAAACAGAAAACTATACACCACTTTTCCTGACAAACACAGAACAAAAACTCTCAATGGATGTAAACCACATCCAAGAACACATTAAGAAACTTATGTATCATGACCAAATTGGATTCATCCGTGGAATACAAGGTTGGATCAACATACAACTCAATAAATGTAATACAGGATATTAATAGAAATCACATGACCATCTCAATTGAGGAAAAAAAGGCATCAGTCAAAGTTTAGCATCCCTTCTTGATTAAAGAAAACAAACTCCAATTTTAGTATATGTTCTAAAAACCAAACTCAGCCTGGCAGTGGTGGCGCATGTCTTTAATCCCAGCACTCAGGAGGCAGAGGCAGGAGGATCTTTGTAAGTTCGAGGCCAGCCTGGTCAACAAGAGCTAGTTTCAGGACAGACTCCAAAGCTACAGAAAAACCCTGTCTCGAAAAACCAAACGAAAACAAAAACAAACTCTGAAGAAACTAGACAAAGAAAAATATTTCTCAATATGATAAAGACAACATACAACAAACCTATAGCCAGCATTATACTAAATGAGAAAAACAATGAATCCCCACTAAAACCAGGAGTGAGACAAGAGTGCCCAATGACTGCTCTTAACATACTCCTCGATGCCTTAGCTAGAGAAGTAAGACAAGAGAAAGAAATAAGAGAGATACAAATGGGAACGGGAGAAGTGACAAAGACTATTTGCAGATGGCATAATACTACTTACAAGAAACCCTAAAGACTTCATGAGGAAATTCTTACACTTGATAAGAACTTTCAACAAAGTATTTTGTAGCAAAATACAAAATCAATCCCCTTACAAAGATTGGTATCTTCTCTATGTGCCAATAATAAATACTGAGGAAAAAATCAGGGGTAGGGAGAAATCTTATTCCCAATAGCTTCCAAAGGGAAGAGAGAGAAGGGGAGGAAAAGTAACTGTGGGGGAGGATGCCAAGTCCTCAGGACTAGCTGGAGAGTGCTAGAGCTGGGTCTCACAAACACTGCGTGTTTTTTCTCCTATGTAGAATATAGATTTAAATTAATATATGGTTGTATGTTTTAGTTGTGAAAGCAGACCACGGGGAGGGAGTCTTAAGAGAGGGGAGGGGGAAGAGAGAACAATGGGATCCTTGTCAATGAAAGCAGAAGGTGGACTTTTGAGGAAAGAAGCAGCCACCAAAGAGAGACAAGAGGAAGGAAGTAGGGAAGGGGAATAAATAAAGGGGGATAAATATAAATAAATAAATAAATAAATAAATAAATAAATAAATAAATAAATAAATAAATAAATAAATGAGAGATATGTAGGGGAAATGCCCTAACGAAACCTATTACTTTGTTTGCTAGCTTGAGGAATTTAAATAAATAAGCAAGCCTTGCCCTAGGAAAGGTAAAGGAAAAACCACAGCAGGAACTGTGTCCATACCAGTCAGCAAAGGCCCAACTATGACCTGAAAAGCCCCTTGACTTGATCCCTCTGAGGTCTTCCTCTCACCTTACCCATCCTCCTGGAGCTAACATGGCTTTTGCAACTTTCTTCCTGCTTGGGGCATATTTGGGAGTTGGAGTATTTTTAGATGTGGAAGAATTTCAGTCCTTTAGAAAGAATTGTGGTTTCATTGACAATTAAATCATTTCTCAAAAAATATTTTCTGGTTTCTGACTACTCGGTTCCAGTTGTTTCCATTCTTCTATATATTCTCATGCGACCAGAGCTGCATTTTGTCTGCAGACGCACTACTCTGAATGTGCCTGATCTTGTCTTTCCTTAAAGATGTGTGTAACATGAGGGCCGGCTTGTTGGGGTATCTGTTCCCGCCCAGTACCCCACAGCCGGCAAGTCCCAGAGAAAATCAATCACACAGAGATCTCTATAAGTTATAAAGCTGATTGGCCCATTAGATCAGGCTACTTATTAGCTCTTATAACTTTTGTTACCCCATTATCCTTATCTGTGTTAGCCACAGGGCTCAGTACCTTTCTCAGCTGGGCAAGTTACATGCTGCTTCTTTGGTGGTCTGCATAGGAATGGCTAGGGAGTTTCCTGCTTCCCAGAATACTCCCAGTCTTTTTGCTCCACCCCTACTTCCTGTCTGGCTTTCCTGCCTATACTGCCTGCCTGACCAATCAGCGTTTTATTAAAATATGATTGACAGAATACAGACAATTCTCCCACACCAGATGTGTGTGTGTGTGTGTGTGTGTGTGTGTGTGTGTGTGTGTCCATCCCCTGAAGCTGAAGTTATAAAGAGTTGTGAACCACCACTGTGAGTGCAGGGAACAGAATTCAAGTCTTTGGAAAGGGCAGAAAGTGCTCTTAACTACTGAGCCATCTCTCCAGGGCCCAGAGTCCTTTCCCAATTGGTCTCTCTCCTCCTCTTACCCCTTTACTCTCTCTTCTCTGTCGTCATTGCCAACATCCTTGGTACCTTCTGAAACAGCAAGTTTTATGGAACAGTTACAACCCTAATTTGATTTTAGGTCCTGGTTCAACTCTCGTCATTTGAACTCAAGGGCTTTGGGGAAGTGCTGGTATAGTGTTGGTACTATATCATATGATAATGTGGCCCCTTTAGAGTGAGAGTTGCCTTTTATGATGGCTCAAAGTCATGCAGCTAAGAGTAGCAAAAAGTATCTAAGATACATTAATATTCTGAGTTTTCCCAGTCAGTTTCACTGACATCTTTGCAGTCTATCTTTCAAAGTTTTAATAAATAATATTTTTCTGAGTACTTTTTCTAAACACATGATTACTAGCTTCCTAGTCCACCACATTTACCTGTGCTTCTTAAGACCCAATAAACTGTTCCATTTCTTTTGCCTTTCGTTGTGGTGGGACTCCTAGAGGAATATTCTCTGCTGGGGAGGAAATGCCATCAGCTATAGTGGTAACAAGGCTTAAAGTCAAGTGCTTAAAGTGCAAGGACTTAAACGAGATAATTTATGGGTCTGGAGAAACAGCTTGGCTGTTAAGAGTGCTTGCTTCACAACTGTCTTAGTTAAATGTCTATTGCTGTGATAAATACCATGAGCACCAGCAACTTGGAGAGGAAAGGCCCTTATGACACCTTACAGTTTACAGGTCTTAGTGGGGAGAACTCAGGACAGGAACTTGGAGACAGGAAAGGAAGTCATGGAGGAATGCTGCTCGTTGGTTTGCTCTCCACGACTTGCCCTGCTTGCTTTCTTATAGCACCTAGGACCACATACCCAACGATGTCAGCTCCTACAGTGGGCTGGGTCCTCCCACATCAATCATTAATATTTATTTCCAAGAAAATATCCTACGAACTTGACTATGGTGAACTGATGGAGATAGTTTCTCAGTTGAGGGTCCTCCTCCCGAATTAACCCAGCTATGTCAAGTGGACAGAAAACCAAGCCAGACAACAATCACGAACCCAGCAGCCATACAGCAAACTGGACATCCTTCACATTCCTATGACCCCAGCTCCAGACAGGCCAAAGACAGTGGAGCTTGCTGGCTTTCGAGCTAGCCTGGGGAACATAGACCCCAGGTTGCAGGAAAGACCCTACCTCAGAGTAGGAGGTAGCAGATGATAAAAGAGGACACCTGACGCCCCTCTTCTGGGCTGTGCACACAAGTACCTGGACACACGTGTTCACACACACTCAGAAGGACACATACGCAAAAATCAGCAAATAACCTCTTTAATAAGACAGTGTCTCTATTTTATTTTATTTTATTTCATTTCATTATTATTCGTTGGGTGTCTGTTTGTTTTCTAACAAGAAACAGAAAAAGTGTGGCTCCAGATGGGAGCGGTGTCGGGTACTGGAGGAGATTTAGAAGAGGAGGAAGTATAATCAAAATATATTGTATGAAAACAACCTATTTTCAATTTTAAAGAGGCAACTTACCACATTTTCTTGACGATAGGGCACAAATTTATTTTCAAGCCACTGAGAGTCCAGGTGTGACTTATAACCTGTGCTGTCAGTAGCTGGTTATGCATGCTTGTCTTCTCCAGGCTGTAAGAGATGGGATTTTGAAACTTGGTGTCTTGTGTTTTGCTTTCCTCTCTTGTCCCAATGTCGGCAATCCAGGCCTACTAAGGAAGATGTATCTTCCCCAGCATGAGCAATCCAAGTTTAGGTCCAAGGTAGCTACTCGGTCTCTTGCATGACTCACTGCCCAGTGAAAACAGGAAGAGTGACCAGGACACACATACATTCTTTCACTTTAGGGTGCTATCTGAAAGCAATAGGTGTCATGTTTTACCATGCCTCGAGTTATCTTAACTTACATGTTCACATGTACCCGAACAGCAACATTCCCACACAGAACTGAAAGTTTCTTTAGCGGGTAGAAAGAAATAATGTTTGGCAATTGCTTAAGTCCCTTTTCTGTGAAAATTCCTATTCCTTTAGCTAATGCATGACCTCCCAAGTCACTATTTTCTCAAATCGAATGTGAAGTCCTATCAGTTTCGAGGACCCAACAAGCCCACTCCGCCCAGGAAACTCGTATCCCTGTATCTGCACTTTACTGAAGGCTCGGCAGTGAAGAGGCAAGATAACCAGTGCAGGCATCAGAGTAACTTCCGACTGGAGAGTGGACATCTGTTAGTGGGAGCCTTTCCATGCCCGGCCACCCACGTTCTGGGGCCTTTCCAGATCCCTCAGGAGTTTCCCCTCCCCACCTCCTGTTTTCTTCTCCCTCATCACCATTCTCCCCTTTCACATGAGGCAGCTTTGCCTTCTCCTGCCTGTCAGCCCAGACTTGAGGAGGCTCCTTCTCATCATTAGCACCTTAGGAAATGCTTCTCCTGAATAAAGACAGATATCCACCCTGAAAGGAATTCTGATTAAGTCAGTGGCATGAATGGTATTATCATGGTACTTTAGAAGACTATCAAGAAGCCCAGAAACGGATATAGAAGTCAAGGTCAAATTCCCAACATCCTAGTAAATGTCACCTGACAGAAACTTAGCATGGAAAAGGTGGAATTCCACAAAGGTATAGAGTTGAATGCTATCTTATCGCTTTTAAAATGGGTCACAAAGTAACTTCTCCTGTCTTCTCAGCCTCTAACCACATAATCATCTGTATTCATCTAGCGTCTATAATAATGTCCCCGTGAACCACACATCAGGGATGATATCTACTCAGATGATCTCAGATGTGCTGTTGCATTGTAGATGTCAGCAGTAAGTATCGATGAACCCCAGTTTCAGAAGGGGATTCTGTCCTCCCTTTGGCTCCCTATTTCTGTACATCAACTGTTCGCATTTTCCTTCTCAATGGCTGCTCTCTGCTTCCCATATTTTCTCTCCCTATTGGTTTAAAGTGGACAAGTCTGCTAACATGAAAGTCCACAGGATCTACCTGGCATGCACTCGACACTGTCAATGGTATCCATCCAGCTTTCCCGGCATCCGCAGCTGAACACTGTTCACGGGATTCCCAGATGGAACAGATCTCAGATCCCGCCAGCATCTTGGCCCAAACATGGTGGGTGGTAGCGTGCCTTTGATGCCACTGGAGGTGGAGGAGAGTCTAGAGCCCCATGCCACTTACAGACTGCCCCTAGGCTTGGATCAATTCCTGTAATGATAGAAGTGATAGAACGCTCCTTTTTATAAGAAGTAGATTTTCAGGTTTTGCTTTCATGGAATTATACATGAATGTCTCTTATGGTCAAAGGAAAGAAGCTCTACACTCCTCTATTTAACTGTTGCAAGCAATTCCCACTTGCTCTAACTCCGTCCAGATGTGGGTACTCAGTGCCCATGTAAATTAGATGGCTCTCTTCTCGGCCTTGTCGAGAATCTGCACTCTGACTCACACGGGGGGAAAAATGGAAAGAATGTGTGGCGACTCCACACAGGACATGCTATTTTAATAGTACACGCTCTGTTGAAGGGAAAACCGGGGCTTTTGTACTGCAAACAGCAGCATTTGCATTTCGAGGGGCTAGACACTATTGCTCAGTACCAATCATGTCAACATGGCCTTTCGTCCTGGCTGACAGCTATTCCCGTAGCTGAATTTCTGGTTTGGGTTCTAAGTATTCTTGACTAAGAGCCACATCTGTTCTCTGTCCCCAGCCTTGCTGTGGGGACTTTCTAAAAGGGAATAATTATTTTGAGATAATGGGCTCTCTGTAGTGCCTACAGCACTTTCCATTCTATTCTTCTCTCTCTCTCTCTCTCTCTCTCTCTCTCTCTCTCTCTCTCTCTCTCTCTCTCTCCCTCTCTCTCTCTCTCTCTCTTGTCCCCCTCCCTTCTGCCCTCCCTCTCTCACAGTCTCACAGTGAGCCTAAGTCAGGCAAATACGGGCACCAAAAGTGCAATGCAAGAAGCAATTCACACGGCCTATCATGCTTTATATTTCATAGAGTGTCTTGTGTTAATGCATGTCACTAAACTCCATTTCACTAAATTTGACTCTAATAAAATGGAGAAGGAAGAAGAGAGGAGGAAGGAAGGAAGGGAGGGAGGGAGGGAGGGAGGGAGGGAGGGAGGAAGGGAGGGAGGGAGGGAGGGAGGGAGGGAGAAAGAAGGAAGGAAAGAAGGAAAGAAAGAAGAAAGGAAACAAAGAAAAGAAAACAGCAAACATCATCTCAGCTTTTCTGGGCCCACTTCTGACAACTCTTTGAGAAAGCCTGCTCCCTGTGTGGCAGAATAGAAATAGTTTTCAGGCAGTCTTTACCCAAATCCACCTTCTTCTCGCCAGACAGCGGGGAGAAAATCCACAATGCTGGGGGTGCCTGTCGATGCCAGAAATTTATTAGTATTTAATTACATTGCCGGGATGGCATGCTAGCAGGCCCTGGCCCTGCTCCAGTCCTGGTACCCACAAGTCTTGCCCTCACCCATCCCAGAGTCTGCCTGAGACACAATGGGGAGCATTGTGTCTGTCTGTGTGCCTATCCCGAGACGAACGTGTGGATGAGGCATGGAATCTGGAGGAGAGGATAGCTCATAACCAAACACGTGTCATTAAAGCCCAAGTACCCTCGGATGACAAAAGCCTGCTGCTGACCAGGTTCTTGGCACACTCAAAGTACTCTCATGCATCATCGCGGTTGATCCCTGCAGCCATCCCGAGAACGGGGCTGGGAACGCTGCACTCGGGTTTCACAGACGAGAGAAATGAAGCAGGAGTGGTAACTTGCCCAAGATCACACAGCTCCCAAGAAGAGAGAGAAAGGAGCTGAGCTCCTGCTCTTCAAGCCCACGATGCCTCCTGTGCACTAGAACACTTACGCTCAGAAACAAATAGGACCGCTATTCTCTGTGCCATTACTGTTAATGGTCTACCTCTGTGTATCAAAACCCTCCAAAATGCACATGTCCTTTAGACATTTAATTTGGAGAAATTATATCTCAAAAGAATGGCCCGTGTGCAACATACTTAAATATCCATGTAAATAAAAATTAGTCAGTGCATCATAGCCAGGACATCATGTTGACACGTGACATTGATTGCTGGGAATTCAGGGAGATCTGAGAGGTTTTCAGCACTGAAATCCGCTGCAAGGCAACTTATGCTGTGCTCAAAACTGGGGTTTAAAATGCTCAGGGTGTTTGTGGAACTGGTAAGGTGGTGGAGATTACCATGTCTATGTCAGTGTGAGAGAAGCAGACTGAGGACCAGAAGTGTCCTGGGAGGTGTCCTACCCAGAGAATACAAACCAGATATGACAGGTTAGCCTTAGGCAGGTAGAAGGATGCTGAGACAGGATGAAGTGATTAGCTGGAATCCATCACAATCCCAACCCTAGAGGCATGAGTAAGGAAGAGGGAGAGATGGGCAGGGCAACTCCGAGATTTATCTCGATAACTCTGCAACAGTCTGGGACCAAAGGAACCCTTGGAGAGAAGGCAAGTCATATGAAGGAAAGATGTGAGATTGTATAGCTCTGGCCCTGTGTGGAGCCTAGTCAGCCAGGGGCAGTGGGAGCCTGGGCTGGAAAAGTAGAGGAGGCTACAGTCCAATGCACATGGTGCTACCCCAATAACTGAGGAAGTATTCCTGAGCAGAAGTATATCCACTTTCAGGAATACAGAAACATCTTAAGGACCAGATAAACATCATAGTTTATAATGTGCCATAGCAAATGTCCAACATAAGAGATGCCTAAAAGAAGGGAGAATGGGACCATTGGAAGGAATATTAAAGTCAGGTGGGGTAGCACACACTTGGGAGGACAAGGCAAGACCATCATTAGTTCATTATTAGCAACCTTGAATACTAAATAAGAGACTGTCCCAAAATAATAAAAAAAAAACCTGAAAAAAATACTTAAGACTATTAAAATGCTGCTCAAGGATGACCTTTAACTATAAAAATGTGATGACATTAACTTTATAAGTTCAAAACACATAGATGTATGCATAATTTATGCATCCTCTGTATGCATAAATTTATATGTATATGATCCATGTATGTATATATAATATTCACAGAAATCCACATAGATGTACAAGACCCTCACAAGACAATAACCATCATCATCATCATCATCATAATAATAATAATCAAATGTCTCCTGATTCCCCTGTTACAGATCCTTAATAAGAAAAACTTAATCCCCTCTATTTATCTTAATATTCTTTATTTTACTTTATAAATTAGTTTTTGTACATATTCTCCCCTTTCCCAATTCCTCCCAGATCTGTTCCTCTCTCATTCCCTACCACCCAACTGTTTGTTAAGGTCCATGAAGTACAACATGTGGTACCATGATTTTCTCGGATACGTGGTCTTACACAGCAGTTAGGTATCACTGCCGGGGGGCTTCTCTTGGAGGAAACTGACTCTCCCTCTCCCAGCGGTACCATTTAGGGAGTTTCCAAAGAGGCATCCTTGATGGTCCTTCAGTGGTCCAGTCTCAGCATCCTGGTCATTCCTGTCATGTTCTACCTGTCCATATCCTCTGACTGAAACACCAAGCTCACGGCTGCTTACAATCAAGACTCACTCACCTGGGCCAATGATTCACTTCCAATTTTTGGAGAACCAAAATTACCACTGGATTTGGTTCCAAGGTTGGAAAAATGCCTCCCTTTCAAGTCCTGTGCCACACTTGTCGCTTCACCCAGAGACTGGCAGCCTCACTGAAAGTGGCTTTATGAGTTTTGGCCTTCATCCCCCTCACTACAAAAGTTGAAATTCAATAAAATTGGCTTGGGCAGGGACAACACAGAATGCTCTCCACTCCAGCCTTTCTGCTCTCCCCATCAGTCCAGACTCTCTTTCTTGCTCCAGACAAGTGACGTTTTCAAAGAAAGGAGAGGCCATCGGACGTGTTTTCAACACTCAGAGTCTTTAGTCCTTGGCTCCATCCATCAAAAAATGCCTGTAAGAAAGGTATAAGGAGAGTCATGTAAGAGTGGAGTGGGAAGAGCGTTTGGGGAGATTGCCCAGTGGGTAAGAGCACCGCCGGCCTGAGGACTTGAGAGCAAACCCTCGGCATCTGTGCAATGACCCAGGTGTGACTGTGCTTGCCAGTAACTCCTGCACTGGGGGCAGGGACAAGTAGAATTCCAGAACTCACTGGCTGCTCAGAAAGTTTAACAGAAAGTATTCAGTAAGAGACCTCTACGTTTGCCCACAGACATGCACACTTGCACACTCACACAAGTGTGGATACACACACACACACACACACACACAGAGAGAGAGAGAGAGAGAGAGAGAGAGAGAGAGAGTTATAAGAGGGTATAAACAATTCTCTTTTCTCCTAAGATTTAAACCAGGCTAAAGACAACCCTCAGGATGAAGACAGAGAAGAACCAAGACCAAAACTGCCATCCTCACCGCCAGCAAGACTGGTTAACAAGTAATTTTGGTGTACTATGGTTTCCATGTATGAGGATTCTGACCTTCAGTTCCTGTTCAGCCATATTTAACTTCCTCACCACTCCAGGGCCTTCCATTAACTTAACATTGAGGTTAATGCATGACCAAGGCCAGAGGGGACACATGTCCCAGGGACAAACACGTACCAATAATCAAAGAATAGGAGCTGGTACTGCCCATGCCTGCTTCCTCTCCCAAATTTGCCATATTCTACCCAGTATTCAAATGAGGGAAGGATAAGGACTGAGACTTAGTAGTCTTAGTGGGATTAGTAGTTCTTCTTCAACATAGAAAGGTCAGGAATCAAAAGGATGGCTCAGCTGTTTACAGCACTACTCTTGCAAAGGATCTGAGTTCAGTGCCCAGCACCTACACTGGGTGGCTCACAACAGCCTCAGATGATCCTATGGCCTCTTCTGTCCTCTTTAGGTGCCTGTCTTCCCCTGCACAGCCCCACATTCAGATATATACATATATATGCAATTTTTAAATAAAATAAAACTTTTTAAGCAAGAAAGATATGGAATTAAAAATTAAAAATGGACTCCCCCCCAATGACAGAGACAAAGACTCTAGATAATGAAAGCTGCCATAAAGTGAGATTATAGATCTTTTTATTGTTGTTCCCTCTGTGTTGCGCTCTCTCTCTCTCTCTCTCTCTCTCTCTCTCTCTCTCTCTCTCTGTGTGTGTGTGTGTGTGTATGTGTGTGTGTGTGTGTGTGTGTGTGTGTGTGTGTAAGTAGACAATATATTTGAAATCAAGTTAAGCATTAAAAGTAATTATTTGGGATCGTATTTTAACAAAGTCAAAGAGGAAAGAAAAGAAAAATCCCATCTCCTACCTGAAGGTCCATGGTCCTTGCCATCTGATGATAGCTGAGTTGGTGGTCTTTAGGAAGCAGCACTTTTGTACCACAGAAAGGAACTTTAATCCTTCAGCCCAGGGCAAGAAAGAAAGAGCTGTAAGGGACAAAATTTCAACAAGAAAATATTTTCTTCGAGCTCTATAAACACAGAATGCTAGTACTAGTATATCTAAGCAGCTACTGGAGAGTCCGCAGTAGATCGAATCTATAGCAACAGGACCCTTAGGGGACACTCTTGGGGTATCCCTAGAGTGTTAATTTGAATGAGAATGCCCCCTGAGGCTCATATGTTTGAATGCTGAGTCCCAGTTAGTGGAATTGTTTGGGAAGGATTTGAGGGTGTGACCTTGTTGGAGGGGGTGCATTGCTGAGGGTGAGTTTTGAAGTTCCATAAACCTATGCCGAGACCAGGCCCAAGAGAGCTCTTCTGCTCCCCGCCACTGCCTGTGGTGTAATGCTCTCAGCTCTGCTCCATCCCTGTTGGCTTCCTGTCACGGATGGTCACAGACTAGTCCTCTGAAACTATAAGCAAGTTCCCAATTAAATGTTTCCTTTATAAGAGTTACCTTGGTCATAGTGCCTCCTCACAATAGAACAGTCACTAAAACACTTGGTAAAGGGGAGGAAGAGGCTGAAACAGTATTTGCCAAAGTGTTTGTGAATTTGTATCACAAATATCTTTGGCCATGGAAGCTTTCATTCAATTTGAAGGACTAATAGTATACAGATGGGTGGTCTGAGATCCAGAGTCATCACCTCACTCTGAACTGGTGATTTATTCCAACAACTGTGACTGTGGCCCTCAGGACTGTACCCTGTGTCTTTCCAGAGAAGTTAAAAATTCCATTCAAGAACATTCCTGTGCAATCAAATGGCATGCAGGACCACACCTTTGCTTATTCTCATTTTGTTAATTTCTTGTTCTTTCATCAGGTATTTCAAAATATCGTTTATTTTTATCATAAAATTTCATTTAAAAAATAGTTCACGTAAAAATAGTGGGCTCAAGATGTGGTTTTCATTTGTATAAATCATTGTTCCCTGCTCTTATTTGGAACCCTGCCTTCCCCAACTCCTCCTCTTGGACTTTTGCAGATTTCCCTTCCTTCTGCCAAATAGTCTCCTTTACCCCATGCACATGGCCTACATGAACACTTTTATTTAAGTATAAATTTTGCATGTTTTGTCTTGTTTTCACCTCACCCCCCCTCCTTTAGACTTCTTCCCTACTCTCTTTTATTTTCATGTTCTCTCTCTCTCTCTCTCTCTCTCTCTCTCTCTCTCTCTCTTTGTGTGTGTGTGTAGATAGATATGTACATGTGTATCTATTTAAATAAGCCAGGCGGTGGTGGCACACAACTTTAATCCCAGTACTCGGGAGACAGAGGCAGGCAGATCTCTGAGTTCATGGCCAGCCTGGTCTACAAGAGCTAGTTCCAGGACAGGCTCCAGCAAAACCTTGTCTTGGAAAAAAAAAAGAAGAAGAAGAAGAAGAAAGGAAGGAAGGAAGGGAGGGAGGGAGGGAGGGAGGGAAGAAGGAAGGAAAAAAGAAAGGAAGGAAGGAAGGAAAAAAGAAGGTTTTTCTTTTGATAGACTACAGAATAGTGCCAAATAAAACCAAAAGAGAAAATCAATGATGACTGGTAAGAGATCTTAGGAAATAAATCAAACAACTTCAACAATTTCTGCCAATCATCCCTAAATGACAGCAGTACAAGAAGTCATGAGATATTGATTTATGTTTCCAGTTGGTTTTATTTTTCAAAAATATATTTCTTTATCAAACTGGAGTTTGAAAAGGCCTAAGTCAACTGGATGAACTATGGTGTTTCAGATATATATTTATATGGAACAAATAGATGGGAATTAAATGCAACATACACACGCACACAATCTTGTATGGAGACTTTTGCTGTGAAATGGTCATTTTCTTAAAAGACAACAAATAAATTCGATAAACATTGACCTCACTTATTCAGATTTGCAGAGCAAATAGCTAAATCAAGACACAAAGAAAAGGTGAGGCTAAAGAGACAGGGCGTAGAAAGGAAAAGAGGGAATGACTTTGAAATGGCAAAATATCTTTCTTTGTTTCAAACCTATTTCTAGGCATAGTAGAATCTATGAAGGATGGAACTTAACTTCCTAGCAGTCATGGAAAAGGGGAGTCACCCCAGTGTATCAGAAGTGTGTGCTCCATAGTAAAGACTACTTAAAACTCAAAACCTGTAACTTGTGACAAGATACTTTCTCCTTGTGAGAAACTACCACAGTTCCCTGACTCAAAGGAATTCTAAACTAGAGGTCCTGAGGGGAAACCCATGGCTAGTGAATGCCATGGCAACAAATAGAGGGGCTACTTGAGTGTTTACACGCACGCAAGTGTGTAAAATACTTCACGTGAACCATGGCACACTTGTAACATGTACAGTCAACAAGCAACTGCCACATAGTCTATACTCCCAAACTTGTTTCCCTTTTCCTTTGGTGATGTTTAAACAACTTGCCTTGCTGCTCGAATGGTCATCAACAGAGATTACTGATCACTTTTAGGGTTTCCAACCCTTCTATTGCACAAACAGGTGCCAGTCTTAACAAACACTTCCTGAAGACAGAATTGAAGAAATCTTTATCCTTAAAGGCAGGAATGTCAACTGAAGCATGATGAATTATTCTTCTCCCTACCATAAAATTTAATCTGCATTTAGTTTTCAGAGGGGACTTTTAATGCTGCTGGGAACAAGAGGGGTGAAGCCTGCTCGACACAGAGGGCTGGGGCATCTGCTCATGGAAAACTGTGGGTTAGAGTAACAGTTCTTGTCAGGTAGCACTCTGGGAAGAAGGGTGCACCTAATTCTAACCTTTGCGCACCCCCAAACTCTCATACCCACCATCCTCCATCCCATCCCCGTCCTCTGAATCTCCAGCCCCATCTGGGCTACATTCTCTTCTGGACAGTTCTTGGACTTCAAACTCTGCTTCCTCACTATCTGTAGTCATGGCAGGAGAGGAGGAGGCATTTACAATAAAATGGCAAGGCTATTTCATAGCAGAAATTTTGTTGAAGATGAGGGACATGTATGATTTCTGGAACATATCACACAAAAGAAGACAGAAGGAAGGACAGAAGAGAGAAAACAGCAAATACACCAATACATGCCTGGCAAAAGCTTGTGAAGTAGCACATGTAAGTTGAATGTGCCTTGTCTGAAATGCTTGTGACCTGAAGTATTTAGGAGTCAGATTCCCCTTAACAAAAGCTTAACACAAAATATCCAGGAAATATGGGACACCAAGAAGGCCAAACCTGAGAATAATAGGTACAGAAGAAGGAGAAGTTCAACTTAAAAGCACAGAAAATATATTTAACAAAATCATATAAGAAAATGTTACCAACCTAAAGAAAGATATGCCTGTGAAGATACAAGAAACTTACAGAACACCAAATAAGCTGGATCAAAAAAAAAGTCTCCTCACTACATAATAATCAAAACACTAAACATACAGAATAAATAAAGAGTGCTAAGAGATGCAAAGGAAAAAGAACAAATAACATATAAAGGCAGACCTATCAGAATTACACCTGACTTCTCATTGGAGACAATGAAAGCCAAAAGGCCGTGGTCAAGCATTATGCAGACATTAAGAGACCACGGATGTCAGCCCAGACTACAATACCCAGCAAAACTTTCAATCACCATAGAAGGATAAAACAAGATATTCCATGACAAAACCAGATTTAATCAATACCTAGCTACAAACCCAGCCCTACACAAAGTACTAAAAAGAAAACTCCAATCAAAGGAAGTTGGCTACATCAACAAAAACACAGACAATGATGATTTCATGGCAGCAAATTCCAAAGAAGGGAAAAACACACAAAATAATGTCACCACCAACAAAAACTAAATTAACATGAGATAGCAATCACTGGTTGTTGATATCCCTTAATATAAATGGACTCAACTCACCTATAAAAAGGCACAGGCTAACAGATTGGATACAAAAACAGAATTCATCAAACATACCTCAACATCAAAGACAGACATCGCCTCAGAGTAAAGGGTTAGGAAAAAATTTTCCAATCAAACGGACCTAAGAAACAAGCTAGTGTAGCTATCCTAACATCTAACAAAATAGACTTCAAACTAAAATCAATCAAAAGAGACAAGGAAGGACATTTCATATTAGTCACAATCCATCAAGATTTCTCAATACTGAACATCTATGCGCCAAATACAAGGGCACCTTCAAATGTAAAAGAAACATTTCTAAACCGTAAATCATACATTAAACCCCACACACTAATAGTGGGAGACTTCAACACTCCACTCTCACCACTGGACAGGTTAGTCAGACAAAAAAATTAACAGAGAAATAAAGGAACTAACAGATGTTATGACTCAAATGGACTTAGTAGACATCTATAGAACATTTCATCCAAACATAAAACAATATACCTTCTTCTCAGCACCTCATAGAACTTTCTCAAAAATTGACCACATAGTCAGTAACAAAACAAACCTCAACAGGTACAAAAAAATTGGAATAACCTCATGTATCTTATCAGATCATCATGGCTTAAAATTAGAATTCAACAGCAACACTAATTCCAGGAAGCCCACAAATACATAGAAATTGAACAGTTTTACCTGAATCATCACTGGGTCAAGGAAGAAATAAAAGGAGAAATTAAAGACTCCTAAAATTCAGTGAAAATGACCACACAGTATACTTAAATTTTTGAAACACAGTGAAATCAGTGTTAAGGGGAACATTCATAGCACTAAATTCCTACATAAAGAAGCTGGAAAAATCTCACACTAGTGAATTGACAGAACATCTGAAAGCATTAGAACAAAAAGAAGCAAATTCAACCAAGAGAACTAGACCGCAGGATATAATCAAATTGAGAGCTGAAATCAACAAAATAGAAACAAAAAAAATATACAAAGAATCAATGAGACGAAGTGTTGGTTCTTCAAGAAAATACACAATTATCCAACTTACCAAAAGGCAGAGAGAGAATATCCAAATTAACAAAATCAGAAATGAAAAAGGGGACATAACAACAGACACGGAGGAAATACAGAGAATCATCAGGTCATATTTCGAAAACCTGTACTCTACAAAATCGAAAAACATAAATGAAATGGACAACTTTCTGAATAAATATCACTTACCAAAATTAAATCAAGACCAGATAAGGAAATTAAACAGACCTATAACTGCTAAAGAAATAGAAACAGTCATCAAAAGTCTCCCAATCAAAAAAAAAAAAAAAACCCAGGCCCAGATGATTTCAGCTCAGAATTCTACAGGATTATCCAAGAAGAACTAATACTAATACCCCTCAAACTGTTCCATACAATAGACACAGAAGGAACATTGCCAAACTCTTTTTATGAGGCTACAATTACCCTGATACCCAAACCACATAAAGACATTACTCTGAAAGAGAATTACAAACCAATCTCATTCGTGAACATTGATGCAAAAACACTAAATAAAATATACTGGCAAATCGAATCCTAGAACACATCAGAACCATCATCCACCATGATCAAGTTGGCTTCATCCCAGAGTTACAGGGATGGTTCAACATATGAAAATCTGTCAATGTAATCCACCATATAAACAAGCTGAAAAATAAAAACCACATGATCATCTCATTAGATGCTGAAAAAGCTTTCAAACAAATACAACATCCCTTCATGATAAAGGTCTTAGAGAGAGAAGGAATATAAGGAACATACCTAAACATAATGAAAGCAATATACAGCAAGCCAACAGTCAACATAAAACTAAATGGAGAGAAACTCACAACGATCCCACTGAAATCAGGAACAAGACAAGGTTGTCCACTCTCTCCATATCTATTCAATATAGTTCTTGAGGTCCTAGCTAGAGCAATAAGACAGAAAAAGGAGGACAAGGGGATACAAATCAGAAAAGAAGTCAAACTATTTGCTGATGATATAATAGCGACCCCAAAAATTCTACCAAGGAACTTCTACAACTCATAAACACTTTCAATAATGTAGCAGGATACAAGATTAACTAAAAAAAAAAATCAGTAGCCCTCCTGTACACAGATGATAAAAGGGGTGTGAAGAAATTAGAGAAACAACACCCTTCATAATAGCCACAAATGGCATAAAATATCTCAGAGTAACTCTAACCAAACCAGTGGAAGACTTGTATGACAAGAGCTTTAAATCTTTGAAGAAAGAAATTGAAGAAAATACCAGAAAGTGGAAAGATCTCCCATGTTCTTGGATAGGTAGAATTAACATAGTAAAAATGACAATCTTACCAAAAGCAATCTACAGATTCAATGCAATGCTCATCAGAATACCAGAAAAATTCTTCACAGACCTCAAAAGAACAGTACTCAACTTCATATGGAAAAGCAAAACCCCAGGATAGTCAGAACAATTCTGTACAATAAAAAAAAAACTTCTGGAAGCCTCACAATCCCTGGCTTCAAACTCTACTACAGAGCTACAGTACTGAAAACAGCCTGGTATAGGCATAAAAACAGACAAGAAAACCTAGATATTAATCCCCACACCTATGAACATCTAATTTTTGACAAAAAAGCAAAAAATATCAAATAGAAAAAAGAAAGCATATTTAACAAGTGGTGCTGGCATAACTGGATATCAACATGTAGAAGAATGAAAATAGATCTATATCTATCAACATGCACAAAACTCAAGTCCAAATGGATCAAAGACCACAACATAAAGCCAGCCACACTGAACGTTATAGAAGAGAAAGTGGGAAGTATGCTTGAATGCATTGGCACTGGAGACCACTTCCTAAATATAACCCCAGCAGCACAGACAATTAATAAATGGGACCTCCTGAAACTGAAAAGCTTCTGTAAAGCAAAGGACATGGTCAACAAGACAAAACAACAGCCTACAGAATGGGAAAAGATCTTCAGTAACCCCACATCAGACAGAGGTCTGATCTCCAAAATATACAAAGAACTCAAGAAATTGATCACCAAAAGAACACATAACCCAATTTAAAAAAAAAAAATGGAGTACAGACCGAAACAGAGAACTCTCAACAGAAGAATCTAAAATTGCTAAAAGACACTTAAGGAAATGTTCAATATCTTTAGTCATCAGAGAAATGCAAATCAAAATGGCTCTGAGATTCCATCTTATACCTGTAAGAATGGCCAAGATCAAAAACACTAATGAGAACTTATGCTGGATGGCTGAGGAAAAAAGGGAACACTCCTGCCTTGCTGGTGGGAATGCAAGCTTGTACAACCCCTTTGGATGTCAGTGTGGTGATTTCTCAGAAAATAGGGAAACCACCTTTCTCAAGACACAGTAATATCACTTTTGGGTATATGTACAAAGGATGCTCAGTCATGCCACAAGGACATGTGCTCAACTATATTCATAGCAGCATTGTTTGTCATAGCCAGAACCTGGAAACAACCTAAATGCCCCTCGACCAAAGAATGGATAAGGAAAATGTGGTACATTTACATGATGGAGTACTACACAGCAGAAAAAAAATAACGACATCTTGAATTTTGCAGAAAAATGGATGGAGCTAGAAAACATAATTTTGAGTGAGGTAATCCAAACACAGCAAGACAATTATCACATGTACTCACTCATAGGTGGTTTTTAAACATAAAGCAAAGAAAACCAGACTACAAATCACAATCCCAGAGAACTTAGACAACAGTGAGGACCCTAAAGAGACATATAGATCTAATCTACATGGGAAATAGAAAAAGACAAGGTCTCCTGAGTAAATTGGGAGGATGGGAACCTTGAAGGAAAGTTGAAGAGGAGGGGAGAGGCAGGGAGGGGAACAGAGAAAAATGTAGAGCTCAATAAAAATTAATAAATATATATGTGTAAAAGAGTTAGATTCTCTTATATTATGGAATACGCAAATTCCAAATAAAATATCTTAAGAGATGGGGCTTAAGGCCAAACAGAAAATTTATTGATGACTTCTTCTTGTGTGTGCACAAATATATTTAATATATCTTAAATATATATGATATATAATAATATATATATAATCCCTCCAGGGACTGTATACAATATTTTAGTGTGCGTAGGTTTTTTACTAGGGTCCCTCACACTAGGTTAAGTACCCAATTTTCCACTTGGACTGCCATGTTCACTTTCAAGAACTTTTGCATTTAGAACATTTCAAAAATCAAACTAGAGAGGTTCAACAGCACGTGTGTGTGAGTGTGTGTGTGCGCGCGCGTGTGCGTGCATGCAAGTTCGTGTGTGCACACTTCAAATTTAGGGAATTAACCTCCATAGGCAAAATGAGCAGAAAAAGTTTTGGGGTTCAAATTGAAGAGGTTTAAGCAAGAATAATTTGAAGCACACCTTGGACTTGGAGTTTTGGCTAAGGTGAAAGTAAAATAAGGGTTGGGAGGGGGAAAAAAACAGAAGAAGAGACTTTCGCAGCCTAAGGTGCCTTTTGAGGGATGGAACAGAGTATGCCACTCTCTTCTCTGGGCACCTTGGCTATTTGAAGCTGGTGAGTCAATTCTGGAGTTCCTGGTCATGGCAAACCTCTGCACAGGAAGGGACGTGTCTGTATGTACATGGGGAGTGGCTTGCTCACTCAGCATTTTACCCGTTCTGATGGAAATGCCTTACCATCTTTATTTTCCACTAAGCTACAAGATTCGAATTTTGTAGAATTTTAACTTACCTCCATTCATGCAATGGCAAGTCAAAAGCCACGGGGCCTATGTTTATGTAATGCAGATACATTTCAAAACAAAACATGAGCCACGCCTTGCCTCTTGCAAAAGCAATAGCACAGAATCGTAAGTAGACCCAGTCTTCACTCAGGAAGACGCTTTCATTTTGTTTGGTCTGTATCCCAATTTGTGTTTTGTTTTAGAATTCTGCTCATTTTCTTTCCCTGCAAAGGAGCTATTTAAGGCTAAGTCTCAATTTCCTCAAACACACTGGTTAAAAATGAATTATTGATTAGAGAGAATGAAATGCTATCATCCCGGATATCTTGTTTTCTTCCTCAGCTCCAGCTGTGTGCTTACCACTGGTCCTCTCTAATTTCTGTGTGAAAAACAAATGTACTGAAGGCAGGAAGGGACTGCGCCTGCAGCCAGCGGGTGGGGGCGGGGGACTGCAAGACTGTAGATCGGGTGGAATCCCTTCAAGATGGCGTTGCAACAGAAACTGGCCATGGCAGTCAGAAAGAAATCTGTCATGCCAGAGACTTAGATGGGTGGTGGCTGGCGATGGACTCATATAATAAGTTTTAATGAGTGAAAGTCAAGAAAGACTAAGCAGAAGAAGAAACAAGAGCACAGCTCTGTCTGCAAAGGCCTTGGCTCTGGAACCACACAGAAAACCACGCCGGGAGCCGGGAATGCTGTGGGAAATGGAGAGAGGGAAAAAAGTCATTTCTGTTTACAAGCTGGATAAACTTGGATAACACAGAGACACTCTGACACTGAGTCATGAAGCAGGGCCAGGATAACCAGAACTGACCATTAGAAGGAAGCAGGGAGTAGCCAGAAGAAACCTCAGCTTTTTATTTTTTTTCCCTTATGTAGAGAAAATAGACCAAAAGATGTGGGCATTAAAGAGGCCGTATGAAGATAAAATGAAATATTCATAAATCCTACAACTAGTCAGGCCGCCTTTAGAGGATCACAGTGTTTCCAGCGTGCAGGTCAGAGCTGGGGCAGGGAGCCCCATGCAGGCTGTGGTTGTCAGACTGAGATGGTCACCAAAAAGGGGGCATATTATTCAGGAATAGAAAAGTAGCCACCATGAGGAATCTAGGGGGTATCGTTTATGTCTTTTTTGATGTCACAAACAAAGAGGCAGCATTGCCCAAAAAGAGGAAAATTGGGTCCAGCCTTGAGCAAAGACTTAAGGAGAAGTAATACTCCCTGGTGAAGGTGTAGATCAACACAGATGATCAAGCAAGTCAGAAGAGCTCTCACAAACAAGTCTCACATGCCATCTCTAAGAGCCTGTGTTCAAAACTTCCCATGATCCGCCATGGTTGGGAGAGCAGGACAGGCTACCCGTGTCATAAAGTCAGCTAGGGCCTGGCAAGGGGAGGCAACAGGAAGATTGGATCCAGGAGATAAAGGTAGGAGGCGGATGCTAGTGTGGTGCTATATAATAACCCTAGAAATAGTATTCTATGCTTATAATGCATTTGCTCGTTACATTATATATTTCTAAAGGTCTTTACAGATGTGAGCCTTTGCCATGTTCTGTTGTAAGGATTATCTCATTTAATTCCTGGAATCAAAATACTTAGTTTTCAAATTCCGACTTACTCATGGCGGTCTTTGGTCAGTTACGTTTCTGAGCTGAAGTCGCACCATCTGTGAGACAAGGATAACCAAAGCTGTAACTTTCAAGTGCCAATTTAAAAAAGGACAATAAAGGTCAGCATGTGGTGTGCCTGACACTGAAAGTGCAGACCCTCACAGATGGAAGCCAGAAGAGGTATCATCTGACTGGACCTGGGAGCCGAGAATGCCTGCAATTCCAGCTCTGGGATGCTGGGTGTGAAGTTTACATGTTTCAAAACAGTCTGGGCTACATAGAGAAAAAGGAAGGAAGGAAGGAAGGAAGGAAGGAAGGAAGGAAGGAAGGAGGGAGGAAGGGAGGGAGGGAGGGAGGGAGGGAGGGAGGGAGGGAGGGAAGGAAGGAAGGAAGGGAAAGGAAGGGAAAGGAAAGGAAAGGAAAGAAAAGGAAAGAAAAAAGAAAAGAAAAGAAAAGAAAAGAAAAGAAAAGAAAAGAAAAGAAAAGAGAAAATATTTTATCCAATCAAACCCAAAGAGTTTTGGACAGTGGTGACCTGGAGCCGTGTGTCCATGTGTTTACATCCCATCAGAAGAACAAATGAATTTCAGAGTTTTGTTTTTGTTTGTTTTTGTTTTTTTCAAAGGAAAAATCTGACAGAAAAAAAATTTTCCAGTGTTTGTTTTGCATCTCAGAGGCAGAACCACTCTGATTGCCTTCCAGGAAGATTCAGGTTTTACAGTTGGGAGAGATAGCCAGGTCTAAAAATATAAGAAGTGGGCACTGTTGGTAGGAGAAAGATTTGATCCAGAAGCCTGGACACTAGAGCCGAGCGTACATGCTGTCCCTGGGGTCACATCACACAGCCCACCCCATAAAACATCAATGTCTGGACTCCCTCTGGACTTACTCACTGTGACGAGAGCTGGAGACGTGCTCCTTAGAACACCTAAAACTTCTTTCAAAACTACTGCTGTCACTGCGCGGAACATGTGTTAATGGATTGCAGGGTTGCCTTTCAAGTCAGGGAGCACTGGGCACGGTCGCCTTTCCCTGGCAGCTCAAGGGCATCCTCATGTATTCTACTGGGCTGTGTGTGTTCGTCCTCCTGCAGTAGTTTGAAGCATCTTAGAAAAGGATTTCCAGTAAGCCAAAACATCTAGATAATGAGCAGTTTTCTGATTGCCCTCTGTGCTTCTGTTCTTATTTCTGTCTCTTCTCTCACCGTGACTGTCATCTCGCCCCTGCCTACCAATCTGCCTTTTTTTCTCTCTCCAAACCCCTTTAACTCGCCTTTTCTCACCTACTATAGGAGCCAAGGTTTTTAAAGTGCGTTGTAAAACGAGTACAAATAACACTTTTAAACGGGTGAATTTTATGATATGTGAATTATGGCGCAATAAAACTATTTTAAAGTGCATTACAAACTATAAAGTCTCAGGAAAGGTGAGATAGCACATTGGGCTGTCTATGTTGATAATAAACTATTCCACTCTTTTATGTAAAAGTTAAGAAACTCAGACAGGCTCTGCTGAGACTTAGAATTCCCTGGACAAGCAGTGTGCTTCAGAGCTGGTGTCCGGTCTTCATCATAGTTTTCCATGGCCATGGTCTCTTCTTCAGCTTTGTTCTTAATCCTGAAAGTGAACGTGATTTTAAATGAGATGCAGTGTGCCCAGGCCTTCTTTGAGTAAAGCCTCCCTCATCTTTCTCACTCACGTGGCATTTGGGGAAGTGTTGGGTCCTAGGGACCAACATGAAACCCCAAGTGATTTGGGAGCAAGTCAGTCCCTGTGTGGATTTTAGATGCAAATCACTAGGGGATACTATGAGCTTTTATGCTTTCTGGCATTTTTTTTTGTCATATCTCCATGACCGTCAAGTCGAGTTTCAGAGAAGCACGTGGGAGTCCCCTCAGCCCACCTTTGGAACACTGTGGGTGGCTGTTCTTAACCGAAAGCTACGGCTTTCTGTTGCAATCTCTTGTTCTTTCCCATGGAGAAAGCAGAACCTCAAACTCAAAGTGTAATTGCTCCAGACACAGCAGCACCTGGTAACGTATTAGAAACTCGAAACCTTAGGGTCCGCCCAACAACTGTGAAATAAGAAGCAGCCTTTATAACAAGACTCTGGTGTGATTCGCATGCGCATTAAAATTTGCAAAGCACTGCTCCTGAGAGCACTGTGCATCCGCACACCCAAAGCACACAGCAATTCATCCACTGCAATAACCATGGCTCTCAGAGCCCTTAGGTAAGCCATGCCAAACTAACAGGCCACAGAGAGCTGCATCTTGCTGGCCAGGAGCAGAGCGACACCCAGGCTGCCGAGTGAGTCTTCAACCTTCTCCTCAAATAGTCAGAGACCATAACTGCTCTCTTCACCATGGTTATTAATCTCAATATCTCATCTCTGGTGACTCAGAGCTTCTCTCACATGTGCGTAATGGTCAGCCTGTCAGCAACATTCAAAGCTGGGTCTCTTTCCTTTGTTGCAAAACTTCAGCTGTGTTCTTGCCACTACCCTCAGTCCAAGCTCAACTCTACTTACTCATCTTGACACAGATTCATTCATCCTTTCATTCCCGTGAGCAAGTCTTGCTGCCCTTCGTACCAGGTAGTCCTGGCATTTCTCATTCACTAGCCACTATGTAAACTATTGCGTCTCTCCCATGTCCATAGGCTTACTTGCTCCCTAACTCTTCGTTTCCTCTTCTTACATTGTACTAGAAACATTGTTTAAATAGATGGCTTCCATCCTTAAGGAACTAATACCATAATTAAGAAGGAAAGACTTGGAATTTGGAAATAGATGAAGAACATGCTCTCAAGTCCACAAAGGAAGGATGGATGCTTCCTAGAATTCACACTGCATTGTGCTCAAGTCCAGAATCTGCTGAGTCACTTCAGGATCCAGACAGTTTAACTGTCTCCCTAGATTTCAGTTCTCTCAATACTTGAAATGATAAGACTAAGAAGTGTTCAAACTCCTATCTAGTCTTTGACAATTCGGATTCCCCAAGGATGGCATCCCAAACCCATTCGCATTCAGAAATATTAAAGAAGACATTCACTTGAGGTTTGAACTAGGGAGACTGTATATGATCGTGATTGACAATTCTAGTTTTGATACCAGACAGATCTAATGCTAAGACCTCTCTTGGCCTTGACAAGCGACTTTATGTCTTTGATCCTCTGTCTCATCATCTGCGACGTGGTGCTGAGGATGGCATCTCCTTCTTGGGTTGTAATAAAGCAGAGGAATTGGGAAGAAGTTCTTAGTATAGGACCTCACATAAAGAATGTGCTTAAAGAGAAAGCAGTGGTGGTGATGACGGTAATTTCAAGATCTCAGTGAAAATTCCAGTAAGGATAACTACATCCCTGGTGTGGGAGAACTAACCAGATATCTGAGAGTAACTTCAAGGATACTGGCCAGTGAGGAAGGAAAAAGACACTGAAGGCATCTCCGGTAAAGGTTAACACCTAAAAGTAAGACCCATCCTATGTAGCTCCTCTTCAAGATCCACCACCGTGGGCTGAGCAGATGGCTTAGTGGGTAAAGTGCTGCCCTGCAATCATGAGGACCTGAGTTCAATACCCAGAACTCATTCCCTCCTGCCACCCATGCACACACACACACACACACACACACACACACACACACACACCAGAACACAATGCTACACTTGTAACTGAGATGTTAGACAGGCAAAGAAGCAAATCCCCAGAGTTTGGCTGAGTCAGTCAGTGAGCTCTAGGTCAGCAAGAAGAGATCCTAAGAAAACAAGGTGGATAGATACTGAGGGACAAAATGTAGGGATGTCCTCTGCCCTACCCCACATGCTCGTACACATATACACACTCACAGGTCATCTCAAGAGATTCCTTTTATACACACATGGTTAGTATTTCTTCCCACTCTGATTAAACTGGAGGAAATGTGTGATAGTGCTCCTGTGTATGAAAGACAGCAAGGAGCTAAGATGACACTCTATCGGTGAGTTCTGGCTCAGATAATCCAGTAGAAACATATTGAGGGTTGCTAAGCATGCCATGTCACTGTTGGTATAGCTATAATTGAAACTCATATTTTAAGAGCAAGGATCAAGCCCTTCAGGCATTGCAAGAACCATATGGTAGCTATTACTGAGCCTAAACAATAGAACAAGAGTCCACACGGCCTGTGTTCATCCTAATCTGCAACCTCAGGGTTATCCAGAACAGATGATGCTCCAGTTTGACCATTGGAGGCAAGCAGTATTTCCAAGAGACCTTCCAGAAGCGGACATGGGGAAGAATTTTTCATAATTGACCAGAGCTTCACTGTTGCTTGGTATTCTTCACTTGAGGCTAGGGCATCTGGGACCAGAGGATCACCTCTGCAGCTTCCTACACTACCTCAAGCCTGTACCCAAACAAACAAAAAGTTGAACGACAACAGAGGTCCCTGGTGAGGTGGATTCAGCAAGATGTCTCAGCAATACACACATTATACACACCCATCATCGGAATCAGGCATAATTTCATCATCTGTAATCCTAGTAATGTATTAGAAAAAAGGAAGAGATAGAAGAGGGATGCAAACTTTCAGAGCAGACATGTGGCCATGTCCCTAGACTGTGACCAGATGGAGAAGTAAGGCAATTAAGCTGGAAAAGAGTGTGGTTTCTTTGAGATATCACAAGGAAGTTTTCTCAACCCCTTCCTTTCCCCCCCCCTCAGAGGTTCAGCAAGTGATTGATAACTGAGTGTTGAGTATATCACCAATCACCGTATGTACTTAATGGTTTCCAAACTCCTGACAATCTACTCTGTAAGTACTGCTATACGGGAGGAAGAAGCAGTGACCTGGACGGGGCCGTGGATGATAAGCAGATGGCCCATGACTTGACATCAGTCAGTCCAGGTAAATGAAAGTGTGTTTCAGGGACTCACCTGAGGAAGCTCATGCAGTCAGAAATTAGGAACAATGAGTGAGGCTCCCTCTCTCTAACTCCTCTCTCTGTGTCCTCTCTTCTCACCCCAATAGCCAAAGAGACATGTCCTGCTATGGATGTGAACGGTTTTCCTGGAAGTGAGGGGCTCTTGGCTCCTCAGTGACTGTGCTGGTTACTTTTACTATCACTGTGATAAAATATTCCGGACAAGCCAGGTGGTGGTGGTGCTCACCTTTAATCCCAGCACTTTGGAGGCAGAGGCAGGCAGATCTCTTTGAGTTCGAGGTCAGCCTGGTCTACAAGAACTAGTTCCAGGACAGCTAGGACTATTACACAGAGGAAACCCTGTCTCAAAAGAAAAAAAAGTCCTGACAAAAGCAACTTCAGGGACAAAGGGTCCATTGTGGCTCACAGTTCAAGAGTACAGCTCATGGCGGCAGAGAAGTCAAGGAGGCAGGAACTCTAAGCAGCCGTTAAGGCCACGTTCCCAGTCTGATAGAGAGTGATGGAAACATGTTAGTCCTCAGCTTACTTTCTCCATTTTACACACTGAAGGATCCCAACTGGGAGATGGTACTGCCCACGAATCTGATAGATCTCCCCACAGCAGTTAACATGATCGAGACAATCCCATACAGGCATGCGCAACCTTAACACTATTCCTGCGACCACTCACTCACCAACATTTACGTCAGCAGAAACTGAGATCCTTTCCTGCTGCTTCACTACTAGCTACTAGCAGGAAGCACTAACTAGAAAATGTCAGGATAGTGATGTGTAGATAGTTATTTAGCAGTGAGCTGGGGGGTAAGTCTTGATGGGTCACATTCATTCATTTCTGCGATATAAATATTCCCAGTGCTGTTGACTTTTAAATTACTAGCAATGTTAATGGGCCTGTGGAATTCCTAAAAATTTAACAATCAAAAGCTACTACCCCAGGGACATTAGGAGCCCCCTGGGAAATACAGACTTTGTTTGGCTGTGTTCTGGTCTCTAGGAGATGAGAGGATTACCCAAATTTTCTTTCAGAGTGCACATAGGGTAACAAAAATCTGGACTAGCTAAGACTTCCGATGAGTTGAACTTCATGACCCTGAGGCAGGCACTGGCTTATTTACTGGATACAGCACGCAGCTAGTTTGACAGAAGGTAGATTTTTCTTTCTTGTATGTCACTTCTTAAAAAAAAAAATATGTCAATGTTTTGAGATAACACTCTCACTATGCAAAGTAGGCTGGTCTCAAACCTTTGGTAATCCTCCAGTCTCAAACATTTGGTAATCCTCCGGTCTCAAACATTTGGTAATCCTCCAACCTCAGCTTCTTGTGTGCTGTGATTACAGGCTTGCAATATCACACCTGGCTTTCAGTCTCTTCTCACTTATTCAAGAGGGGACAACTTTAGTCTTATTTTCCAAAAAGATATTAGTGAGTCCACAGAAGTTTGGGGTGATGGACATATCAAGGCAAGACTCCCAGTGGCAATGTTCTGGACCACCAGAAAATCTACATGCCACCAGTACTGACTGGCAGAGTCTAGACTAGATATCCCATAGCAGGGTCTGCCCCACAGTAGCCTCTGCCAGCAGTCTGACTACTTCTACAGACACGAAAACAAAGATGAAAGATTCACAGGGAAGCCAAAGTATGGTATAGGCTTCTGATGCCAACACAAAGGGAGCTGTATAAAGCAAGTTCTAGGCCAGCCTAGGCTACATAGTAAGACCTGCCTCAAGAAGAAGAAGAAGAAGAAGAAGAAGAAGAAGAAGAAGAAGAAGAAGGAGAAGGAGAAGGAGAAGGAGAAGGAGAAGGAGAAGGAGAAGGAGAAGGAGAAGGAGAAGGAAGGAGGAGGAGGAGAAGAAAGAGAAGGAGAAGGAGAAGGAGGAGGAGGAAGAGGAGGAGGAGGAAGAGGAGGAGGAGGAAGAGGGAAAAAATGAAAAGGGACAGAAAGAAAAAATTCTATACAAAATGCCTTTGTTCTGGGCTCCCTTGTGAAGGTATGACTGAGATCTCAGAAAGTGTGTGATTGCCAGGGATATGGGTAGGTCCTGTACACACCTCCTACCCCTGAAGAAAAGTTTGGGTTTGAGCTCTGTACTAGGGTGAGGAGATTCATAACACAGACATTCCCCAAATAGAAAAGTTAGGGGCGAGCCTCGTTCATGAAATGTGGTGTGAATTAACTCCAGCCCTCCTCTGTCTTAACAGAGAAGTTGGCCCTGGAATCTGACTCGCTGTTTCTGCAAAGAAAGCGCTATCTTCCAGGGGAGGACTGTGCTGCCCATTCTGCCCTTTGCTTCCCTGCTTACATCGCTGCCATCAGCTCCAGCAGTGGGTAGTTAACACAGACACAGTCATGCCTTTCAGGCAGGCAGGCCTACTGGCCTAGCCCCTCTGTGCCTCTGTTTTGACATCTATAAAATAGGACAACACTCTTACCACCCTGCCTCATTTGGTTGTAATGGGGAGTCAATAAGATCTAGGTAAAGAAACTTGTATCCCATCTGAATGAAAAACTTGTAAAAACCTCTTCTGAAGGGCTGTGAGGCAGTGGAAGAAAGTGAATTCTAGAGTCATACCTCTTTCTCTTGGCTAAAGATCACGGGCTAGCGATATGGCAGAGCAGACAAAGGTATTTGCCACAAAGCCTCAAAACCTGAGTTCTCTCCCAGGAACCCACATGCTGAAAGGAAAGAACTGACTACACAAACTCACAAACTATTCTTTGATTTGTGCATGGGTGCTATGAAATGCATACCGTCACCCCAACACACACCCACAAATAAATAGATAACAAGAGTAGTGGAATGACGGTGGTGGTGGTGATGGTGGTGGTGGTGGTGATGGTGGTGGTGGTGGTGGTGATGATGGTGGTGGTGATGGTGGTGGTGGTGGTGATGATGGTGGTGGTGATAGTGATGGCGGTGATGATGGTGGTGGTGGTAGTGGTGGTGGTGATGGTGGCAATGGTAATGGTAGTGATGATGATGGTGATGGTGGTAATGGATGTGGTGGTGGTGATAGTGATGGTAGTAGTGGTGGTGGTGGTGATGATAGTAGTGATGGTGATGGTGGTGATGGTGGTGATGGTGGTGATGATGGTGATGATGGTGGTGGTGATAGTGATGGCGGTGATGATGGTGGTGGTGATGGTGGTGGTGGCAATGGTGGTAATGGTGGTGATAGGAATGGTGATGGTGATTCCTGTTAGCATGGTTGCTGTTACAATTTAATACATTGTGACAGACTGAACATGCAGCTAAGTGGTAATATGTGAGCAGTGAATGCTCTGATTTCAATTCACAGCACTACAAGAAAAGTAATAAAGCTGATAATAGTGTAACCTGGATGCAGACCAGCTGGCTAATAATAAAATTGCTCAGTAAATGATAGAATGATTTATGTCAGCACACAGCATAGCTTAAGTAAGAATGTAATTGGGTTCCTTATTACTTCCAGTCTGGTTGCTTTCTCAGAAACTGCTAGGTACCCTGGCTAAGATTTTAAAGAAGCCCAGTTTTCTATTTCAAACATTTGTATCATATAAAGTATATCATTTTCCACACATAAAACACCTCCTTGTCTCATGCGCTCCACACGCCAGCCTTTCGAAGCAATCAGAACACCCCATGAGGGAAGTCTACCACACTGTCTGCCTGACAAGATCTTCCTTCAACAGATAAGTGATTGTCCAGGTCACATAGCGAATCAGTGACAGGGCTGAGGTCAAAGGAGGGGACTTCCGGTTTTGTGTAGTGAGTCCCTCCTGGAACTTCATCTGCACTTCATGGTTGTGTCTCTGTTTTCAGTCAAGAGGGTCGCTCACCCCATTCTAGTCAGTCACCACGCTAAGTAAGTCCTACTGCTGCAAGGATGAACTGCATAGGTGCTTGCCCTCTGACCAAGATAACTCAGGAAAACATTCCACCCCACCCCCAGGGGATTCACCAGAAAACGTTTCTACCCCTTGTGTGACCCTCAGCATTTCAAAAACTGCACTTGCAAGCAGAATAACCAAATTTCAAAAGAGAAAATGATTCTCACTGTAGACATACCTTGTAAAATTAAAAATAGTAACAAAATATTAAAATCATTGAAGTGAAATTTCAAAAGCTTAGCTTTCTTAACTTGTTGAATTTTTCCTTTTTTTTCCAAATTAACTATATTGCTAGCAAGATTGGTCAGTTTATAAAAAGAAATCTAAATTTGATGCCAACATGTATTATTTTCAACACACAAAACTTTTAAAAGCTCTTAACTGTCTTTGAGTTGAGGCATCCTTAGACACTCACCCTCTGACTTTGCTTTGACCCCAGCCTCTATGAGAAGAAGATATAAAACACTGTGGGCTCCAGAATGTTCTGTCCTTGGAAGATCTCCATTTGATGTTTTTGGCCAAAAGCTCCATTAATTCCCCTCTGACTAAGGCACTTTGGGGTCAGCAAAACTTGGGGTCTATAGGGATTTCAGAAAAGGGACAAGCTCAGGCTGCATGGCCCAGAAACTTGGGGTGAAGCCAGACCCTGCTACAAGGATTTAAAAGGGAGTTCACTCGGGGCAGCCGTTTCCTAATAATTGTCCTGAAATTAACACCATCCTTCTGCTATGCCCAATAATGACAGAGGCTCCCACTTCATAAGAGGTCAGTAAGGACCAACCACTTTACAAACGATTTTTATAAATTCTTATGAACAATAAAGGGGTCATACTTCCTTCCTCCTTCACAGTGATACACTAGACACAAGGGTTAAGAATGTCTACTGAGGTCACAAGAAAAGCAAACGTAGGGCTTGCAGGGCAATCTGCTCTCCCGACCTCTCATCTGCTGCCTCACGCACTTCCCTTCAGGGTGGTGAGATGAGAGATAAAGACTCTGATACACAGGAATCTTCCATTCTTGTTCTAAACATATTTTCTAATTACCACCTACATACCCAGCACTATATTAGGCACTGAGGAATGTTCACAAAGAATTCTGGGTTTGGCTTTGTCTTTGACTTGGGGGAAAAATTGCCTCTTTTTTCCAATGATCTCTTTCTTGAGCCACTGAAAATCAGCAGTTCTTTTCTGGAGCTATCGGATGTAGAGAGAAATACTTTTTTAAAATATGTACTCTATTCATTCACAGTAGTTTTGATTCTCATAGATCCCATTTAAGATAATTCCTGTCAAAGTGGTAATTCAAAGCGTCTGTTCAAGAAATTTGAGTCACTTCGTGTGCCCTATATTTTTGTTTTGTTTTTGGAGCACAGCAGAGCGCCTTTATTAACACGCGCATGCGCATTTCAGCATTAGGTGGTCCGGAACAGAGTGGGTACAGTGGCAACAAGACTAGACCTACCAATCTGAAGATGCTGCGGCACAGGGCTCCTCCAGGGCCCTGTGGAGGGTTTGAGAAGCAGCAACACTGAAACCTGAGTCCGTAGGGACAGGGCCCCGTGTCCCAGCTGTCCATCGGTCTCCACATTAGACCCGATGGGTGAGAGGATGTCGTCGGTGTCAGGGTGACATTGAAGAGGTTCGATGTGTAAAAGTAATTATGGGGAAAAAAATCAACTCAGAACCTTGCTCTCTGTGTGGCCTTTCTCCCGGTATAATCAGCAAGGACCCTGAGAGCAGGCAAGTCGGAGCCACCCTGAAAGCTGTATTTTTAAAGAAATACCAAGCCGTTCTTAAAACCACAACGACTAGCACTGGCCTTTCTGTTCAAATGTCCTGTGAGTCTGGCTTATAATTAGCTGTGGATTCGCTGTCCTGGGCAAGGGAGTCAGAACTGCATTGTCCAGGATGTAAAACAAAATAGGGTGGGGGAATAAGCAAAATGAAGAACAACTTTCTAACAAAACATCTTCCATGCTATGTGTTGCTTTAAAAGTGAAATCCTTTCCCAATATAGCCTTTGGAAAGAAAGCTGAACATAACGGGACAGTCACACAAAAAGGTTTACTTTGAAACATGCAGCTTGATATGAGTCCAGTGGGCCCACACTGGTACCGCTCAGCCTCAAGTCCGTTTCTCGGATCCATGCAGATTTGTCCACTTCAAACTCTAAGCATCGTGGTAGAGACTGGATTTCATATGTGCACTTGATTAAGTTTTCATATTCTTTTACTTGGAGAATCAGACCAATGTCTTCTCCCTAAATGACCTGGAAAGGGAAGGGAAACTGGAACAAATTACATCCTAATGAGTTCTCAGAGACTGCTGCACGTCCACCTGAATTCCACTCAATTTGGGAGGCTGAGTGCTGGACACACCCACTCCATAAGGCAAGAGCAGCTGGTAATTCCATCTCAGATTTCACACAGTCGGAAGCTGGGCCAGTCCATTAGCTCTACCGAGTCACAGCGCGTGTTCTGACTCGTCTCTCTACCCACCCTTGTGACCAAAGAAAGAGTTTCAATTGGCTCATCGCCTTTTAAAAAAAATCTTCATCAATTATTTTATACAGAGTCTCAGGGGATCAAGGATGCATCAGCAGTTCTCAAGGAGCCTGGGAAACGAAGGGCAAAAGTCAATATGGCGGTGGCAAAGGGATGGGAAGAATAAATACAGGGCCAGCAAAAGATTATTACTGTAAGTGAACTAAAGTTCAGATAGGATCCATCAAGTAAATTAGTCACAGCCCCAAGAATTTAGTCTTACAAGAAAAATCAAAAGGTGAACAAACATTTAATTTGTTAAATAATTTAAATAAGCCACAATAGTTAGCATTCTGTTTCTCTCCCACCGCCACCAGCAAGGCGGTATCGACATGTCCCAGCCATAGGACTCTTGAACTTCACTTCCTGCCCTTCTTCCTCCTTCCATCCTTCCCTCTTTCCCTTTCTGTTCTCCTTATTGGCTCTCCCTCCCCCCAAGGGATTTCACCCCAATGATACTGGTCTCTTGTTTAAACATGCTGATTTCTTGGTCCCAATAAAGCAAAGGTATCGTTCCTGTGATTTCTTAATTAAAATGCATCTCAGGAGCAGCCCCAACAGAGACATCGGGGACTCCCAAACTTCCTTTTTAAATGTTCGAAGGCATCCCTGTACGTTGTTCTCAGCATTGCCATCCAAGTTCCCACGGCAGTTCGTTCTTCTCTGAGTACTTCCAGCCTGTTCCAGCTGTCTCCCCAGTCCTCCCCACAAAGCAGCGTGGTCAAATGCACCACAGTACTATCACCTGTTCCGGATTCCAATTCCTGTCCTGTTCCCGCGATAGGACACTAACCAAAACCAATGTGGGGAGCTTTATCTCGTCATACACTTTACCGTACACCATCGAGGGAAGCCAGGGTTGGAGCTCAAGGCAGCAGAGACCTGGAGGCAGGACTGAACTAAAGCAGAGACCACGGGGAAATTCTTCTTAGTGGCTTGCTTTCAGCTGTCTTTCTTCTACAGCCCAGAACCACTAGTCCAGGGGTAGCATTGCTCATGGTAGGTGAAGTTCTCCTCTATCAATAATCAATTAAGAACATGCCATACAAATATGCCCAGAGACCAATCTCATGTTGGAAATTTCTCAGTTGAGGTTTCCTATTCCCATGCATCTCTAGTTTCTGTCAAGTTGGCACAAAACTAAACATCCCAGGACCTCAAGTACACATGATTAAATACAAATCTCTTCAAATATATACTCAAAATACCAAAACACAAACTAAAGAAACAATATAAAGTTGTCAGAGAAAGGCATCAACCCTCAAAGGCAAACACATCAGAATAACACCAGATAGCTCATCCGCAACTCTTAAAGCTGGGTAAGCCTGAAGGGAGGAAGGAAGTAACTGCCAACCAAGACTGTGATATGCCCAGCAAAGTTATCTTTTAAAATTGACAGAGACATGAGAACATTTCAAGGGAAGCACTCAACTTTTCAAGGAAGGCTAAGGCAGCTCACACCCAGCAAGCCAGTTCTGTAGAAGATGCCTAAATGCATACTGTATACAGAGGAGGAAGAAGGTAGCCTCAGACCTCAGAGGAACAGGTGAACAAAGAAGATATAAGAGAAAGAAACACAGTATATCAACAAACACATAGAAAGGAGAGTATATAAAATAAAGTTGACTTTATTCCAAGAATTCAACATTTGCTTAATAATAAAAAAAAATCAGTTTTTGTGGGTTTTTTCTTGTTGTCGTTGTTGTTTTTGGAAACAGGGCTTTTCTGTGTTGTTCTGGCTGTCCTGGAACTCACTCTGTAGACCAGGTTGGCCTCGAACTCATAGAGATCTCCTTGCCTCTGCCTCCCGAGTGCTGGGATTAAAGGCATGCGCCACCAATGCCCGACTAGAAAATCCATTTTATTCATCCCATTCAGAGATTTTTAAATTATATTATCTGTATAGAAAAGACACAATGCTCAACAAACATTCATAAAATTAGGCTTTTGGGGGTGTGTGCATGTTTCTTTTGAAAAACTAAACATAGAGGGGATTTTCTTACTATGAGAAAGTTAAAAGAGGACTCTATATTTATATTAAATAAATAAACACCATGCTTTGTGGAAACTTGTTGAATCTCTCTGTAGTTTGTAGATTTCATTAAGTCTCCATGGAACTTAATGGAAAAAGCAGAGTCTATCTCTTCTGTCACACGATCTGGGTTATCAAGAGTCAAGAATTAGAAAACCTATCTAACCACTTCAAACTAAGTTTTCTGACACTAAAAACAGAAAGAATCCCCCCATCCCAGGGTGTCCCCAAAGCTCTGCTCAATTCAGTCTTTGGAGCCAAAATAAGTGTGAGTTTTCCTAGGGTATCTAGAGTCCAGAGAGTAGGCTTTAATCCACCTCTAAGCACCAGCTGAATGTCCTTTTGGGACATTTAAAAAGAGAAGCACTTTGTTAGCACAAACTCTCTTACTAAAGCTCTACAGGGAGTGATAGTAATAGGTGGTCAAAACAGGAGGTCAAATCCAGCTCCTGTTGGGGCAAAGAGATGGTATGTCCTTAACAGGAAGTTAGTTCATCACAATGCAGACTGGGTGTGGGCCAGCGGCTTAGGTTCTCACCACAAGCCCTCAAGGAGTGGAAAGAGAGTTGGGGATGTGACTCAGTTGCAAGAATGCTTGTCTAGCACAAACAAGGTCCCGAGTTAGGTCCCCAACACTGCACAAACCATGTGTGGTGGCACGGGCCTGTGATCTCAGCACTTGGGAGGTCAGAACTTCAAAGTCACCTTTGGATATGCAGGGAGTTGAAGGCCAGGAATCTTCAGACCTTGTTTCTAAGTAAATGGATGAGCATAAAGTAGTGTAAACTAATCAATTTCATTAACAATCACTCAGCAAATGATGTGAGTTGGGTACCTTTCCTTGCAATTAGAGTAACAACACTGAAAGGCAACATCCTAACTTGAAAGACCCTTAAGAATAGTCATGGTAACAGGGCTGTCAACATACAACAAACATAATCACTTCGCAGACTTTTAAGTGAAGGCAAAGCCCTTTGAGAAATAATTGAGACAAAGAAATGATCATCAAAGAAGCAGCATATGCTTGATGAGCCACGAAGTTTGAGGATGGCCAGTTAATTGGATGGAAAGTTATAAATTTTTTAAGCTCAAAAAACAATGCCTTTGAAATCTCTGACAGATGTTGTCAAGATTCCTATGAACAGATGTCTATAAAACACCAGGAACGACCTATTGAATAGTTCTCAATGGTACTGCTCGCTTTTTTCATCAACTTTATGTGAGCTAGAGTTGTCTGGAAAAAGGGACCTTATTTGAAAAATGCCTCCATGCAGGTTGCCTAGAGGCCAGCACGTAGGGCATTTTCTTGATTAAAGACGAATGCGGGAGAATACAGTGTATTGCGGATTGTGCCACCCCTAAGCAGATGGTCCTGGGGTACATAGGAAAGCCAACTGAGTAAGCCAGGGTACAAGACACTAAGCAGTCACCCTTCATGGCCTCTGTTTCAGTTTCTGCCTCCGTTTCCTGCCTGACTTTCTCCTTGATAAACGGTTGCCTGGAAGTATGAGATGAAATAAACCCTTTCATCCCCAAGTTGCTTTTAGTCATGATCTTTCATCATGAAAGAAAAAAACTAAGATACTTGCCCTTTCTATTGGTTGTTATTTTACTGAATTCACAGATCAATATGTTGACAGTAGATCTGTGGGGAACATGCATCTTTGCCATACTTAAAGGGGAAATTTCACATAGTAAAGAATATGCTTCAACAAAATATTACAACTTACATGTGTATAATATAATATAGTAACCATTAGGCACAAATTGCAAGGACCATGAAGCTAAACAAGGAAAATCTCATTGAAGATGTCTGGGTCCTCATGGTATTCTAACGATAGAATGATCACAAAATTTTACCAATGAACAGATGATGGTTTGGAGTTTCTTAATGTTGTGTCTCATCTTTGGGGTATTGCATTCTGCTTTACACGTCCCTTCCCTAACCTTAATTATTTTCCATTGCAAGTAAAGTTTATGAAGGGATTGGAGACTAAAACCAGTGAGTATTGGCAAAGGGAATTCATGCTGAGACTGCTCCCTCTCTACCACCATAAGGCCTGTTTTCTTACCACTTCCTTTGAGTGGGGGTATCTCGGTGCTGTTAAAAGTCAGTTTCTAGAAAGACATGTGTATTCCTTGAAACATGAAGGTTAAATAGATTTAAGATGTCTCCTAAATCTTATGTTTGTTTGTCTCAAACAAATAAAGGAAGGCTGCAGAGCTTAGAAATCCCCCCCTTTGAGAGTCTAGGGAGATGGTTTACTTATACAGTGCTTGCTGAGCGGCGTGAGGACCAGAGTTCGGATCCACAACGCAAAGGTAAAGATTCAGGTGTTCCAATCTCCTGCAATTCCAGCACTTTGTTCATTCCTGGCAGGACAACAGGATCCCTGGGGTTTGCTGCCCAGTCAGTCTAGGAAACGGTGAGCTCCAGATTCAGGGAGAAGACCTATCTGAAAAATCTGATATGGAGATTGAGAAAGTCAACATCCTCTAGCTTCCATGTGAATGTCACTCACACATGAACACACACAAATGCACACATGCATGCTTGCAATGAATGCATATACACATACATTTTTTAAAAAGTTAATTACACATTTTAACTCCCACCTAACAAAGACAGGAGACATGTGCTTCAGTCTCCGCTCCGCCAGGAGAAAACCACCCTGCCTTCTTGCAATCCTAGTTTAGCTACTTATCTACTTGTGAACTGAAGTTTGAATGTTTTAAAAATATAATCCCATGTAGTTTTGGCTTGTGCAACCAAAGTCAAGTCATTCAGTCTTGCCATTATTTGATTGCTTCATTTGTAGTAAAGATAACAGCTTCATACTCAAAGGGTGTTTGAAAATTCAACATTGTAAATTTATCAGGTAATTTATTTATCAGATAAATAACTGTATTTATGCATACACACATACTATGAGAGAAAAGGTGAATTGTGGAAATTATTCTGCCATATTGAATTCACTCTGCAATTAGCTTCCATATAGGCATATTGCCATTTTCATAATTAGGCTGTGATTTTCCCACTTGTAAGACAGGTACCAAAGAGTTCAGCCCAAGAGAGGGTATCAGAAGTTACAAAATGGTTAACACTTAAATGGACATTTTATTAGCTTCTGATGTTCATGTGTATCTGGGTTAAGACAGATGTTTCACCCACCCCCACGCCATACACACCAACACATACAGAGAGAAAAACAGAGACAGAGAGACAGAGAAATACACCAAACTGTTAGGTATTTACTTTGCCTATAACTGAGCCATTTCAACTATCCCATCTCAAAGACAGATGGGTCATTTATTAGTGATAGTCAACTACTTTTCCATACCACAGTTTATTTTATTTTAATTGTATGCAGCCATGCTGATATGTCAGTCAGGACTCAGAAGGAACAGAATTGAATATATATTTCAAATGGTATTTACTAGATTGACTGACACAGTATGGGCTGAGTCATTCAACAGTGGCTCTCAGCACACTGGAGAGGTTGGATGTCTCAGCATTCCTCATCTGGCACAGAAGGCCTGGAAGCTTCCTGGGGAACTTCACACCACTCTAGAAGACTGGAGTCAGCCAACCATGTCAGCATCAGTGACAGCCACAACGTGGATACACTTCCCAACAAGGAACTGAGGCAGGCTAGCCAAAGCATCACCCATTTCCCTCAGATCTCTTGATATGCGGGCCTTTGTCAGAAAGCTCTTCCCCACTCCCAGACCTACCCAGAGCTATATCTCTTAGTTGATGGTGGATCCAATCAGGTAGACATTGCAGGTGACCCATCACAACTGCAAAGACACCTAATCGAGAAAGATTTAAACTACTTTCCATCGCAGCCTTGTAGGTGTTATTATAATGAGGAGACGAAACCCCACCCTCACCTGCACTCAGGCCTCAAAATAGTCTCATCTGGGAATCATCAGACCAAGTGGTTTCCGCTGTCCTTTCTAACCCAGGAGTTCTATACTAGGACTCCACTGATTCATAATCCCTTCAAAATCTAGGAAGTTCAATAGAAAATAATCAACAGAGGTCTAGTCTGGCGTTTGCTCTGGGTTTGGTGTATGAAGGTCAGAGCTAGAACTTTCTGTTTTGTTCCACTTTCACCACCCCGCACTTTCTCCAGGGTGGTTCCTTTTTCCACACTGACTTAGACTTGCTTTTCCTGGATTCTTCATTTTCAGCTTGCTTGAATAAATGACTTTCCAAACCTCCTTGACCTCCTTCAAGAGAAGTTTGGTTTTTCAGAATCTGCTGAGTTTTGAGATTGCAACTACCAGCTACCCTGTACCTTCTTCATTTTAATTATAGCCTCCATTCAAAATAGGAGAGAGAGGCGGGGGGAATGGATGTTAACCCTTAGAAACACGTTTCAAGAACCACGACTTCATGCCTTCAGTCTGTATGAAACTGAAGGAGAAATAAAGGGTCACATTACATCATATGGTGGCTCAGATGAAAGGTTTGGAGCCATGTCATTGGGGACAGTCCTTGCATAACCAGAATGTCTAGTCACTTTGACCTACAGCAAAGAAGTAAGGAGTAACCAGGACTGATGCTCGCGCCTGCAAACCACTGAACAAGCTATGAAAGCAGCATAGCCACTCAGTAAGTGGGACTGCATTCAAGGCTGTGAACTAAAGAGGAATCCGGGAAGAGAGAACCAGGGGAGGGTTTTATTTGTTTCTTTGTTTTTCCTTCTCCTCTTCCGTTTTCCAGAAGGACCTGAGACCTGCTCAGCCAACTGGCAGAGTTCCTTGCAAATTTAGCAGAAACTTTTGTCCAAAGAAAAGGGAAACCACTGACTCTACCTCAGGAGCTGCCGCTCGCTGCTGGGAACCAGGCTAGTGGCAGCCTACTGGGTGAGGCCCTGTTTTCCGTCAGCGTGCCTACGGTTTGCATGGAGAAAATGGTAGCATTCTAGTGGGCAAAAGAGAATCCCTTGTTAGCAACCAGGCAGCCTCCCATGAAAGGGCAGGTGACAAGGGTAGGCTCATTAGCTATTCTAGGTATAAGAGATTATCAAGTGGATCAAGGCAGAGATTAAGAATAAGAGACTAGCAAACATTTCTATGGCCCTGGGGTCATAAGCCCATCCCCCATGTTAAGCACTTTATAAATAAATAAGAATTTATAAATATTTAATAGTTTCAGTAACCTTAGGAATGGCTTCTATGAGAAGTCTAGTTTTTCACATAAAGGAACAAGAGCATACAAGTATCAGAGTCAGCTCAGCACAACAGAACACAGAAATCATCATTGCTACTTAACAACAGACCCAAATATAGATTTCATTGTGTTAAATGTACTTACTTACTGAGGACTGTTCTGGGATTTGTTCTTCAAATAATATTGTTTCTGTGAGAGTTTCTATCGCTGTGGTAAAAACACCATGACCAAAAGCATCTTGGAGGAGAAAGGTTTACATATCGGCTTTTGGTTCCACATCTCATCTGTCTATTGCTGCCAAGAGACACCGTGACCAAGGCAACTCTTAGAAAAGAAAGCATTTAACTGGGGCTTGCATAAAGTTTCAGAGGTTTAGTCTATTGTCATCATGGCAGGGAGCATAGCAGCATGCATAACACTGGAACAGTAGCCAAGAGTTACACCCTGATCTGCAAGGGAAGCTGGGCCTGGCATGGGTTTATAACACCTTAAAGCCCACCCCCAGTGACACACTTCTTCCAAAGATCACGCCTACTCCAACAAGGTCATATCTCCTAATCCTCCTCAAATAAACACTATTCTCTGGTGTCTAAGCATTCAAATGTATGAGCCTCTGGGGGCCATTTTTTAACATTTTTTTATTTATTCTTTGTGTCTTTCACATTATGTCTCCCAATCTCATCCATCTTCCTCTGCCCTCCCCCAAATAAAACAAAATAAAATTTAAGAGAAAAAGGATAAAAGAAAGGAATAAAGGGAGAATCTTGTCACAGAAGCTTCAGTGTGACACAGTGAGTCACACAGTAAACCCCTTTATCCAAACATTTTTACATGCAGGCTTTCATCCCAAAGAATCATTGATCTGATTCGAGGTCCCTGGTCTCTGCTACATCATGGTCACTGGGTCCTCACTGGGACTTTTCCTGGACATTCCATTGCTTCCTTGTGTCGTGGAGACCTTGCAGCCCTAGGTCCGTAGGACTGACACCACCCTCCACTGTCCCACCCCACCTCTGAGGCCGCTATGTCCCAGGAGATCACTGATGAGGTGGATATTGGAGAGGGCTAACACATAACCCTGATTATGCCTGGATAGTTGCAGGGTTGGTCAGTATGACAGCTATCCCCTGTCTTCACCACCAGGGTGAACTCTCCAACATTGCCCTGGCCAGTTTACTTACCCCTTGCAGCAATGAGCAAGGGGAAGGGAATGGAGGCCATTCTTATTCAAACCCCCACACCATCCATCAGCAAGAAAGTTAGGGCAATAACTCAAGTTGGGCAGGAATCTGAAGACAGGAACTGATACAGAAGCTACAGACAAGTGCCACTTACCCTTCATGGCTTGCTCAACCTCCTTTCTTATATATCCCCAGGGCCATCTACCCAGGGGCGGCGCTACCCATACTTATCTGGGCTCCCACATGCACCACTGACTTGCCCACAGGCCAATCAGCTTGGAACACTTTCTCAGTCAAGGTTCCCTCTTCTAAAAGCTCATGTCAAACTGATGTAACACTAGCCAGGACAATTCTTGTTTAGCGTTTTAACAAATAACTTAAGAAACAAATTTTATAATATTTGCCAAGAACAGAAAAAGATTCTAGACAGTGAGATTCTTAGCAAAACGAGAAAGCTAAACATCTGGCCTTGTGTTTAAGACTCTTGAGAAACCCAATTAAATGCTTGCTTTCTGAGCTAAGCAGACTTGGGTTGGAATCCTGTCACTACTTAGAGGTATTAATAGAGCAAATAGTTCTTGCCTCTGTGCCTCTATTTCCTGACTCTTGAGTTGAAAACCCTAAGAGAGACTGCTTTATAGGTTGAAAAGATTACATGATATTAACCAAAGATGTTCTCCCTCAGTAGTATGCCTATACATGACAGGTAACAGACATGTGCCAGTCAACAGGAGTGGTAGTGACACTGGCAGTAGGGGGTCACAGTGGCAATGGTGGTAGTGATAATGACAGTGATGACAGAGATGGAAACGGTGTTCATCGTGGGTACTGATGACGGAGTCAAAGAATGATCATTGCTTTTATTCCAATAGAAATGCTCCCTCCCAGGCTTCTGTGTTTGGGGCCTTGGTTCTAGCTGATGGAACTGTTTTGGGTGGTTCTGGAAACTTTAGTAGGTAAGATCTAGTTGGAGGAATTGCTCCTGGGGGCGTGGTTCTCCTTTTCTTATCCCTTTTGTGTCACTGATTCTGTTTCCTGTCCACCATGGGACGTTCCTCTACCCTTCGTTCCTACACTAAGATGTTCTTCTGAAACATGTGGAGGTATGACACTGTGACCCAGGCTGAAATAAATCCTTTCCCCACTGAGCAGTTTTTATAAAATACTTTGGCCATAATGATGAAAGGTTAACAGAATCATAGCAACCGTAGTGAAGATGATGATCATGGTGGTCAAAATGGTGGTGCTGGTGACATCCATGTGATACATGTTCGAGTACTCTTGCTGCAGGACTCTCTTCTTGACAGAGCCCCATTCACATTTCCACCCGACTCTAAGATCCCTTTTATGAACGTTGTCTGGTTTTTGACACGAAGCTGATGGCTGTAAATCCTTAACCTCTCTGTTTCCTACACAAATACCCAACATGGTAGCTGCAATTCCATCTTGCGTTTCTGTATTTACGTTTCTAACACTACTGCTAGATTTCCAGCTCCTAGAAAGTAGAAAGCTTGTATCTTATCTTTGAACCTCTGGTACCTAGTGCAACATCAACGCAGACACCGGACAAGTATTTAGAGACTACGGTCAAAGGAAGACTGAATAATAAACAGTGCATGAAACAACAGGCTTATAAAAATGCAATATACATAAGATCATTTCTTGTGAATTTTAAGAAAAATTTAGAACTATAGAAGGCCATGTATATGATAGAACTGTATGGTTTCAACACATTCACAAAATAATGGAACACTGAGCCTGAGTCCCACAGCCTGCATAAAAGAATCTCCAGGACAGTTAGATCAAGAACTGCTTTTCTTGTTCATGAATGTACAAAACCAAGTGCTAATTCAAGTTGAGAACTATAAATGAACCTCCAAAAGTTGAAAGATATTCCGTGGTCGTTGACCTAAGTTCTTTCCTTGTTTTCATCTACTGCCGCAAATGATGAAGGTCACTCACTCATGGGCTCCAGACTGAGATATGAGCACATAGGCAAAAAAAACAAAAACAAAAACAAAAACAAAAACAGTTTTTACCCTAAGGTAGCTCAGATTATGGTGTAAAGATAGAGGTAGCAATGGGTCAGAAAGTGTCCTCAGAATACCTAGGGGTAGAATAGCATCTTATTATTTTACTCCCAATGTATCATAGAGGGACAACTCTACCAAAGAGTACGTAATAAACTACAGAAAGAACAGAATTGGGAGCTGGGAATGCACCGTAGTGGCAAAGCACTTTCCCAACATGCTTGGTGACCCAAGTTCAGTCCTCAGTACGGAAAGAGGGATGGGGAGCTAAAGAAGGTAGGGAAGAGGGGGAGAGAACAAAATTATAAAACAATACATAGATCAGGCTCAAATTTTTCATAATTATTAGTTGACAAAAATTGTCAATCACTCTAATCATTAGTAAACACACTGTCAATTTCGGTACATATGGAATAGCCACTGTTTACAGGCCTGCCGTGGTCCACAAGCTATGCCCTGAGACTACTAACACATAATACAAAAAGTTAGCTCTTATAAGAGAGGTGGCAATAGAAAAATAGATCAAGGTGATTGTAAAGGAATGAATTACTTAAGAGCCAAGCCTACTTGGTTGGTATGTTTTCTCCATACCTATGCCTTGATAAAATACCATTTTTCTCTTCCTCCACCAAAGTTCACTTTCTCAGAAATATGCCCTATATCTGCTTCCTCTTCTCGATGCCAGAATCATTTCCTAGCCTAGAAGTGAGAAGTTTCTGCAGTTTGCCAACTTCTGTCATCATATTTACATCCTGCAGTGTGGGCTAGCTTGTCATCTCTCCCCCATTAGACCGTGAGCGTCACCACCCTCCCCTTAACAGCTCCCACAACACCTATGAAGAACTCCAATCAGGGTACGTCCTTGGTAATTGCTTGCTAAACTAGCGGAAAAATGAAGTAATGAATGAACAAGTGAACCAGCTTCTACTCAGTGTCCCCTGAAACAGATTGTTGAGATGCACTGTTGTTTTAATTTATTTGCTATTAAAGGTTAGTGCTTGCCTTAAATTCAAGCTGCTGGAATCATTTAATCTCTCTGTATTTGGTCCACATGTGAAATTTCAACCAACATCAAATGAAAGTTTGATTAAACAGACCAGGAACAGCATGTGGAATGACTGTCAGTTCCCCCGAGGCAGGATGTGGATCTGGAGACCAGAAGATGCCACACTTACAGAGCTGAGAGCTCCCAAAAGGAGCCTCGCTTTGCTCAAAGAAAAACAAGGTGACCCTCACCCCCCACCAAAAAAACCAACAGCTAAGTTCAGAGAGCCATCAAGCCTTCCCTTTGTGTCTGTTCTTTGTGTCATGGGCCCCCATTCTCTCTGCTTTGCTAGGATGATTCCTCATCTTGAGGGATATGGCAATGGAGGATCTAGCACTATTGAGAAAATATTTACAAGCTGAGAAGGCAAAAAAGACAGCACAGTTTCCCTTTCCGAGATTATTCTAGCTTCTCAGAAGCCCTTGTTGCCCTTGAAGCTAATTTCCTGGAGTAGGGAAGGTTCCTGGGATTCTGCAAGCAGCCACAGTTATCGGGTTAGCCATCAGAAGGCTCCTGGTATTGCCCCAGCTGGGACTCCTTCCAAACCATGTCTGCACCACCTGTGACTCTTCAGTCCACATACTTGCCAGAAGACCGTCCCAAGCCTGGGGGAATGTAGAGAGCTGCCATTCCACAAAGAGCCACCAGCCAACTTTGGCTGAAGAAGGGCAACCTTGTACATTGCAAAGGAGTTGGGGCTTCCAGCTAAGGGCATTTAGCCAGCCCTATTACGCAAATCTGGGATTTGTGCCCAGAGAACCTGCCCCAACTTGCTCAGGAGAGAGCAAGTCCAGGGGAAGATGGGAAAGGCTCTCATTCCCCACCTCTTCCCAGATCCAGTCTGCTCCAGCTAGCTCCGGCCAGCTCCAGCCAGCTCCAGGCACCTTTGAAGTTCTGAACTCAGAAGGCACAATCACTACAAGTCTGGGGATGTTTGTTTGTTTGTCTGTTCGTTTGTTTTGAGTTGTTCTGTTTTTCGGTAAGCCTTTATGACTCAGGGTCTTTCTTGGGCTCAAGAAGGCTCAGGCTTTGGAAATCAATAAAGTCCAGTTCACATCCTGATCGTGCACTGGGTTTATAAGCCAAAGGAAGTTATTCAACTTCTTTGAACCTTTGTGTTCCTCTCTGAAATTTTTAATAAACCTAACCCAGAGAATCAAAACCTCAGGGCTATTGAAATTTTAGACTAGATATTAGTTTAGGGTAGTTGGTGCCCACTAGACACCAGTAGAACTCTCACGCACCCGCTTGTGACAGCTAAAACTGATTTCAGACATCAGCAATTATCCCCCAAGGAAGGGGACTAAATTACACCCAGCTGAGAATCAGCTGAGAATCAGCTACCTAACCTAATCCTGTAGGTTTATGTTGTGCACGTATTATTGCAATCCAGGGTCTGGTTCCTGTGAGCAAATGCACTTGAGGACTCTTAACTGGCATTGTATATTCTCCCTCCGTGTCCTCTCTACCCCTTCAGCTCTCATCTAAATACACTGGTGGCCACTTTCAGGAGCATCCAGGACTCTCCGACATAACAACACAGTGAGTCTGAGCACAAAGCAAGACAGAAGTTTATCCCTCAGAAATAGACCTGAGAGACGCCAATAACCTAGCTTCGTTATCTCTTAAACAACTTGGGTGTATCCCACACTCTTCTCAGGAATCTCTAGGGAGATCAGATTCCATGCATCCCTGTCTCACCGTCTACTCCCCAAAAGATATTCCCTAGGCGTGCTCCCCAAACTCTTCTTACAACTTCCTCTGTCCTTCCTTCATAGTTTTTAAAATAATAAGCTAAGAAATAAAAATCATACCTTTTATTTCTACAGGTGTCTTCCTTTACTCTTTCATCAGACTTAATATTTCTTAGCCGAGTTGTGGGGTTCCCGAGTTCTATTGTTTCGGTTTTGTCTTTCTAAATTCTTAAAATAAGTTAAAATAACTGCTCTGTTCCGAGGACTACTAAAATAAAGGTCTCCGCAGAGGGAGGCGAGAGTCTGTGATTCTTACTTCTCTCTCAGCTGGACTCATACCTCATCTACCCACCTTCCACCTTCACCCAAAACACACACACAGACGCATACACATGCATGCATGTACGTACGCATCAGTTGCTGGCTTATAGGAATGAGGATAATACGTCAGCCTCTTTGAAGCATTATTGCAGAGGAAAAAGAAAACAAGATCTTTGTTAATGAGCAGGGTTTTTTTCTGAATCCCTAAAATGAGCTAGACAATGAGGGGACATTGAAAATCATGACATGGTTCCGTACCACAAGCGCTACACTCTCAGATTAATTACCAAACCCAAGATTACAGAAGAGTAGCAGAAGCAGATAAGGCCTACTTCCACTCAGAGGAATCCCAGAGACCACACGGAGGAAGTCAGGCTTGAGTAACCTGAATTTAGGACCTACGAGCATCAGCGACACCCGGATGCAGAGAAAAAGAAGCATGGGCACACCGTTTGGGGAACCCACAGGTAGTCTAGGATGGCTCTAATATGTTAAATGTATGTCTTTGGGAATCAGGAGGGCTGGCTAAGTGGTGGGAGAGGAGGCTGGAGAGGAAAACTGGCTGAGCAGGAAGCCTCTGCCTTCTGTGCCATTTTTGGAAGGCTGAGGTACATCCTTGACTGACAGTGTCGGGAGGCATCCAAGTTACTCTTCTTTCTGTTTCAGTGACGACCAGAGACAAGCTCATGACTTTGGAGCTTTTAGTTCATGGTTGGTTGGCCATGTGGAATGCTGGAGCAATACAGCAGTATGAAGCACTGCAGAGATGCTCACCTCACAGCGGCCAGGAAGCAAGAAAAGCAGAATGAGAGGAGACAGGGTCCCAGGAGGCCCTTCAAAGACCACCTTTGATGACCTAACATCCTCTAGGACCCATTTCTTGAAGGTTCCATTTCCTCCTCAACAGGCAGCTGACACATAAGCTCAGTGAGACATGTAAGATCTAAACCATTGCCATTATCTAAAGCTCTCTTAAGAGTGAGAGTGATGTTCACTTAGTAATTTAACAAAAACTACCTGGTTCTATTGCATGGAATTTGTGGGCTTAGGTCCCAAAGTCATAGTAAGACAGAAACCAGTTGGTTGATGTCAGACATGATCTGGTGTGCTCTTTGGGAAGAGAGCTGTATGACAACAGTGAGAGAGAGAAAGAAAGAACGAAAAAAGGAAAGAAAGAGAGAGAGAGAGAGAGAGAGAGAGAGAGAGAATGATCCTTACATTGACTCAGCTTTGCAACCATCTAGTTACACAGCCAGCTCATGCATCAGAAGCAGCCTGTTTGACCCTTTGACAAATGCCAAATGTGATGTCTGAAAAACTGTAGATACTCACACAATACTACCTGTCTTGTATCTGGCAGGAAGGAGGCACAACTTGTAATCTATCTCATGGATTCTCTCACTGAGAATCAGGAAAATGTCTTCTTAACAAAGAAGATAAATAGGTCTTTCACCAGGACCACCTGTAACTGTCACTCAAATTTCCCAATCCTTGAATAACCTGTTAATATTGATCTATTTAACAAGCAGACCCATTCTACAACTGCATAATTAGCCCCAGTTCTCCTTCAATTATTACATCATCTACATCCCACACTGAAACCTGGAAGGATATGAATACTGTCTTTTTCCTTCTGGCTTATAAGATGTTTGCTCCTTGCCAATCCATGATGATATAAGCTATGACTTAAGGAGGGTAAGCTAACATCCCAGAGGATTCCCTCCAACTCAATAGGTGATTGCTTGTGATGGGGTTCTGGAAGTTGCTTCATTGGAAACTGATGTGGGATAATGCTCTTGCACACTGTAAAGATTTGTCACTCATATTGGTTTAATAAAATGTTGATTGGCCAGTAGCCAGGCAGGAAGTAAAGGTGGGGCAACCAGAGTAAGAGAATTCTGGGAAGAGGAAAGGCAGAGAGTCAGTTACCAGCCAGATGCAGAAGAAGCAAAATGGAATGCCTCACTGAGAAAAGGTACCAAATCACGTGTCTAAATGTAGACAAGAATTATGGGTTAATTTAAGTTGTAAGAGCAAGTTAATAATAAGCCTGAGTTAATAAGCCAAAACAGTTTATAATTAATACAAGCCTCTGGGTATTTCTTTAGGACTGAATGTCTGCTGGACTAGGTGACACAGAAACTTCCATCTACAGGATACCCTGTTAGATAGAGAGCTAAGACTCCCTTAAGAAAAAACTATCCCCCCTCCCTCCAGGTCCAGGGAAGGTGAGAGTCCAAACAGACTGGAGCGCCAAAATCTAGTATATGCAGAGGAAGCAAGTCCCAGTGTCATTGTCAATGGCTTTTCAAAAAGGCTCCGGGCCAGCCACATTCAGAGAGTCTGGTTGGATCACGTCCTCGTTCAGTCCCAGTCCAACAGGCCTTGGTGAACTCTCATTATATCAGTCCCCTTGTATCAGTGGGTGCTCGCATCCCTCGCAGTCCTGATTACTTTTTTTATTTTCTTCATCCTTCTGCTCCTCATTTGGACCTTGAACTTGGAAACCCTGACTGCTCTAGGGGATGGAGAGGGAGGAGGAGAGGGAGTGGGGGGAGTGGGAGGGTGTTGGGAGGAGGGGCTGAAATGGAAACTTTTATAATTTAATAAAAAAAGAAAAAAGAAAAAAGAAAAAAAGAAAAAACTATCAACCACTAACAGCCCAGTCTGAAAGGAATTTCCAAGGACCAAGACACCAACCTGTTCACTTGGCAGCTCAGCCTCTCTTTAGAGGTCAGAGAAGACAGTGTGGAGTCAGGAATCAATGTCTGGCATCCACACTGGGCATGTTCCATTGTACCTCATGAGATCTTACCACCCATGGCCATTGAGAAATTGCCTACTTTTTGAACAAGCTTTCCTGTCATTGGTGGCCCTGGGTATTGATGGCACGTGTTGACCAACAGTATGGAGAATCTAAAAGAATGGATGCCCTTTTCTATGCATGCACCACACCTTATGATGCTACTTCCCTTCCTGTCAACCCGTGTGGAACTTACCAGAACACTCAAAATGCTATTTCCCAAAGTCTTATAGACTACAAGGAAATAATTAGGAACAAAGCTAGAGGCTAATTCCTGGTTTTCCTGACTTTCCTCACAACAGACTTCCTACTCTCTTAAACTCTCCTGTGCTCTAATCTTCCAGCAGAGAAATCTCAAGGAAGAAATGTTGGGTTTCAACATTCAAGCTTTAAACCATGCTGATGCCAGTATATCCCATAACACCCCATGCCACCATTTATCAGTGGGCAAGACAGTCTCCTTTAGCTCAAACATTCGTAGTGACAACACTCATGCCAAACATGAACACAAACTAACTCAGTTCCAGAAGTGATTCAGGGCTCTAAATATGTATTAGTCTTTGTAGGACTGCACAGAAGGACTTTCTCTTGAAAGACCCATTAAAGAAAGGGTCTTTCTCTTTAATGCGCAACAGTGGTGAGGATGTTTAAATGTCATTTTGGTTTTGACAATATCTCAGAGGAGATCATTAATGCCATAAAGACCAATGCCTTTACGAAATGGTTTTTCTTAATGGGTCAAATGGTGCCAAGGAGGTACAAAAAAAAAAAGCACAGCTATGATTTTCATGGTAAAAATTTAAATTCTGACATGAACGCACAAGTTGGAAAGCTTGGCAAAGCTGTATTGTGGTGATTTAAGCTTTAAGCTTGTTTTTGCTGTAGTCCGTGTCCCAAGGCTGCTCCAAAGTCTCTTGAACTTCCGGGTGGTCTCCTTCCTTTAGGATGGGCAGAAAATACAAAGAGCAGCTCAGCTACTAGACAGGTTATGGAATGGATTTACACAAACAGTACATTCAAGGAAAGGTGCCTTACCAAAGATGGGGCAAGACAGAATGGAGAGCTAAATGTTCCTACTTATCATGATAAACGTTACTTAGTGCAGGGGAAGAGAGTGTCGTTTAGAAAACATGATGCAAGATGAGTTAGGACCCAAAGAGTTTCAATCCCTTTGGTATTCACTCCTATGAAGACCTTTTTGAAGCACAATGCACGCATAAGGTATCCTGCATTGGTGGCCAAAGAGAGGAGCAGGGAATGGACACGTTCATGAGAAAATAAAGATGGCTGTTGTCATGTGAACTAAAGCACATCAACGGTTTGTGAGGGCGATCTGGCTGCCACCTCTGTTGCCCCACTTCTCACCAGGGTTAATTCAGCTGAGCTGAATGACTAGGCTGGTGTCACCTCCCTCCCTCCCTGCTCCAAGCCTATCACTCCCAAGGCTGCCTGCTCAGTTTCGGTTTAAAAGGACAACCTTACCCTTCGAGGAGGACCTGTCTTTGGTCGGGAGTACACAAGTAGCTGTGCTCCCCTGCTAGAACCTCCAGGCAAGCTCTGAAGAAACAATGCCCTAGTGAGGATGGAGGGGAATACAAGGAGGTAATGAGGGCTGACTATGACCAAAGGACGTTATACGCAAGGATGCCCTTGTCAAATAAACGAAAACAGTTTTTAAAAAAATCTACAAGGCAGTAAAACTGTCAATGTAATTAAGTACGCAGCAATAATTACGAAATGTGAAAGCTAAAGATCTCACTGAAATGCAGTTTGCGAGAAGCAAAGCAGTATCCCTGCTTCAGTGACAGTGGTTCCTCTGCCTCTGAGTGTTCAGGGACTCCCTCTTGCCCCAGAGTCCTTAGCAAGGTCATTAGGCCTTTCTGTCCCTGGGTTGGACATTACCAGCCCTCACCCTACTTTCTAATTGCTTTGGTCTGACTGTTCAGTGATCCTAAACACTACCTAGTCATGTCGCCTTCAGCAGTAAACTAAGATATCACTTCTTCTCGAAGCTTCCCCAGCCTTTCCCACAAGGCTCCCTAGTCCAGTATCCCATGCTGCATCACAAGAGCCCGTGAACTTTCCAGTTGTCCCATGAAGACTGTGTATGTCTTCTCAATAGAGGTCTTGCCCACTTTTCTAATGCTTTGTCCCAGAGCCTTGCAAAGGACCTGGCAGGAGGAGGAGCCAGGGACAAGCCCTGGGTGGATGAATAGCTAAAAGCATGATTGACGGGTGACTGAACGAAGGCCTCTGGATATTCATCTTTGCTACCGACTTCCCTCTGCACCGTCAGTGAGTGACTGTGTCTCTAGACGTCTCCACAATACGAGGGACCAGAAACCAGGAGAAAAGAGAACAGGAGAGCCTGTGATGTCCAGGTTGATCTCTTTTCCAAATTCGTTTTCGATTCCGCTGAGGGATTGAAGCATGAGGGAAGGGGATGTCAACTCTGTACACAGGGTTCACCTGCCACAAATTCACCCGTTTAAAGGCCTTCCTTTTACTCGGAGTTGAGAAGTGGTCAGCACAAAGTATCTTTTGTTTGGTGGCACTTCCACTTCCACAAAAAGAAACGCCATGCCCTGTAGTTATTGTCCCCATCTGTCTCCGCCTATCGGCTCTCCCTAAGTAACAACTGATATGCTTTATGCCTCTTGATGATTCCTTATTCTGGATCTGTTTTTACAAAGGAAATCATCTAACACGATCATTTGCATCTCACTTTCACTTAACATAATGCTTCAGCCCTTGCGTTAGTACTTCACTCTTATTTATGACTGGATAATGTTCCGTGTATATATCCATGCAAATATTCCATAGTTTGTTCAGCCATGTATCAGTCACAAACCATGGTGCTTTTAATATTCATAAAGAAATTTTGTATGGCCATAATGCCTTCATTTATCCCATGCAGAAGCCCAGGTGTGTTAACTGCTCCGTACAGGAACTCTGTTTAGCTCTCTGCAGAACTGCAAAGCTGTGCTTCCTCCAGTAGTGCATGCTTGCTGACACTGCTGTCCTGACCATTTAATTGTTGCATCCTCGTCAGTGCAAAACAATAGTAAGGCTTTGATTTGCACTTCCTCATAACTGACGGCTCTAATGCTCTAATGGAGTCAGTGTAGTTATTGGCTATGTGTATTTAGATCTTTTTTATTTTTTTAAATTTATAAAAATGTTCGTAATGTAAAATAATTTATTTCTAGCAAATACAAAGCATTTATATCACTCTCAGGTCATGGTAATAAACATGAAAAGCAAAATATATCAGAGAAACACGCTCGTAATCATAAGGGACTAAAGAAATAGTGGGCCAGGAACTAGAGACGTGGCTCAGTAGATAAACGCTTCCCATGCAAATAAGAGGACCAGAGTGTGCATCGTAAGAGCCCACATAGAAACTGTATGAGTGTGGCAGCCGCCTGTAAGCCAGCACTGGGGAGACAGAGACAGGAGGACATCCCCAACCCTGCCCCACCCCCGCCAGAGCAAGCTGGTGAACTAGACTAGCTGGAACCAGCAAGCTCCAGAGAGACCTTTGCCTCAGAAAATAAACTGGAGAATAATTCCCATGCAGCACACACACACACACACACAATGGACCATCTCTTGGGGATAAACATGAACTTTGATCCCAGAATCATGTGACAAAACTTATTCCTCTCTCTGAGCTAGTCGCTCAGCCTCCACCGAGTCCTGGCTTCCACATCTATAAAATGGAGCATTATGAATCCCTTAATCTTAGAGGTAATCCGGGGAGCAAAGTGTTCACACAAAGCACATGGCATGGTCACCAACACACAGTAAGCGCTCCGTAAGTTTTGGCATATAAAACTAGGCATGGCAATGAATCCCTTTTAAATTGTAGGATGGCTAGGAGGTTTTTGTTATGCAAATACAAAGTATGACTTTCAAAGAAGGAATCATTTGCTTTTCAAACTTAATCAACCAGGAAACCTTTGTCACAGGTCCCCTGACAGGATGCTCCTCTACCTACTTCCCTTCCCTCGCCTACAGGCTGGAGAGTTGAGGTCCTGTTCCACAGACTCCACCACTCGACCACAATCTAAATGGGGAACCTGAGTTCTTGTGCTCCCCCACTTCTTCAGAAAGCGTTTTCCGTGAAGACATCGTGTTGGAAACAGGTAAAGAAGGCCTGTGTTCTTCCCACCACACTCTGCCTACTCCTCCCATCAAGGACCGCTCTGGCCCTCTAAACCCACCCTTACATTGTTACAGTGGAGAAGAAAGAGCCCTCATCACTGATGTTCTAGCAAATTACCAAATAGCCAAGAGATACATGTTGTGTTAAAGCCTCCTGCGTTGGGAGGAAACCTTCATAACAAACCCACCAGGTTACTTTATAGTTCAGAACCCCTTCAGACTCATGAAGAAAGGGAACCATCTTTCCACTGCTGGTATAAAGAGGGGGCAGCGCACAGATCCAAAATTCATCAGTCTTCTGCAATTACAGCCAGCCAGTTCCTTCTCAGAGCTGGAGGTGTGCCGGCTGCTGTGTGGCCAACAGTCAGGGAGTTAGACTGAGCAAAACGGTGGAGGTGGAGGTGGAGGGAAAGCTATGGCGGGGGGGGGGGGGGGAATCTTAGAGGCTATACACCCCCACACATCGCTGCCCTGTAGGATAACTGCAGAAAGAAGGATCCTTCCATGTCCAAGGGCAGAGCTACTCATTCCGCCCAGTCAAACGCCGCCACGATTGTTTCAGAGAAGTCTCCTGGAAGACAACTCCAAACATGAGACTGGGAAGTCCGTCCCTGAAACAGCTCTCCAGCCCGCACCGGCCAAAAACTGGCCTAGGGAGATTCCAGGTGACAGAGGTGTCGCGAGGACCATACCAAGGTGACCTGGGAGCTTCTCCTACCTCCTTGTGGCAAATGAGAGAAGGGAATGGGAACCAGAAGGGGGTTCAAGGCTCCCATTAGCTGCCGCTGATTTCCTAGGTGTGATGATCAGAGCCTGGCTGGAAGAAAGCTGTCTGTCCGTTACAACTAGTGCGGTTCCAACATCTATGGCTCCTCAGCTAGCTGAGAACGTATTTTTAGTTCTAATATCAAGACATGTCAGAATTTGTTTTGACAAAGCTAACAGAATGGTCCAGGTCTGATCAGTTATTATGAGGACCCAGCGGCGTGGTCCCCTGGTAGTCATGCCCTTTGGTCCCTAGCCATAATGGAAAGGGAGGTGCCCACTTTCTTCTCCTTTCAAACTTCAAAATGCTCCTCTCTGCATCTGAAATCTGCTGGTCCTCTTTGGAACCCCAACCCAAAAGACCTAGAAAATGTCCAAATTTCATTTGTCTGCCGTAAACTTGGTAAATAAGACTTCAGGTATTACAGAGAGTAATTTTTTTTTAATTTCATATATGTATGCCAAAATTTACATCATTTCCGCCCCCTCCCTCCAACCCATCCTGTGTCTACCTCCCCCGTGCAGCGTGTCTGTGTGTCCAAGTGTATTGCATACATGTGTTCATGTGTGTATACAAGCGTGTATGTGTGTAATGTTAGGTAAACATAAAAAGAATGTGGTTCACTCTGACTTTTCAGATATGATTAGTGTTACTTAGCCTCCTCCCTCCCTGCTTCTGTCTCTGCATTGCCCTTTCTCCCACTGCCCAGTTAAAGCCTCTTCCTCCATTTTCCCCATCCTTCCATTTAAAATAACAGTAAAAATTAATGAGCAATTTAAAACAGGAGGCCAGTTTGGATTGGCTGTCCCACCTCCGGCCTGATGGTGGAGTGGTCAGCAGTTAAGAACAGCAGCTCGGAGGCAGGACTAGCTGGACTCAGCTCTCCTCCTCTTCCTCCTCCTCCTCCTCCTCCTCCTCCTCCTCCTCCTCCCCTCTTTGTGATGGCGAACTACCTACTTTGCTCTTTCTGCTTCACTTTTCTTACCTTTAATATGAGGAAAATATCAGTTATTCATATGCCCGACGGGAGAACTAAATGAGATAATGTGTATTCATGCAGCTAGGGTGTCAGTGATTCATATTGGGTAATTATTGCTATTGTATGTCATAGGCGGGCAGCAGGCTTGCAGAAAAGCACGCACTTTCATTCGGGAAAGCTGGTCTGCCACTTGGGGTACTCAGTTCCATCTCTGGGCCTCCAGCTTCCTCGTCCACAGATTAGAGGTGATCAGCCATAAACTGTTACATGATATTCGATGTAATCTAATATGATTATCCTCCAGCTGACCCAAGCCTCTGGAGATGCTGGACAGAGCTGTTGACAGGACTTGACAGTCTGCGTAATGGATGAAAACCTAAAACCATGCTTAGGGCCTTCCAATGCAAAGCAAAAACAAGTCAGAAGCATAGAAGTGTGGACTCAGAGACCAGTGTCTGAGCAATCTCTATGAAGGAATTACCTGGCTGATTCTGCTTATTGGCTTAGCACCCTTCAAACAGACTGGTTGTATTTTTTTTTTCAGTTGACATTTAGTAATACTAGCTCCCTCTGTCCTAAACTCTATAATGGTTTTGTCCCTATTCAAGTAAGCATAAGTATTCTGCCTTAAATACGGTTTGTCTCTGTAAAAACCCCATGCTGAGATAAAATGCCAATGCCACAGTACTGAGCGATATGGAGGCCTTTAAGAGATGGCTGGTGCCACAGGGCCTCTGCCCTCTTGAACGGATGAATGTAGCTCCCACAGAGTGAGCTATACGCTGGAGGTGTGAGTTACATAGCGTGTTTCCCAGGCTCTCCCTAACTTCCTCTCGCTGTGTGATCTCTCTGGCTAATTGCCCTTCCTCCCACCTAAGGCCATCACCAGAAGCCAAGTGAAGCCAGAGGACTTCCAGACAATGAACATCTTACCTTTACAAATGATCCCATCTCAGCTTGGCTGCTAAAACAGCGGCTCTCAGCATATGGGCCGAGACCCCTTTGGGTCGAACAACCTTTTCAGAAAGGTCATCTAAAACCATCAGAAAACACAGATACTTGCATTACAATCTATAACAGTATCACAATTATAGTGATGAAGTGGCAACAAAAATAATTTCATGGTTCGGAGGTTCACAGCACTAGGAAGGTTGAGAACCGCTGTGCAAAAGCAACAGAAAACCCACTGAGACGTGAAAAGAGGCCCAACTGGCCTGAAGAGTTGTATCCTAAGGTGTTCACCCTGGGTTCGCCAAGCCTGGCTTGAGGCTTCAGCTCATAAAGGCAGCCAGAGATCTGACCACTTGGCCCATATCATGGAATTCATCCACCTGGTGGGGCCTCTGCAGGCCTCTGCAGTCTGAGCATTCTTCAAGGAAAAGAGAACCAAGAATTCACCCATAATTCTCCCTTCTTGGACTCTCATGACCTAGGGCATGTTAAAGTCCTTTCATTGACAGCTTCTTACTTCATAAAAGAGTCAGAAATTTATGAAACAGGAAGGGGGAATGGGTGTTGAAGAAACACGAAATGAAGGAGGGGGACACCTTGTTCTCCCTAACCCTACCCTGTTCTCAGGTGCTGGAAAAGGAAGGGTGTGTTCAAGGTTACTCCAGAGCAGCTCTGGGGAGGAAGCTGTTTGGGGAAGCAGTGGACTGCAATGCTCAGTAGAGTTTCCAGGGCCTGAACAAGGTGGCCTGCGTCAGCGAGACTCACCTCAACTGGCCTTAGGTGAATGGCTCTTCATGGGCACCTTTAGTGTGAGGAAGGGTCTAGGGACACATGCTGGAGCCCAAGAAAAAAAGGTCACAGGCACAGTGGAGGAAGAGACGGAGTTGACGCTCATGCTCCGCCATGCTCTGGCCTTCACCCCATTTCCTCTTAGTTGTGGTTAAAGAGAAAACACCACATTAAACTAGGCCTCCTCACGGCGTCTACCTTCTGATTCAGCCACAGTCTGCCTGCAGCTGAGAAGACACAGGCCTGAGCTTTTGCTCCAACTAGGTTGCTCTCCCCTCTTCAAACTGCTCCCTGCCCCTCTGCCCCCGTCCGTGTCCTCCTTTCTGGTTTTGTTCTCTGTCACCTCTTTCTCCATACATGCCTCCCATAGCCCCTCATTCAGATGTCCAACTTTCCTGCCTCCTTCCGTGGACCTCGCTATCTCTAGCCCAGTTCTCCTCTCTGCTTCTCTCATTCTGGCTCCCTTCACTCTCCCTGCCTCCTTTTTTTCTCCTCCTCCCAGGTCCCTGCCTGCCTCCCACTTCCCTTCCTCCTCACTTCCTCCTCACTCTCTTCCTCCTCCCGACTTTTTTCTTCCTTCCTGTGCCCCACCTCCTTGCCCTCTTGGGCTGGTTAGGTTTCTGTCCACTTGACAGGAGCCAGGGTCATCTGGGATGAGGAAACTTCAAGTGAGAAAACACCTCCGTCATACTGACCTCAGGCAAGTCTGTGGGCCATTTACCTGATTAATGATTGATGTGAGAGGGCCCAGTTCACTGTGGGTAGTGCCACCCCTGGATGAGTGATCCTGGGTTGCATAAGAGAGAGAACTGAGCGAGCCATGGGGAGCAAGCCAGTAAGCAGCAATCCTCCTTGGTTCCTGCCTCTGCTCCTGAGTTCCTACTGACTTCCCTCAATGATGGACTGTGTTCGGGGTGTGTGAACCAGACAAACCCTTTCCTGCCAAGTTGCTTGGGGTTGTGACATCCTCATCACAACGACAGAATGCAAACGAAGACACGCTCCCTCTTCCTCCCCTTTCTCTCCGCTCCCCTTCTGAAGACACGCTGCCTCTTCCCTACCCCTCCCTCTCCACTCTCCTTCCTTCTCGTCCCTTCTGTTTGCCTCGTCTGTCTTTCCTGACCCAGCCCGTCTCCATGCACACTTTCAGATTTCCTTGCTTCCGGTTTCTATCAGGTCCAAAGGTAAAGAACAGTTTCATGTGCAGATTGCAGAAGGCTCTGCTATTGGCTGGGAAGAACAAGGGAAGAGGAACCGTGGTTTGTGTAAAAATAAATAAGTAATAATACGTATAATAAAAATGCCATTTTATCATAAAATTTCCAAGCATGTGGACTCCTATTTATCCTTCCTTTGTAGTCTCCCCCAGAAGCTAGTACTGTGCCTAACAGGTAAAAAGCAATTCATAAGCATCTGTTGACTAAAAGCCTCACCAATAACTGAAAGAATGTGGAAACAAAACGTCCATCTATTTCACTTGAGCGCACTGTACCCACAATGTCCGCTGAATGAGAGAGCAGAGACACCCCTGGAACCCTCTGGTGGAGGCACATCCCATTAGCAGACACATTAAAAGGAAATGGGTTTGCTATAGCCCACCCTCTTTTCAGTGGCCAGCATTTTCCTTGTTGACTTCACGAACTTTCCTGGCCAATCCTCTTTTACAAACACAGGTAGAATCCCAGTCCACAGTTCTGGACACATAGCCACTGGCTCTGCTTGTGTCTCAGCAGTGCTGGGCCACTCTCCCTTCTTTCTCCCTCCACCCCTCACTGGCTCATTCCTGAACCCTTCTCGCTCATCTATTCAGCACATGTCAGTGTTCTGCCTTCCCTGTGACAAGCGGCGCCCTGCAAACTTTCTGTGAGCTATCTCATTTAATCCATGGACAACTCTCAAGCAAGGACCCTTTATTATTTTTTTTTTTTTTAACGTGAGGAATCAAGGTGGAACCTAGCCAGATGTGTCCTCCCAACTGTCCTGGTTTGCTGACTATTGAAGTAGTTCCCAGGACATCGACCTTGAAGGTTTAAAGTCAGAACAATCCCAGGCAAGCTGTCCCAGTTTTCCCGGGACTTGGAAATTCCCCGGGGCATGAGACTTTCGGTGCCAACACTGGGAAAACCCCGTGCAAACTGGATGGGTTGGTTACCCTGCTCCAACCGCAAGCCTGGGGCCATACGACTGGTCCACATAAGAGCCAAACCCATTTCATCTGATTTCAGGGCTCCGCTTTTACTCCCCCTTGCCCAGCTAACCTCTAACCCACTATTTTGAGCTTTTTCTAAACCACGCTACAGTCACACCCAAACACTGCTGTACTAGTCAGTTTGCCGTGGCTGTGATAAAGACACGAGGCGCTCAATCAAAGGCTTATCTTGGCTCACAACTTTGGAGGTTTCAGCCGTGATTCAAGAGATCCATTGCCGTGGGCCTCTGGCGGGAGTGGGGGCAGCTCATCATGGTGGGAGCCCGCAACATTGCACAACTTTGCCTCGGCCAGACTACCGAAGATCAGAAGGGAGGGAGGGCCTCCAGAAGGGCATAGTCCCATGGCTTAAAGGGCCCGCCTTCTAAATATTCCTCACATCTTGATGGCATCAGCTACAGATCAAACCTTAAACATCTGGGTTTGGGGAAGAAAACTCGTTATAATAGTTTTCCCTTGTTCCTCCTGTGGTTCTCTTTGAAGACAGGGGAAAAAAAAATCCCGGCTCTTCATGGACAGTCTTCCAGTCGCCAGCCCTCCTATCAAACTGGACCAGCACTCTCTCTGCGGTTCTACAAACGTCTACACCACCTCCGTTCTTGCCTCACGCCTTCCTTCGGTCACTGGAGAAGGTCAGTCTAGCATCTACCTAGGGTTAAGATTGCCTGGAAAAGACAAAGAGGAGGCAGACCCGGCACCCCAAATAAGCATCGAAATCTTATTTTAGGGGCCATTTCCTCTCAACCCCTCCTGGTCCCCTTTCCTTAGATCCAGCACGTCTATTGTCAAGTAGCATGACTTGGGGCACTGAAGCCATTTGATGTCATGTTTTCACCTGGCCTATGCCTGTGAGTCTCGATTCACTAATGAGATTGTCAAAGTGTGGTGGCAGCGATGTAGGCAAGCCTTTCTTCTGCTTCCCACGATACATCTGACCTGGCCACAGTCACACAATGGCTAATTGAGAATTCCTCGTCAAGTCAAATTAAATTGGTTAAAACAGAATCTCTGACACAAATAATCCTACGTAACAATTGGATTTTACTTTTCCCCCCGTCTCTGAGTACAGAATAGCTCTTCTGCCCGAGAAAGCCTTAACTTCGAATTTCCCTGCCATCTGGGAGGGCCTGAGCCAATCAAGTTGACCCATTTACATTTCTTATTCCACCTCTGCAGAGGAGTCTGCCTCTTTCCCTTCCTCTTCCTCCACCCCCAGACATCTTAGAACCTAATCACCACCTTTCGAACCCTCCCTGTCAACTTCCACCCCCTCAACCGAATGCACACACGACCTCAAACACTGAGCCGCAGTCAAATTTTTAAAGTTCAAGAGCTGAAAAAGAGGAGCAATTGAGTCATTTTTCCTTGATTCAAAGTGCTGGGGCTTTTCTAGAGCACCCTGACATCCTTTGTACCAGCCTGTTCCTGAAGCAACGCAAGCTGAGGGGTTTCATCACACTGCCCAAGTTAGCAGTGAGTGGGGAATGGCAAGCTTTTCCTGCAAGTAACTGGGGTCACCGGGTCCCGGGTCACCTGTCCCCACACATATCCTATGACACAGATTCCTTCCGTTGTACAGTCTGCTTCAGAATCCACCTCAGCCCCAGTCAGCCTCTGTCGCCAGCACAGCACAGCCTTTGCCACTATGAAAAGTCGAGCGATACATTCGTTTCCTTTCTCTTCCTTTGTTGGTTTTTTTTTCTCCATAAGTTCCATGTTGAGAAAACCTTGTAAAAATCTTTAATTCACTCAAGATGGAAGACATCCCCAGCAGAAGGGCAAACAGGCCTTTGGAGCTTCGGGCTACCCTGTGGAGTCAAGCTGTTCCACAGGAGGTGTGGATTCTGGCAGCTCATCCTCCCAGAAGTCCCAGCAAATAGAAGGATCCTGCACAGCTCTCTGAAAAGCCAACCCCAGCTCCAGAGATTCAGCGGTGTCTTTGAATGGCTGGAGGACCTCAGAATCCCACTGGACCTTCCTTACCAAAAAGGGGAATTCTGTGTAAACGATAATTGCCTTCCAAGGAGAGTGACTCTTAGGAAACTCAGTGAACCAGGCGGTGGTGAACCACATGCCTTTAATCTCAGCACTCAGGAAGCAGAAGCAGGTGGATCTCTGTGAGTTTCAGGCCAGCCTGGTCTATAAATTGAGTTCCAGGACAAGCTCCAAAGCTACTGCGAAACCCTGTCTCAAAAATAGATAGATAGATAGATAGATAGATAGATAGATAGATAGATAGATAGATAGGAAGAAAAGAAAAAAACACTCAGTGAGCTCCTTCATGAGTTTGAGTGTGAAAATGCCCTGTAGCTAATTATGGGTGGAGAGGCATAAAAGGGCTACATGGCTTTAGATAAATAATAATAATAATAATAATAGATGGAAGGAAAAGAGGATAAAACAAAGAAAGGCAACAGCTAAGGAGAGAGGGAGAGAGGCTGGGGCTTCACAAGGGGTTCGGTGGCCAGGCATGGGGTGGAGGGAGCAAAATGTCGATATGAAGGTGTAGACTGTCCAAATAAAAGCCCTTCCATCTTCCTTCCAAATCTACTCTGAAGTTTTTTTCCATGAACCTCCATGAATGAGTGAGTGGGTTTTATGGGTTTGCACTGGTAGAACTCAGAGAAGAGGCTGGATTGCAGGTATGAGTCAAGCAGGGCTAAAACATCAGCAAGCGTAGAGAGCCACAAGGGGGAAAAAGCAAGAGTTAGAAGCCAGGGTGATGACCAGAACCAAAGAATCTGGAGAACTGTTGATGTCTTGCTTTGGTGGTTCAAGTTCATCTCTTTAGTTGTCACCAGGAAGGATTGTGTGTGCATGTATAAATATGCACATATGTACACACACACACACACACACACACAAACATCCAGAACCAGACACAGGGTGTGCCTGGCTAGGAATTGGCTGGTGTGTCTGGAATCTGTGGGTCCCTTTCTTGGAAAACTGAACCAATGGAACTTAGCCCCTGTCTGTCAGTGAAATGTCACCACCAACAAAAGACAGTTGCTGACCACAGTGGGGTGCAGATGTGTGCCTTAAGTGCCCATCATGGTAAAGAAATTTGACCTGGAGCATTTGAGATGATGAGGCATGGGTTTTGCTTGATGGTCCAATGCTTTTATAGAGAATATTTGGAAGTATCCAAAAACTGAAGTCCCTCAAAGATGGCAGTTGGATTTCTCTATAATTACAGCCCCTGTGATAACACTATTAAGGAGTTATTAAAGAGTGTGTGAATGAGCTCTGGGGAAGACTGGCACAAGAAACAGAGTGAGGAGGGCTAGATGGAGGAAAGACCCTAATTCCTGGGAACCAGAATATAATCCCAGAGAAGGGACGTGAACTGTTCTAATTTCTTTGACGTTGCTATAATAAAGCACTATGATCAAAGCAACTCTGGGAAGAAAAGATTTAATTGGCTTACACTTCCAGGCCACAGTCCATCACTGATGGAGGTCAGGGCAAGAGCCATGGAGGACTGTTGTTTTTTGGCTTACCCTCTGGCTCGGGCTTAATTGGCTTTCTTCTACAACCAAGGGCTACCTGCCTAGGGGTGGGACTATTCACGGTGGTCCTATACCAATTATCAGTGAAGATAGTGATTTACAGACCATCCACTGGCCAACCTGATAAAGACAGTTCCTCAACCCAAGCATCCCTTCACCACGGGTAATTGCAGAGATGTCAAGTTAACAGTAAACACTAACTAGAATACCACCATGCAGGTGCCCCTTCCATAGATTATTATGAAAAAACCAGCAAATGAGGCATTCACACAACCCTGACAAACCATCTCAGAACCCATGTTTTTATGTCTCTGTGGTTTGCTTTTTCACATGCGGTTTCTACCTACCCAATAAAAGCCAAACACTCGACTGCATGCTAGGGTGCGGGGATGAAATAGGCAGGATATCCCTACTGTCCTAGACTTCATGCCCACAACTATTGAGAATGGTGCATGAATGAGGTTGTTTCAGGCCCTGCCAAGGGTCCTACGACTGAAATAAAGCTAGAACCTTCATGGGAACGGTTTGCTGTAAGCACTGTTTAGAAGCCCAGAGCTGAAGAGGGAAGCTGAATGGGAGCCACAAGTTAAGGTCAACCTAGAGAAGCTGCTGGGGAAGGCACCCTGAACAGAATTGCCAGTGGATGCAGCTGGAGATGCGGGCCAGCAGGAGGACCAGCAGATCCCGCAGCCGATCATAGGCCACAAAGTCATCAGGTGCAACGTCCTGAGCTGGAGGAAGTCCTTTCTCCAAAGCAGAAGCTGTACTTACAGAAAAAATCCACCAGAGGGCTCTGTGGGGAATCCCATCCCCTCCCCCTTTCCCCTCCCACTGCTGACGCTCTTCCTGTTGGAAGGTAGAAGCCCTGTTTCCCTCTGAACAAAAGCTTCTCTACAAACAGCCACCCGGCTTCAGTGGGAGGAAAGGAACCGATAGCAACCAGCACAATAGAGCGGCCCAGATGAAAGATGGAGCTGCCATCCTGGTGGTTTAGCAGAGAGAGAATATCACCCCTCCCCTACTTGGGTCCCCCATCTGCAAATGACCTAGTCACCCTCCTTTCCAACTGGTCAATCCGAGGTAGTTGTTCCCACCACAAGCCAAATGCCAGGTCTTCAAGGGGCACAGTTGCCCAGGAAGCAACAGCTTTAAGTAATTAAAAAACAAGCTAACAAAAGCCTTGTAAGATGGTGTAGTGTGACGGTTAGAGTTGGAAGGTGTGGGGGTGGACTGAAAGAGCAACAGGATTTTCGATTTTGGCCAAGACTGTCTTACAGGAATTACACGTATTATACTTAAGTGTCTTTGAATAAAGGCAAGCCTAGCCTAGCACACCCTAGAAATGTGTGATTAGAAAGGAGGAGGTGGCTGGGCTCAGAAGCAGAGGGCTGCAGGACGGTTCAGTGTATCATCTAGGTTGTCAGAGAGCCACAGAACCCAGGGACTTTGGGGGCATTCCCAGGAATGAGCGGGGAAGGGTTATACACATCTTCAAGGCGTTTGAAGCTCATGTTGGCCTTGCACATTCCTGCCCACTAGACTTCTTTCCCATCTGCTGGAAGAAGCCAGTTCTCCGGAGTCCTCAGTCCTAAACAGATTAGAGTCCTCTCTGGTCCTTTGCTGCTGCTCACTGAAAGGGGAACTTCCTGAGCCCGGGCCCAAGTGTGTCACCCACATCGGATGCTCTCCACCTGCAGCTGCATCCCAGCCCCAGAGCCTGGCACCTACGCAGCCCTCAGCGAGTGCTTATTTAACCAGAGTTTGACAAGAACACAGGAAGCACAGCCACGGAGCTCAAGGAGCAGTCTGTGCAGGGAGAAAGCCAGTGAGAAAGGGGTGGGTAACAGTACTGCGTTCCATCCTCCCAAGCAGAGCCCCCACCCGTCCAACCTGCATTAGGGACACTCTAGCAGCTGGATTTGTTCTCTCCTCTCATGAGGTGGAATTCAGAAGCTTAGTTCCTTTTGCCTCAGATCCCTTCCCATTTCCTAGGTTGTGCTTATGACCACCGAGGGCCTCAAATTACAAATTTCAGACCACAGGTTCCAAAGTCTCATGCATGTTCCAGAGTCCTATGCACGCCTGCTTGCAGGAAGCTGCTGGTGGGTGGGGCCTTGACAGATTCTGACACCCAAGCTTGAGACGATCTGTGTCTATGGAAAAACTATGACTCCCTGGCTCTGGAAGCAACTGGTAGACAGTTTGAGTGTACCCTGTCCCGTGGGTCAGAAGGATGAATTTTGGGAAGCTGTGCTGTGGCTTGCAATGAACAACCTTTCCATCAAGCTTTGCCCAGCAGAACTAAAGCTTGAACTTCCCTCTGGGCTTGTCTCTACAGCTAGGGCACCCAGAGAGCAGTTTGTAAAACGTGGCGATCAATCAGCTGTACTGACACTTTGGTTAGCATCTTGGCTTAGCCATGCTGTGGCTAACACTTAAGGACTCTACTACGGGACAGGCGAGGATGAATGGTGAAGAAACATGGGGAGGGAAGAAGGATAAAAGAATACCATTAAATATATTCATAAAGCAAATTTGCATGTCCCATGTGGAATATGTTTATCGGGGGGGGGGGGTTTAATGATATTATTCTCCATGTTCTGCCCCCCACTTCTACCCCATGCTGCTACAAACTCCAGGGTCTAGTCAGCTTTGACAACTCCTGCTGGGACAAACTAAAGCAAAGAAGTGATCTTGACCCGTGAAACTTTGTGATGACTTTTGCATATGTTTCCCTAAAAGAAGAGAGAAGAGAGCCAGGAGAAATTCTGGATGTTTGCTTCCGGTTATGGAGGAAGCAAGACCTGCTGGGCCAGTCCATCATCTATTCCTAAAAGGGCGTGACTGTCATTTCTCCAATAGCATTGGAAGAAGGAAGCATAACAGAGGGCCCTCAAAATTCAGCCCAGAGCTGTCCCCGTGTAAACAAGTTCAGTTTCTCTCTTGTTCTGCCAGTACCTTGCATAGCGATGTTTGAGACCCACCAATGGCTGAGCCTTCCTATGACCCAGGTCCCACCACATCCCCTCAAGCATGACTTGTGTAAGTGTGCCTCAAATGTCTGCCTATTCTGCCGCACACCATGGAGTACCTACCACGTATGTTCCCACAGTTCTATGAAATTGCATCCCTTCCTGTCAGATAACTGCTTGGCTTAATTTGGAGTAAATATGTGTTTAATAGCACCAGCACTTATATCACCAAGCCCGTCTCTTTGTTCAAGCCCTAGGAAGAACACAGGCTCTACACGCTATGGGAAACTCATTCAGTGACCCATAGGCTGACTTGATGTTCTGGAGACAGCATCCTACTCCAGCCTCATCTCCTGACTCTCTCGTTACACCTGTTCTGACAAAATGGACCACTGACTGTGCCCGTCCTTACTCTCCCATCTCTGTGACTTTCTTTATGGTCCTCTTTCTTGGGTAATAGGCATTTTTGTGTTGTTGGAAGACAATTGGAAGCTAAGGCGACACAAGAAAATTCGTATTGATTAAATTTTCCCATACTGTAAATCCATACCCAGAGCACGGGGCAGCCATCACCACTGCTTCATTCAAAAACAAACAAACAAAAAACCTGTTTATTACCTCAAGGGTGAACCGTCCACTCGAAAGCCATCATTCTCACCCCTCCTCACCCCTGCATCTGTCAATTGCTAGCTAATCTTCTCCTTGTTTCTGTGGGCTTGTCTAGTCTAGATATTTCCTGTAAGTGGAATCATAAAATATGCCACCCTTAGAAGCTGATTTGTTTGACTTACATAATGTTTTCAAAGTTTATCTTTGTTACAGCATGTATAGGTACTCTATCCCTTTGTGTGACACTCTATGCTTATCCATACTATAGAGATAATCCATACTTTATTTACTCATTCACCAGTTAATGAACATTGTGGTTATTTCTATTTCACTACTATAAATCCTGTGTGAGACTATGTTTTCAATTCTCCAGGTATATAGCTAGAGAAGAATGCCAAATGTTAACTATATATACTTATTGGGGGGGGCGGTAGAGGAAACCTATCTTCAAAACTAGCTATATCCCATCTTCCATTCCTACCTGCAATGTATAAGTTTACAGTTTTTCTTCATTCTTAGCAGCTTCTGTTATTAGCTCGTGATGATTGATGGTGACGGTGAAATGGTGGTAATGGCTGCCCCCGGAGAGAGTGTGAAATGGTTCCTCATTGTGCCCTCGACTTGCTTTTCTCTGATGGCTTAATGCTGAGCATCTAATGTTTGTGTGTATACAAGGGAAGAGACAGGGTACCATGATGTGGCACAGGGCAGTCTTGACATCACAGTCCTCCTGCCTCGTCCTCCTTTGAGTTCTGAGATTAGAGGTATGTGCCATAATCAGCTTCATTTGGACATTTTTATCTGGAGGAATATCTATGGGTTTGTCCAGTTTTAATTAAGTGTTGTATTGTGAGACTCTCTGCTTGTTCTGAGTACTAGATTTTTATCAAATATGAGACTGTTATTTCTGCCACGCTATGGGTTGTCCCTGAAATATAAAATTTAAGTTTTGATGAAATCTAGTTTATTTTTTGTTTGTTTTTACTTTAAGCACTGTATGTGATATTGCCCATTCCAAGGCATGTTAATATAATGATTTACATTTTTGATGTTGTTTTTTTTTTCTTCAAGAGTTCATAATTTTAGCACATGTATCCAGGTCTTTGACCAAGTTGAAGTTCATTTTTTTTTTTAATACGGAGTGAAATAGTATCAACAGTCTAACTATGGGTAGATAGCCAATAGCCTAGTCTGAGGTGTGATAGGAACACAAAGTCAATGCTAGCTACTGTGCGTATGTTCCAAGAGAGCTACTACTTCTACACAGACGACTTTATTCAGGGTAGGTAATACGAGAAGGCTGTAGACTACTTACACTAAATAATAATGTGTTCCCAGTGCCTTATGTTCATGGATGCCCACAACCAAGAAGTACATCACAGAACCTATATTAAAATTCTAGGCACATTCTTCCTCTCCACAGAGCTTAACTACAGTCAGAGCTCCAAGCAACTCCCCACAGTGCCAAGGGCTCATGTTGTAGCTTCTTTGGATGTGTGTAGCCTACCCCACTTCCTTAAGCAGCACATCTCCACATAGCTCTGGGATATGGTATGGGTACCCAGTCCCAAGGTTGGCCCATCTTCTCCCTCCCCCAGCCGACTCAGTCTCCAACTTCCTCTTCTCTGGGCGGCACAGTTCTTCCCCTCCCCCAGGCTCAAACTCCACGTTGTCTTCACTTCTTCTTCCTCCGCCCACCCCTCCCCCAACATCAAATCAGTTTTACATAATCGTTCCTTTGCCCTGGCCACCTGGCAGTGTCCTGCTTGGCCCATGCTCTCATTCTGAGACCTGACCTGGTGTCATCGGTGTCGCCAGGCCTTGCCTTTGCATTCTTCTCCGCCTAACTCATCAGAGCACAAGGCTTAACAGATGAAAGAGCAGGTCCTAAAATTCACTCTCTGCCCCAAGAAATCTCAGTGGCTCTTGATTCTTCCAATATATTATAGTAGTAGAAAACTCCAAGGTGAGGGATCCAAGGCCAACCTTCTCTGACTCCAACTGGCCCTTGAACCTCCCTCTGCTCTCTCCAGGGTCTATGTTGCAGCCAAAAATGTTCCCACCGGCATTCTCTGCACTTCTGGGCTTCTTGTCTTCAGTGATTACTCTGCTTCCATCTAAGCAAAGTAGTCCTGTTTAGGCTCCCAGCCGGGTCCAGCTATGATCGCCTCAGTGAACCTCCTTGGCAATCGGCCATAAGGAAGAGCAGCCCTGCACCTGACTCTATGTGCCCTTTACTTCATTCTTCATAGTACATAGTACACTGTCTTGAGTAAGCATGTCCTTAGTGGGTCTATGGTACAGTTGGCCATGAGCCCACCAGCAACTGTGAAACTGAATCACTTGAGGAACTTTTTCAGAATATCCCACAGGGGACCCAGATCTCCAATACTGTGAAAAGTTCTCCCTGAAGATTCGGATGCGCACCACCGTGAACTTCAAAGCTGGGTGCGGTGGTCCAGGTCTGTAATCTCAGTACTTGGGAAGCTGAAGGAGAATGACAATTGTGAGTTCAAGGCCAACCTCAGACACAGAGTGAATTCCAGGCCAGCTTGAGCCTGGAATTCACAACTGATGATTAAATTAACAACTGATGATTAAAATATACTGAACACTTGCGGGCCAGGCACTATAAGTGCCTCATCCCATCTGTCCTTACAGGAACTTTATACAGTAGAGAGCTTTATTTTCCCATTCCTAAGATTAGAAAGGGCAAGTCTAAAAATGCAAAATTATTTGCCTAATATCCTTTATAAGCATTATAGATGAGAAGGCCACCGGATGTGACTGAAGCAGAGGTAGATGGGGCTACAGAGATGGTTCCAAGGTGAAGAGTGCTCAGTGCTGTTGCAGGGGACGGGGATTTAGGTTCCACCACCCCTGGCATCTCACAACTCTCCACAACTCCAGTTTCAGGGCGTCTGCTGCCCTGTTACAGCCTCTGAGGGCACTACACTCACACAGTGCACTTCCTGTACGTGGAGATAAGACACTCATAAGAGCAAAATAAAAGCAACAAATAAACCTCTTAAAATATGTAAATAAGTTAGGTGAAATGATAGTAGTCACTAAATGTTACTTAATAATATGTGGGAGAGCTATAACAGTGAGGGTTTTTTTTTTTTCCTGAGAAAACACAGTCAGATCTAGTCATTGAGAGCTCTTTTTCATAACATCATGACTTTGGATAAATCATTTACCCTCTCTAAGCTTCTTCCTTCTGTAGAATAATATAATAAATGCCTGCTGTGACGTAATAGAAAGGATTACATGGGTTAAAGTGTGTCAGCTGTGCATAGGTACACAGTAAATGACTGGTAGCCTAACTTTACTATATAACTATAATAGCTATACTATTGTAACTATTTTCATTCAAATACATACGTCATTCCAAGGTGCTCATTCTTAGACTCAGCCAGCAGCAGTAGGTTTAGTGTCTTGATAGCTTAAATCAGGCAAGACTGACTCTCAGGGTAGGGCCAGAATTAGTACTAAGAGGATTTTTCCTAAAGGTCTCCTGTAAGTCAGGGCTTAGACTAGAGGAGTAAGAAAGGTAGGTCTTTCCCTACAAGTAGCTGAATTTCTGTTTCTAAGGCCTACAAGGGAATTTTGTTACTCTATCCACAAGGGATTTTGCCCTCTTTGGTAGAGGAGGCCTGGGGTTATTGGAAAACCAGCTGTGACCGGGGTTCTCTGCCTCTGAGCTTAGGTGTAGACAGACTCAGGCTCTCCCAGATAGCACAGGCGCAAATCTGGAGTCCTGGGCCAGTGAATCACTTCATAGGAGGTTCAGGACATTCAAACTTCCCTGTTTCCCTGCGCCTTAACAAAATTCAGTCCACTTCCTTTTTCTTTCCTTCCTTAATGTGCTTTGGGGTGGGGGAAAGGAGGTGATTTTAATATTTGGGTTTTTTTCTTTTTTTCTGCAGCAAGAATGCAGAAATCGGAAATATTTCAGCTAGTCAGCCTATGCAGGACCACAAGACTGTTTTAACCCTTGAACTTGCATAGCACTTTAGAGTTTGCAGCTCTCGTTCACACAGACTCTGGCGAGGTAAGAAGCATCGCTGTGTGTGTTTAAAAGGAAAAGGGCTCCCAACACAGATAAGAAGCTGCTTAGACAGGAACTTCCAAGCAGTGCCTTCAAGGGGGGAAAGACAATGTGGGTGGGCACAGAGCAAGGGCACCTGTCTTTCCCTCTGCGTTCTGCTTCTTAGCAAGAACTCAGATGCTTGACCTAGAGTGCCAACTTCTGTAGTATGACTTTGAACTTGGAGGTAGTGCATAATGGATGGCAAAGCGGAAAAATTAAGGAAGAGCACAGCACTGCAGCCAGGCAATACTCAACTGCTTTCGAGCTCTGTGTGTGTGTGTGTGTGTGTGTGTGTGTGTGTGTGTGTGGTGGGTGGTAGGAGTGTGTGTGTGTGTGTGTACTAACTGGTATGTGTGGTACGTGGTATGTGTATGTGATACATGGTGTGCGTGGTGTGTGATGTGTGTGTGTGTATGGTGTCTGCTGTGTGTGTGTTTGTGTGTAGGTGTAGTACACATGTGTGTAACACATTATATTTGTGTCTTTGAGTTTAATAGCTATAAGCACTTTGTAGCTGCTTTTTAGGACCATTTACAATTACATAAAACTGGTAATAATCGCCAGGAGGGGCGTGGTCCAGCAAGAGATGTGACGTTATCCTAACTGGTGCCTGGATCCCACTCTCACTCCTTAAGGAGGCTCGACACCTCCTTTCTCTGTAGCAAGCCACTGCAAACAATCGTGAGAGCATAGACCCATCTCCGGGCCTATGAAATAGAGGTAACTTGCGTGCTTTGAGGGAAACTGAGCAAAAAGATTCTGCATATGAAGGAAAAGTCTAAAATCCAATGCACAAAAATCAAACGGAAATTCAAGTTGACAGAGTCATGACTGTTGTTTTCTGTTTAACCTGTTTTCAAAATCATCCTTGAATTAAAGCATTAAGTAGCTTTTAAAATGCTAGATATTTGGATTCACTTCACTGCTTACTTATCACAGAGCATGTGACTTCAGGGCACAAACCAGAGTCAAAAACTGCACAGACATGAGTGAAAATTGTCCCACACTGGCACCAAACGAACAGCACATGGGCATGACCCGCCTGAGGGAAGGGCCTTCTGGCTCATTCATGTGACCTGGATCAGATGGGTCCACGTCTCAGAGGGTCAGTTCTCATGTATGACGTGGAGATAGCGTGAGCTTGCTGGCCCACCTCGGAGGACTGTGGTCAGTGAGGCACAGCCACATAGACACGGTGGCTCCAGGACAGACCAAGAATGACACAAACCCCTAAGATGCTTTTCTCTCCCAGCTTAAGTTATAAACTCAACTCCGGGCTCCTGGGATTACATGGTTTTGTAGAAAATTGTTTGTTTCAGAGAGACAGGAAATGCTGGAGGTTCACACATTTTCCCCATTAAGGAAATAAAACCTGAGTCAAATAGTTTGTTGTGGAGAACAGGAAGTTGGTTCTAGTTTAAGGATCAGCATCCAAATTTCAGCCAGCCCTGAGAGGAGTTTGATTCGGTCCGTCCTTTCATTCTGGACAGACTCCACCGCTGCCAAGCCACCCAGGTGTCATTCCTCACCATTGTTAAAGATTCCAAAGGAAGTCTCATATATCGAAGGGAGAGTCTGTGCCGCGGAGAAGATGCACGGCTTTCATGTCTGTGTCTGAGGGAGGCTGAACCGATGAATAAACCTAGGACCGGTCCTGACCAGCCCTAGGACAGCTTTTCTTATTTATCAGTTTAGTCTTTCCTCTAAAAGCTGGGGAAGCAGCTAACCTAAGTCCTAGGGAGGTTAACGTATCTTCTGAGGTTACTGACATTCTTTCTGAGATGGTCCAAAGGTTCTCTGCTTAGATGATGGTTACAGTTGTCCATACTAAACTAACTTAGCAGTACAAGTGAGGGTGCAGTAAAAACCACCAGACGAGATCACTGTGAGTAGAAAGGTATTTCAGTGATCAAATTGGCAAGGCTGTACCTTGGAGGAGGGCTGGGAAGAGCAGAGAGAAGAACGAATGGTGGAAAAGTAAGGGAATTTCCTATGTGACAGTCAGCAGGGTGAATCTTTGAGCTGGTAACAGGCTATTCAGTGTCTCAGGTAGTTGACCTTAGGGCGGATTAAGGGAGGTTCCTGGTGATTTAAGGGAGGCTCCAGGTAAACAGAAGCCCACCTCCAGACCTCTGTTTACCCAATAATAATCCTTCTGTTTAGGATGCTGCCACAGCCACCACCGTTTTAGGGTGCTGCTTTGGACCTAACAAGTACACAAACTGAAAACCATCGAAGTGCCTCCTTTAAAATGCTAAGTTTTGTGTCTTATGTGATTTATATTAATGTTTCAATGTAAAAATTTCAGTGAATAAATTGGTACTAAAAGGAAGGTTAGGGTAGATTCCACCCAAGCCAAATTGCTCGGGTGGGATTATACTTTATTAAATCAACCTTAAAGGAATTAGTTTGCCATTACCTGCTGTAATTTGGGAGGCCTCTTCTGCCCCAACTTTAACAATGTGTGTTGAAGCTGTGCCACTCTTTGGCATATGGATTCAAAGGACTCTAAATCAACATACCACAGACATATTAAGTTATTAAAAAAATGAAATTATGACATTTGCAAGGAAGTGGATGGATCTGGAAATCATTAGGTTAAGCAAAATAAGTCACATTCAGAAAGACAAGTTCTACATATTTTCTTTAATATTCACAAACTAGACTAAAAATGGAGGGTGTCCGGAGAGATATGAGTGGAAGTGTATGGGAGGGGTGGGGGAGTGTAGAAGGGGAGGAGGGGGGACTTTCAGGAGATGAGAAGAAGGGATCCTAAGGGACTGGATGATGAGATACATGGGACGTGAAAGCGGAAGATGGGTTGGGGCTGAAAGGGAACCAGCCAGAGGCAGACAGTAGGTCCATGGGGGAGATAGGGGAAGAGAGGACGGATTAGAACAAAGTAGAATGGCACATAGACATGAAAATGCCATAATAGAACTTAGTGTTTTGTAGGTGTCAAATTATGTATTATACTGTATGTAATATTAATAAAATTGTCCAAATAAATACAATTTGTTTTAGTAACTTTATTCCTTCACAGTTCCTAGTAGAACTAGTTCCATGTATTCATTGGGTAATTTATACCCAATGAATACATGAGAAAAATCCCAAATTCAGTTTCCTCACTGACAAAATCAGCTTCCTAATGAATCAATTTTGGGAAGTAGCGAGAACCTCTGTCTGGCTTCGTTACCCAAATCATAACCAACAAGAGCAGGAGAAGGGTCCAGCTAGAGTCCAGGAAAACTCAAGGGCCCCTGGAAGTGCTCAAGGCTTGAGTCTGTTCCCCAAACACAAGAATTGGGTGGTGGAATCGGAAAACTTCCACCCTCGATACTTTTTCACTTATATCAAAGAAGATCCTGATATATTTTGAGAGGTTGTCAAAGTAAAATTAAGGGGATGTCCTTAAATGGTTAACGTAAGTCTAATTTCAGAATCATACTTATGTAGAAAAGAGATAATACTTATCTGGCCATAACAACAGGAGTGGGAGCACCAGAAATTTCTGGAAAGACAGTATTGAAAGGATTTGACCTGAGCCTGACTCAGCTCCAATGAACAGTTCCAGAGACCCGGGCAACTGTGTCTAACAGATGCTTGACCTAGGATGTGGTGCCCAGCTCTTCGTAAGTCACATAAGCCAAATCCTTGATTATAGGGGAGAATCTGCAAGCCAGCGGCTCAGAGGACCAGTCTGAGGCAGCCCTGAAAATGAGGGTCATCCTTGGCCAAGAACCCAGGCTTCTGGATCTCCGGTTATGTTTTCCCACAACCTCTTCAATCATCTACTGCCAAAATGTGGTTCATTATGCTATTTCCAAACCATAAGAAATATGCTAAGTAAAAATTTGGAAACTTAATGCAATGAAGGTAACCATAATGGTTTCCTCCAGGGCCATAAATCTTATAAATACCATAAGTGAAGGTCTGCCCCAGTTTCAGTGACAAGAAAATAAATAAATACAAATTAAATCTTTCATGCCTCGCTGTGGCTCTGGTGTCTGGAAGTAGTTGAAAATTTGAGATTTTGTTTTTCCCTTGTGTATCTAAATACCCACCTAGGCGTAGAGATGGCGAATCTCCTCAACATCAGAACTTTTGGACCACTTGAGTCAAAGAAAGTGACAAACACAAGGGACAGATTATGTACCCAGAAGAAAAGATTTTGTTTTCTTCCTTGAAATACAGCTGGCAGGATTATTTATTGCCACTGTGAAATTTCTCAGGAAGGCTTGGACCCACCAGTATTCCTAGAAAATTCTGTCCTACATGTGCCTTCCACGTCCCCTCTGATCAGTAGCCCTAAGCTGGCCTTTCAGGATGGAGTACAATTCGGACCAAAGAGCCATCCTTTTAAACCTTTAAAATCTGAATATTGCTAAATGTCTTTCCCGCTGGAACCGTGCCATTCCTAAAACCATCCTCTCTTTGATGAAAAATTTTTTTCATAAGGCAAACATCAATTCCAGCGGTCATTTGAAAATCGGAAAGACTTCATTGTCCTTCAGATTGAAGTGTGTTTGGGTGTGAATGTGGACATACACACGTCCTGGTGTGTGAGTGAGGGTCAGAGAAGCACCTCAACTTTTACCTTGTTTAAGGCAGTGTCTCTTCATTGGTCATCACAGTGTATAGCAGTATAGCTGGCTCATGAGCTTCTGGGAATTCTCCTGTGTCTGATCTCAGCACAGGAGCAATGAGATGATAGATACATGCTACCACACTCAGCCACACTCAGCATCCCATGGGTTCTGGGACAGTAATTCCAATGCTAACAGCTGTACGGCAAGCATCCGTCCATCCTTCATGTGTTTATCACCAACCCTTGCATAGAAGGATCCAAAGTTAAGAGTCGTAGGAAAGGCAGGCCTGGGCTCCCCTGACCACAGGACTTAGACAAGTTATCTCAGCCCCCATTGCTTCCCATCAAATGGAGCTACCACAACAGGTCCTACCATCTGTGGGTATGGAGGGCTAGAGGAGACTAAAGACGGCTCTCAGCGAGAGGTTCCGGGGGCACTCAGGCGACCTTGCTGTTACTACCATCCCTCTTTCTCTCCAGCAGACAGGACTCTGGGAAGAATCAGCAGAGGACAAACTCAGAAATTCTTGGAACTATTGCCAAACAGAGTAACTCAGGCCTCTGTGGGTTCTGGCTATTCTGAGAAGCCACACTTGGTCCAAGTGGGTAAGCCAGGCATGAAGCCTGGGTCTGGCCTCTGAGACCCAGCACAGGAACTGAAAGCTACAGCCGGCAGAGAAATGCCTGCTTCCTGTCTGTCTGCCATGCCTCGCAGAGTTACTACATGCTTTTAATTAACTTCTGAAAATTGAAAAGAATTACATCCCTTTCCCCCTCCTTTTACTCCCTCCAGGCCCTCTCAGGTACCCTCCCTCCAACCATTCCCTTGCCTCCCTCAAGTTGATAGCATTTTTTTCGTTGGTTATTTTTGTTCCATATGTACATGTGTGTATGTGTTTCTGATATGTATGTGTTTACACAAATATATATACCATAGTATGTTAAGGTTATGTTTGGTATTTGTGTGTATATGGTTTCAGAGAAGACTACTTTGCATTAAACGACCAATAAGGCGCTCATCTCCAGGAAGGCTAATTCTCTCTGTTCCAGCAGTCATTAGCTGCCTATAACTCTTTGTCTAGTGGTAGGGTCCCATGAATTTTTCCCCTTTCGCATTCATATGTTACCATAGATATTGCCATTGTTCAGGTCTTGCTTTTGCAGTCATTTTTAGAAGATACTGATTCATGGAAGCCTTCCAGAAAACTTCCCTGGCTCTTACAGTCTTTCTGGTCCCTCTTCCTGAGTCATAAATGCAGGGGTTGTGAAGTAGATGTGTCTGTTAACATTGGGCTATTGGGTCGTGGTGGCACACACCTTTAATCCCAGCACTCTGGAGGCAGAGACAAGTGGATCTCTGTAAGTCAGAGGCCAACCTGGTCTATAGAGGAAGTTCTAGGATAGCCAACGCTGCACAGACAGACCCTGTCTTGAAAACAAACAAAACAAAATAACCAACAAAAAAGGGTAAAAACTCCAACAAACAAGGCTGAGATCCCCTTGAGATGTTGCTGTCTGCGTCATGTCAAGTTTTCTGGACATGAATTGTCTCCATTCTCTTTCAAGGAAGCTTCTCTGATGGGGAGTGGTAGCTACACTTATCCCGGAAAGGGGGGCTCGTGCACAGAGATTTCCACTTTTGTTCTGCTACCAGACATGCATCCAAATGACTTCATAGATGACGGTAAGCCAGAGCTGCAGAAAGAACGGTAACAGTTCCCGCGAGACCACAGGACAGGAGAAACCATTCTAGAAAAGGAAGTTCACGGAGGCATTCACTGAGGAAATAGGAGATTGGGACTGGGTTTTGGAGAAGGAATAAGAGTTACATGCATTGCTGAAAGAGTGCAGAGGCTTTGCATAAAGGTTGCATAAGGTTGCAGAGAAAGTAGTGGGCAACGGGAACCATACACAAGGAACAGAGCAAAGCAACATGAACAGGCAAGGAGAGTGGACTGCGATGGTAAAGGAACTGAAGATCGCTGAACAAATGGGTGAATTATTTGCAGCGTTCCTCATTCTCTCAGCATCCCATCACACACATTTTAACTGAAAGGATACGTGTACAGAAAGGAAAGTACCGCAAACCCAGCACGGTCCATAAAGTGATGGCGCTGGTATCCAGGCACACCCATCCTCTTTCTGTGGAGGTGAAAGTCTACAAACAAACCAACCGACAAAGGGCCGGGGAGCGATGGGCCCAGCTTCGAAAGCTCCGGTGTCAGAATTCCGTGACTTAAACAGTGCTCTAACACATTCAGCAGCATGGGAGGCTGCTGACTGTACGGAAAGTCATCTGGAAGACGGTACGTGTGCCATCACACTGTAGCTACGTGCAGCTACGTCTCAAGGGCCTGCAAAGAGCCTAGATCAGATCACGGTGACCAGAATGACAAGGAGCAGGTCCTGGGAGCTGCATGTCTAACTCACTCTTTGAGTCATGCCTGTGCCTGGACTTTCCAAATCCCTGCCAAGGGGGAGGGAGGCATCTTAATATACTCCACATGCACTGTCCCCAGACCATCGCCCGCAGAAGTCCACCCACACTCCCCACTCCTAGGTTAAACACCAGAACCCTGGAGCAGAACAGCCAGAGGTCAAATCCCAGGATTTTCTCACGTTCATGCTTCAATGAGTTAACTTCTAAGTCATTTAATTTCTCGTATCCCTTGTCCTAAAAAACGTAAATAGTGACAGTCTTAGCTCATAAGTTTTTTTTATAAGAAGTTTTTCATTAGCATATTAATAAAAAAAAGTTTCCAGTGCAGATCTAAGGGCATTGGGTCAGATAATTCTTTGTTGTAGAGGGCATGCCTGTGCACCAAGGGACATTTAGCAACATCATTGGCCTCTACCCTATCAATGCTGGTTGTAAACTCCTCCAAATACTGACAATTAAAAATGTCTCTAGATATTGCCCAGTGTTCCCAGTGGGGAAGCAAGATCACGTCCCAGTTGTAACCGACTTATGTGAAAACAGTGTCTGACCCTCGGCTATCAGTATCTCCTGACCATTTGCTGGAAGTAAATGGCTTGTTCATTCTCCCAACAATCCAGGGGAGTAGGCATTCTTCTCCCCAATTTATATAAATCAAGAAGCTGAGAGTCAGAGTAGTAACCTCTTACATGAACTCACTTCTGTCCAGAACTCACTCTACCAGCAAGTTTTTCCCACCAAGGTCAGCCTGTCCCTCTGTCCAGAGCTCACACTGTACCTGCTCAGTGAGAAAGAGAGGCCAGTGGAGACACAGCCCTTGGCACAATTTTGCCCACGAGAAAAACAGAAATGCGGTCACCAGTCCCTGTGGCCTAGCACTGGGACCTATGCCATCCTCTTGCCTGGAGTCTGAAAGCCCATGGGTTTTACCCTATGTCCCAGGCTAAACTTCAGCTCAAAGGTACTAATGTCCTGCTCCAGTAAGAGTCCAAGTCATGGCCCGCCTCTTAACATCTGCCAACCATGAGGAGATCGCCCCCAACACTCTCCTTGAGCTCACTGGGAATGTCCCTCCTAGAACTCCCACATCCCTGGTTTTACCACAAAACGGGGGTGGGGGGCCGGGGCATGGCTACAGAGGAATGCAATATTTAGAGCATCTAGTGAATGAATGATGAATGGTCCTCTTGTACCTCAGGCTCCAAGACACAGACATCTAGAACTGACTCACATGCTCCATGAGATCATGGCAGCGCCTAGAGGATTCCAGAGGCCCGTGGAGTGGTTTTCCAGTGGTTTTCCAATGAGAGCAGAACAAGGAAGATGAAAGAGCAGAACACGATAACTGTTTCATTGAGGTGTTCTAAGTAGACGTGTCTAAGATATGTAGAATATTTATAGCACTGTCCAGAACATAATGGACACCATTACTAGGACTGATGGTTCTGTTATCTCAGAGCAAGACTGTATTACTTCATTGAAACAATAGAAATGTGACATAGGTATATTCCACAGAACGAGAAAATACACAGAGCAGAAATTTCAGTGGCGACTCTGGCTATTATTAGCCGCCTAGAGACCGCTGGGAGAGCTAGGCTCAGGAGAGCGCACAAGACGCCAAGATAATGTGCAGATGGCAGCAGGACCATGCGGTCACAGGCAGAACCCAAAAGGTAGAGAAAGGAGACTGAGCCCAGACGAGCAGCTGCAGAGAAGTGTGGAGTGTCATCTGTGACCTGGCACTTCCTGCCACAGCAGGGCCGTGGTTGGCACACTAAGGCCCTGGGGTGTCCCCCTCCGCTCTCAGCATGACTCGCAGGGTGTTGAAACAGACGTGAGTGAGTCTCTTTTCTGAACTCCCGTCCTCTGAAGGCTCAGGGAGAGTGCATCCCCACGGAAACTGTGAAATAAACACTTTCAACAGATAAACTCACGTGTAACCACACGACTTGTATCATTTCATAATTCCAAACTTTCATAACCTCAGTTCCCAGGTAGCCGCGATGATGACCCTACTAGAGGACTTACTCAACAACATCCTAAGGGGGAACCCGAAAAGCTCTAAAGTGAATTAAATACAATTGAAAGATTTGCGCACGCACACCAGAATGGGTGTCAGGTCCCCTGTAGCTAAAATTACCTGGAAGCACTCTTAACCACTGAGCCCTCTCTCTTTCCTTGGGTCCATTTTTAAAGAACTCCCAGTGTGCATCTGGAAACGGTTGAAGACTGTGCGGCTGACTTCCCTTTGAATCGTCTCTTTGGTCTCTGCCTCCTACCACCTCGGCCTCTCTTCCATGGTCTTCTCTATTCACCTAGCTAGGTTGATGACCCTCTGCTGTTTCCTACACCTGAGTGAGCCTGAGTGTCCTTCCTCCCCCTCCTTCCTCCACTTCTTTTTCATGGTAGGGAACCTAGGAAGATGTGGGGTTTTGTTTTTGTTTTTTAATCCCTGCAACTGCTGGCCACGTGCGGTGGTGTTGATAAGCCACTCTTCTGGCCTATACTTAAGGGCGCACACCTACTCCCAACCTGTTGAACTGTGTTCGCGAGCCACCCAGGGCTTCCAGCTGCCAGGCTCCGCGGCTGCTTCTCCGCGCTCATGCTGAGCTGTGTTGAGGCAGTCTGGACAGGTACAGTGTTCCACCATACGAAATTTCCCTTTTCAACCACACTGAGACCACTCAGGCCAGCACTCCAGGTCTCTGGACACGTCTACTTCCTCCATCCACTTTCGAATGTGAGCATGAACACTTAGACAAGCTAGAGTTTCTTTGAGCAGATCAGTCAGTCATGCCATCTTCGGGGCCAGCAAGGGACTTCAGATATATTATTCTCGCCACAGGTGCCTTCAAGCTAGAAAACCCCTCACGTGTTCTCGTCACTGATTTAACAAGTCGCTGAAGTCATGTCCCCCAAACGTTTCCACAAATGCCCACTTCAGGCAGTTGGCATCTCTTCCCCTACCCACCCCCCTCAAAAGCTATCTTTATAGCTGGACAATGTCTATTGCCTCTCCTTTTCTTCCCTGATGCAGTCACGGTTTTCTAGTCTTCCTTTGTAATTTCTCCAGAAAACCTTCTTCCATGTTTCCCTCTACCCCTTGGACCTTCTCGTTCATCTCCCTGACACTCCCTTGCCTCCATTTCTCTTACCTCGGCTTCTTTTAGCTTCAGATCTTTCTAAGTTACACATTAAATTCATTTTTCATGAAGCTTTAGCCCATGGCACTTTAGGGACATGGAGCTGTCTCCTCCACTGAGAGCCTCGGCTGTATTTGTCCTGTTCTGCTTGTGCAGTGGATACCACTTGCTGCCCGGAAATGCCATGTTTTCTCGAACAATCTGTCCCTGCCACTAGATGATAGGTCCTTGACAGGTAAGTACTCTGTCTATTAGCTCTTCAAACTCCCACCTTACAGCACAAGTCTCATGTTTTATAAATATTATTGATCACAGTGATCCAAACAGGCTTTTTTTGGCTGCCTCAAAAGCAATACTAAGTCTAATACTAAAGTCTTTTTATTGTTCTCAACAAAGCCTGGAGAACTGCATCCCCCCCCCCCCCAGCAGCAAGAGCAGGGCTTCCCCCCTGTCTTCCAGGCCTGTGTCTCCAACACCATGTCCTAGATAAAGATAATGGTGCCAAGACAAACACCCAACACAGCTATGCCAAGAAGGTCTAAGTTCCAAGGTGTATGTGGGCCCAGTTCCTTACCAATTTTCTGTGTCTCCTATCTTGAATATACTGGTTCAAGCTTTCTCTTTGAGTGTCTGTTGCTCTCCCCCATGCTGGTCAACGAGCGACATGGTACCTGTCTTTCACTGAAAAACAGGTGAATAAATACAAGAAGAGGGTACGTTTCTGCCTTCATCTGAGTGGGTGCAGTGGGAAAAAAAAATGAATGAAAGCTGGTGAATTTCGAGCCCTGTCCCATGTGCCTGAAAGTTCCTCCATTCACTAGAGCTCTCTAGCATTATAACAATGCTTCCTGTAGGCAGGAACCCCAGCACTGGAAAGCACAACCCTGTAGGTGGTTTTCCAACAGTCCGTGTCTGTGTTTCCCTCCTGCCCGTTGTGTGGTGTAGTCAAGGGAGAGAGGAGGAAGAAGTGAGCAGTAGTTTGCCCAGTGATGACTGTGCAAAAGCCAACAGGGGAAGCTCGATGTTCTGAAGACATCTCACTCATAGAACCATCAAAGTAGTGCTTGGAAGGGGGAGCTTTCTCTTCTTTGTATTTCATAATGCACTAGCCTCTGTAAGTTTGTCTACTGTGGATATAAAATTGTAACAAATACTAATAAACGCAATGGTCTAATAATGAGGGGGAGAGATCTGCATGTAGAATGAACCAACACTGTTCTCTCCCAACACTTGCTCTTATTGCATCGTCTGCTTCCCTTTTGGTTGGTCAATGTGTACACTTACCATCTAAGGCCAAGCCATCCCGCACCGGGCTCTTTAACTTTTGCTAGCGATGGCGACGATATGGCAGATAGGCCCCGAGGTGAACACAGTAGAGGCATTTTCAAAGAAAAATGATCAAGGCAGCCGTGACCCTGCCAGAACAGGAAAGCCACTTCAGGGAGGTGACTGGACCGGCTACGCTCATCCTCTGAACCCTTAAATGTCATCTTGTGGATGTTTTCTGGAAACGAGCCTCTGCCTAGGGCATGTGCGTGGGTGTCTGTCTTTGATTCCGTAATTCAGGGAGCGATTAGGAGAGAGAAGGGAGATGAGTCAGCTGTATTTTTGAAGGCCTCCCTGGGCAATTTAGCAGAAGGAAGTGGGTCTCGGTGTTCCGATATGGAAAGATCGTCAAGATATTCGGATTTAAAAAAAAAAATAAATCAGTGTGAGATCATGCCTTCATTTTCATATCAAAAAAACCCAACTCCTCAGCTTTATACAATATGAATGCCATGTAAACGCACAGGGAAAAAAAATCAAGACATCAGAGAAATGAGCTCTTTCTTGGACAAGAACGATGGAGGCAGAAAAAGGGATTTTCATTTTGCTCTGCATGATATTTTCCAAGAAGTCTAGAATGGTGACTTACTTGTGCAATTTGAAAAATTAAAATATCATTTAATAGAATGCAAGAAATACCTAGGACAATGAATAATTGAGATGGCCTGTTACACGTGCCTGAAGAGAACTCAAATAACTTCCAGATGGGAAAATAAAATTACTTCAAATGACCTATTTTTGTTAATCTATCAGCAAGCCCCAAACACTCTCTTCCTCAGAATATCAGTAAAATGAGCTGGGCACTGTGGCACACACCTGTAAGTCCAACACTTGGGAGGAAAAGGCAGAAGGATCAGAAGTCCAAGGATATCCTCAGCTACATAGTGAGTTCTGGGCCAGCCTGGGCTACCTGAGACCTCGTATCAAATATATCTATTTGATATATATGTTTCTCACAGCCTCCCCTGATCTTCCATGTCTAAGCTTCATCCTTCCTGCCACACAGGGCTGCAGTGAGTACCCACTCTTCTTCCACCTCTACGCCTGCATTTCTTCTGTCACCCATACTTGAAAAACAATGCGCCTATACCAGGAAACCTAACTCCTAGGAAACCCGAAGTGGCTGCAAGGTCCTGCAAGCCCCAGTCATCTCCAACTGTACATGGTCCCAGCCATGGCACTCAGTGATTCCTTTTGTGTTCCAGGTACCACGGTGCCTCAGGCCCTTTGGTTTGGCTGCTTGCTACGCTTAGAATGCTGTCTCCCCAGGTTCCCTCATTCCCCCCACTTACTTCCCAAGGGGCTCCAGCTCTGATGCCACCGTCTGGATTTCCTTGATCACTCTCGTCTAGTTTTGCTTTTTACTTTGTGCTGTCGTTAAACACACTATGGACTGTAGGTCATTGTAAAGGCTCCATTTGATAAGAACGCTTGCTTGCTCGTTTGCTTGCTTGTTTATGCCTAGACCAGGCATCTACCTTGGGTCGGGAGATACTACCTCCACTTATCATTCCTCAAAGATGAAGGAGGCTGTGCCCAGCTACAGAGACCACTGAACCGTTGTCTACAGAAATGGATCCAGTTCAGCTCAACCCAATAGAGATATCAATGGGTCTGTAGAGCAGAAAGAACGGCTTAAGGACTAAAGAGAGGAAAGGAGACTGAGGGAGAAAAATGGAATTATACACATGGCCTTTGGGAGTACATGTTGAGGCAAATAATTAGAGGGTGACACTGTCCAGAGTCTCAGCTGAGGATCCCCTACCCAAGTATAGGTCCTGATCCTTGGCCTCCCTCACACCCGGCCATGCTGTTTGACCCATGCTCGAGCCTGAAATCATCTGGTCTCCGCTTACCAGGCACTAATGGTGGCAAGAACACGCCAGAGCTTTGAAATCAAGCAGACCTGTGACCCAATGTTAGCTTCTCGGCTGTGGACAAGTCATTTAAACTCAGTATATGTCTCTTTCAATGCATAGCAAATAAAACGGGAGTGACAGCGACACTGTGGGCAGGGTTTTCTGTGAACTAATCATACATGTGTGTAAGTATGCACAGCTAGAAAACAATCGGCTCTGGATAAATAAAAGCTGCGGTACTATGCTCTTAGTGCTAGCACCATCTTCATCAGTTTCTGTTGCTCTAACCGAATAGCACAGACTAGGTAATTTACAAAGAATAAAAGTTTATTCGGCTCATAGTTCTGGATGTCTACAGTCAAGGAATTGCATCTTGTGGGGTCCTTCTTGTTGATGGGGACACTGCAGCAGAGGATATCACATACTGGGGCACAGCGAGCTTGCTGGCTCGGGTCTCGCTCCTTCTTCATATAAAACCACTAATGCAACCATGGAGGTCCCATGCCCATGACCTCATCTAATCCTAATTGCCTCCCCAAGGCCCCACCTCCAAGTGCTACAGTTAGATTAAGTTTCCAGCCTCTTAATAATGCACAGTGGGGATTAAATTTCAACAGGAGGTGCAGTAGAGACATTCAAGCCTTAGCCAAGAACCACTAATGATAATACAGGAATGATGAGTCTGAGTTCCTGCAGACCTGATTAAAATTGAAGTTGAAACATTCAAATTTTATTTCTGTGCTTCGCTGCATCCATTCTTTCGGAGCGCTGGGGCTGCTTCTGTCCTCGCTGCCCTGGTGAACTATTTCTTGGTCAGAACTTTCTGGAGCCCATTGCTGGTGAATAAGCGATAAAACAAAGGTACCATTTTTTTTTCCCTTCCGCAGTCATTTTCCACTGGGGCCGAACCTAAGGTGGCAATCACACAGAAGAAGGCCGCATGTCGTCTCCTAAAACCCCAAGGAGTAACCCAAATGGGAGCACCGTTTGTTCAAAGCGCTCGGTGGCCTCCAGACTGTAAGGATAAAGACTAAATTCCTCCTGGAGGCCTTGAAGGTTCTGCCCGTCTGTCTCTATCCCCCTAACTGATCAAACTCTGGTTACACTACTCTTGATTATACTTGTATCCCCGATTTAAAAAAAAAAAAAAAAAGTAAAAACCATCTCTGCCGTTTTTCACTCCCCATACCCACCAGGGCCCAAGAAAATTTTCAAATATTTAAAGAGGAATCAGCAAACCCCCAGACGGAATTCAGTCCCGAGGTGTGGTCTCTTGAAGAACGGAACTTTACAGTAGCATGCTGCTATTTATCCATTGTCCATATCATTAGGTTCAGCTTCCCCCACTTCTAGACATCAAGTTTTACGAAAACAGTAACCTTGTGATCCTTTCTCATGGCTAGCACAAGCCCCAGAATTTAGCAAGGCTGGACACAGAAACTTGTTTCGTACCTCTTTGTCAAGTGAATGCACAGTGTCACAGCTGGATAGGGGCTACTTTAGTCTGGTGTCTCCTGGTTGGATACCTGCAAGTTCCTTCTAGAGAATGTGAGCCATTCTGAGGGGCAAATGGCCATACAAGGAAGTGTCCTGGAGAGTAGAAGGCAAATCTTGTGTGCTGGCTGAAGAAGGGCTTTCCATCCTATCCATAGGGTCTGTCTTCCTCCTGGGACTCCCACAACAAGGAATACACACAAGCTACCAATGGTGGGTGTGAGCTTAGGACTTCTGTAAATTCCATGGATCAGCAGCCTTACCCTGAGTCTAGCCCTGCCCCATCTATCACAACATAGCCACTGTAAGCTAGTGTCTACGGAGCCTAGAAATGGCAGTGTGGCCAAGCAAGATATTCTTAAATGTTGTTTTATTCTCTAATTGGCATGAAATTTTAAAAACTGAAAATTTGGTTTCAAGCAAATTTAAGAATATTTGGGCCAATTTGAAAATATGTAAAAGCTGCAAATTGTGGAACCAAAGACAGGCTAAGTATTTCCTAGTGGAAATTCAAAACACACTGTAATTGTTAAGATTCCCTACATTCTAATGACAATTAGAAGAAAGACAAAATATCTCATTAGTAATTCTCACATCAATTATATTGAAAGGGTATTTTAGAAATACCTAGGTTAAATAAAATAAATGACTAAAATTACTTTTTTCGTTTTATTTTTATTTTCTGCCTAAGGGTGTCTACTGCATGCATGTGTGTATGCACCATATGCATGTAGTGCCCTTGGAGATCAAGGAGGATCCAGTTTCAGATGGTTGTGACCTATTATGTGAGCCATTGATGTGAAATTCCCCTCTGTATGCTGTGAATATTTTTTATTAGCATTGGTTAGTAAAGAAGCTGCTTCGGCCTATGGCAGGACACAATATAGCCAGGCTGGAAGGAATATAGATAGACAAGGTGGAGTGAGGAAGACGTTATGTAGCTGCCAAAGGAGACAGATGCCCCTGAACCTTACCGATAGGCCACAGCCTCGGGGTGATACACAAATCAATACAAATGGCCTAATTTAAGGTGTAAGAGCTAGCTAGAAATACACCGGAGTCATTGGCCAAACACTGTTGCATTAATATAGTTTCTGTGTGATTTTTCAGGTCTGGGCAGCCGGGAATAAAAGAAAAGTCTTCAGTTACAAGCCATAGATAGTTGTGACCTACTATGTGAGAGCTAGCAATTAAGCCCAGGGACTCGAGAACAGCAACCAATATACTCTTAACTGTTTCTAGTGCTGGTTGAAATTAATTTAATTTTTTAAAAATTAAAAGTGCTACTATAAAATTTTAAATATGAATGTAGAGGAACTGAAGAGATGACTCCTCAGCCAAGGTGCAATTTCCAGCACCCACACGGTGGTTCACAACCACCTTTGGCTCATTTCAGTGGGTGTAACTGCCTCTTCTGGTTTCTCAGGAACCCACACACAAGTGCACATACACACAAGCATACACATAAATAAAAATAAAATAATCTTTTCAATTGTGTATAGAGACATACTATATTCTTATTAGACACAGCCATAAGAATGCTGATTTAGAAAAATTATTTTTTCTTTCGGACCAGAACCAACTAAGTTTTACACAGCCATTGCAGCAGTCCATATTCAAAAAGCACAATTAAAAGAAAAAAATCTTTCTACTTGAGTGAATAAATTACCATACTAAACCCAGAAGTGGTATCTGCCTGAGAAATACCAAGAACAGAACAAAAGAAACGCAATCTCTCTTCTTCCACGGAGAGGTCTGATGGTCCTTCCAGGATTCTGAACCGTGAGGGAGTTGTTGACTATGGAGGCTGACTCTCAGCTGTGTGGCCTGGTGTATCAGCTGGACTCAGCAGGAAAGGATGAAGAGTGGCTGCAAGTTGCCTGGCTCATCTGAAGTCCCCTTCCTCCCCAGATCGTGCAGCTTTCACAGGTTCTAATTAAATCTTTCACAGTAGCCTGCAAGGTCAAGAATTCACCTCCACCAGGCTGGTGGGAAAATCAGGAAACTTGGTGACTAGCCTAGGGTTACAGACACAGGCAAGAGGGACCCTGTCATTCATACTTGATCCTGGGAAAACACCAACTAGTCAATCACACACACACACACAAACATGCACACACGCACGCAAAACAAAACAAAACAAAACTTTATTCCCAAAGTACCAACCCCAACACCTCCTAAATAGCCCCTGTCCAAGAGAGGTGGCATTCTTTGGTAAAAGACCCAAACTCCTGATTCAGTGAGGTACACTATGTAACATGGAGTAGATAGATTGTTTAAAGGCTAAATTGGAGCTGGGAATTCATGTCTAACTCTTTGGAGGAGGTGTAGATCAGACTTGTCACTCAAGATGTGTCCAAGTGACCAGGAACACTGGTGTATTTGGGACCCTCTGAATGAGATGGACACCTTCACACTATCCCAAGAGTTTGGAAATTACTGACTGGAGGGCGTAGGCTCTGTTCCCACACCCTTTACTATCTGTCAATGCTATCAACGCCTTAGGAAGGTCCACTTACACTAGGAACAATCTCTCTCTCTCTCTCTCTCTCTCTCTCTCTCTCTCTCTCTCTCTCTCCCCCCTAGTCCTATGTAGAATTCAGGTCCATTTTACCAGATCCTCCTCCTATTTCTTAAAGAGAAGCTGTAAATCTGGATTTTTTTTATACGAAATTTCTCATTTTTTAATCTTGGCAACTAATTGAATTTCTTTAAACAACTATGCAGGCCAAGAAAAACAGAGCTTCGGGCCAAGATCTGCATATACCCTCTTCTGGACTGTGCTTTCAGTATTCCTAAGAGCAAAGTCTCAGAAGAGTAATTTAAGGTTTAATTTCAGCGCCAGGGATATAGCTCACCTGGATAGTGAGTGCCTACCACAGTTGAGACCCTGGATTAATTCCTAGCATTGCATAAACTGGGCATGGGGGCACATGCCTATAACTCTGGCATGCTATCATTCTGGAGGTGGAGGCAGGATGGTCAAGACTTCAAGGTCACCCTCTGCTATATACCAAGTTCTAGGCTGCGGATACATGAGACTCTGTGGAAGAAAAGGAGGGAGAAAGGGAGCAGTGGAGGGAGGGAGGGAGGGAAGGAGGGGCATGCTTATAACCCCAGCAGTAGGGCTGAGGGAAGGGAGAAGCAACTTGTGGTGTCTGGAGCTCATTGGCCAGTCAGCCTATCAATCAATGTGCTTCAAGTTCAAGGAGAAATTCTGTCTCAAAAAAAAAAAAAAAAAAAAAGTGGAGAGAGTAGTCAGACCTTAGGCCAGACACCTAACTTCAATCTCTACACATGTGTGCATACACAAGCACTCATACCTGCCCATATAAGTGCACACGTACACACTAATAAGTACATATACCACATGCTTGACACAACACACATACACAAAACGTTTCGGAAGAAGAGACGCTGTTTTGCAAAGCGGTTCCGTAGTCTTTGAGGGTTCTTCCCTCAGCCCTTGGCATTGTCGCCTTTCAGTTTTTGCTTTGTTTCGTTGTTTTTGAGCTCTTCTGAAATTCGTGGGGCCCTATAACGGGTTGTGGCAAAGGTGTGGAACATTGTCCTCTAAACCCAGGGTTTCGGCATCAATAACTGTGATTTCTGATACAATGCTCTTCCTTGCACACACCGCCTTACCTGTCTTCAGTGCGTGTACATCTGTCATTAGGTGATTTTTTTTAATTTTGCCATGTTTAAATCCCCCAACATGACTGACGTCCACTCTGCTAGTGAGAGTGGGGTAGGTCAAGGGGGTAGGGGGACACTTCAAACTGCTCCTTCTGCAGCTGAAAATAGCACTGAAACCCATGTAAGCACCCAGGAAGTGCTCAGACTTGACTTACAAATTAACAGCGTTTGGTCCGGCTGAAGCAGAGAAGAACCCCAGCAAGCACTTCCACCTGCCGCTGTTGCCAAGCCTCCCTACCTGGACCAGGCAGGACTGGGCTTACAAGAGACCTTTTGAAAAGATGCAGGAAAACAAGCAGCACACACTTCCTGGCAATAAACGTCAAAGTTCGCTCCAACATTCCAGAGATTTTCATCCAACATTCCTCTGGCCAACACATCTGCAACCTGCCGGTCCTTAAATATCAGTGTTTGTACATCTTAATCTCACAAACATCTTGGAAAATATTTCCCTCTGCCTTCGTGTCAGACACATCTGGGTTTTTTTCCTTTTTTTTTTTTTTCATTTTGTAAAACCACAGAAATATAATGTTGTTTACTTCCAACAGGACTGAGTTCACTGGAGTTAAGGTGCGTCTTCCGAGCAGTTGCTGGGTTCCTTCTGCCTTCCCAGGTGGGTCCATCTTGAAACGGTGCTATGAGTCTATTCTCTCATTATTGAGGCCTCTGGCAAAATTAAGGAGCTCTGTTGTTAAATTATACGAAAGCAAAAACGCACTGCAAAGGGACGGGTTTTTTCCAGGCCGTGTTCTTGAGTTCAATTCTTTACCCTTTCCAGGCTAAATCACCTTTTCCAAGATGCTGTAGTACGGTGGTTCTCAAACCATAAGATTACTTTTATTGCTACTTCCCTCATAACTGGAATTTTGCTACTGTTATGAATCGCCATGTAAATGCTTTTGGAGACAAAAGTCTGCCAAATGGGTCACAACCCACAGGTTAAGAGCCACTGGGGTAGTACTTCCACTAAGCCACGGCGCCTGCATCTTTCTCCTGTTAATGTCCATCATGTGACCTGCTTTGGCCAGTGGGTTATTTCAGAAGCCATGGTTTGCTAGTTTGGTGTCTCAGTTTCAGGAGTCCTCACGTTTTTCTGCCATCACCACAAGATGAACATGACCTGAATTGTCCACTAGTCCCAGGACAATGGTGAGAAGGGACATGGAAGTAACAGAGCTCAGTTAGTCACTATAGCCCCAGGTCGTTCAACCCATATCTGGAGGTAGAGCGGCCCAGACAACAATAGGTGGGCAGTGACAAATTGCTTCTAGCCACCAAGCTTTGAGTTGGTTTGTTAAAAAGCAAAAGATAAACGGTGTGAAGACATTCTAGAATTATTTATTTTAACTAAAGAAAAATAGTATTAGCTACTCACCATTTTAGAACACTATGCTTTTCATACAGAGCTAATTCTTAAGACAAAGCGTTCTTTAATACATTGTAATAAGTACGGTATGATGATATATGCTTAGAATCCCAGCACTGGGGCAGTTGAGGCAGAAGGCCTGGGAGTTCAAGAATAGCTTGTACAACGTAGTGACATTCAGTCTCAGAATAGAATAAATGTAAAAGAAGAAACTTGGGGGCGGTCCAGGGTCAGTGGGGAGGAGGTCTCATTCAGCAGACAAGTCAAGCCTTAACCGTCATCGTCACAGAGCTGACGTCACTATGCTGCTGTAGCCTGTCCTGTCTCCAGCGCTTCCTCCCCTTGTATAGCTGTGATTCTCAAGCAGGGGTGACTCTTTTCCATCAAAAGACGCTTAACAATATGACAGTGACAGGATGTTACTGGCATCAACTGGATAGAAATCAGAGGCTCTGCTAAACCTAGCAACGCACAGGACAACCCACGGTGGCAAATACCAGTCAGATCCAAAGTCAATAACGCCAAGGCCAAGAAACGCTAACCTTTGGCTTAAGTTCAAATATTTATTGATTATTTCCTGCTATAAGAGCATGTCAGTTAAAGTGTGGGGAATTGTGTAACAAAAAAAAATTGTTTTTTAAATACAAAAAAATCCCCGTTTAAAAACCCAAGCCAACTTCTCTGTATAGAATGTGCAATGTATGCGAATTCTTACTTTATTTAAAGTGTAAATGACTTGTTCACAAACGTCCCAAACAAGAAAGAGTGGACGGAAGGAAGGAAACCTTTGTTTAAATACATATATATATATATATATATATATATATATATATATATATATAAGTCATTACTGGTATCTCAAATTATCTGCCAAGAAAATCCCATTCTGTTTCAAATATTTGTAACTAAGTAAACAAAGTGGCAAAGACCTCGGTTCCTGCTGAACCTCCCCCATCTCAAAGGCACGTCAGATGCTCAATGCAGCAGTAACAAAGGGCTGGGTGCAGAGTCATTTTGAATGAATTATGACAATATCTTCTGGTGTCTCAGTGACCAAAGCCCCTCAGTGATCTCCTAGAGAGTTTAGCTTAATGCTGAATTCTAGCCTCAAAGTTTGGGATTTGTACCAAGAGAAACAGCTGATGCTCAGAATCAAGAACTGAAGGGGGTCCTCAGACTGGCGAGTCGACTGGGGTTGACATGTGTCTGCTCCGGAAGACAGACTGGATCTGGTCTGAAGTAACGGCACCAGTAAAGACGGCATACACACCTGAGAGGGCTCTTGGTGCGCTGATGCATGTGACACATTGGGTGGAGGTATTTTAGAAGACGTGGGGAATTAAAAAATAGAATTTGACAACAACGGAGATCCAGGCCAGTCTACTCAAGATCTGAGAGGTGGTGTAGTTCAAATCACAGTTGCAAAGCCAGGATCGGGCTAATACTGGCCCAGAAAGGAAAGCAGTGAGATCAGAGGATTTCCATAACCAGGGTCCCAAGAATAATAGTTCAGAAATTGGGTTCTGGGGTGATCATTCTTCAGTCGTGTTCAAAGTAAGTCAAAGCAAGTCAAAGTAAGCAGCTAAATTCCCACAGGTTCCCAGAATTAAGACATAGTCAAAGCCTACAGCAAAGGTGGTCACAGGCCCTGGGGCGGGATTTACTACTGATATTCTGCTAAATGGACCTGTGGGCAGACTACCTCTAAATATTTGTGTCTGTACCTGGAGATCAGTGCTGTTATCAACCTGGGCCAGAGAAACTTCCTTTCATAGAGGGTAGCAGTTAATGCAAACATTTATTAGCGATCAAAGTGTTGAGAGTAAGTGACTGTTAAGGACTCACACCCTAAAGCAAATCTGTACATCACCCTCCCCAAGGCCCAGGGACCATCGTGGAAGAAGGAGCAGAAAGACTGCAAGAGTCAAGGGAAGGAGAGGAGTGCTGTGAAATACCATCTTCATATGACATTGCCACTGGAATGGTGAATATGCAGCAACAGTGACTCCCTACATACACCCCCACACACACATACACACACACACACACACACACATCAAAAAGAGGGACATGTCTCACACACACACACACACATCAAAGAGAGGGGCATGTCACACACACACACACACACACACATCAAAGAGAGGGACATGTCATACACACACACACATCAAAGAGAGGGGCATGTCACACACACACACACACACACATCAAAGAGAGGGGCATGTCACACACACACATCAAAGAGAGGGACATCTCTCTCTCTCACACACACACACACACATCAAAGAGAGGGGCATGTCACACACACACATCAAAGAGAGGGGCATGTCACACACACACACACACACACATATCAAAGAGAGGGGCATGTCGTGGACAGGAAGGGGCTCAGCAGAAGTGGGGGGGGAGAGAAAGTGTAACACAATGAAGACGATCATCACACATTGTATATACATATGAAATTGTCAAAAATGAAATGAAGACTGTGGGACCGGCCTCACACAGCATGAAGGCTGAGGCCTTCTGGGTCTTCTCATTATTAACTTGTGGTCTCGCTGTGCTAGGAACCAGGTGTGCTTGGCTCCTAAAATGTAGTACTTTCGTACGATGGCGCACTGCACTCTGGCCGTGGCATTCATAGGAAAGAAATGAAAGACCAAACGTGTCAGGTCTCAAAGGCTGCGCTCCCATTTCGACCAGGAAGAGCACCACTTTGTCTGTCTTAAACCCTAACTGTTCATCTTCAAAAATCAATTCTGCTGTTGAAAGACATTTGGAAAACGGCACAGTAAGAGGTAGCAATCCCAGGTTGGGAAGGCATATTGCTGAAGCAAAGAAAATGCTCCAACCATGACCCAGGTGACAAGGCCCTCTGAGAGAGATTGCACCTTTCCTGAGCAAAGTAGGCCCGGATGCTGGAATGCCGCTCCCTCACTTTGTTTATTTTTGGACACTTGTATAACTTATACTTTTAATGAAATGGAATTTTAACGGATATTTCTTGCTTAGAGTCATGGTTCTCAATCTTCCTAACACTGAGACCTTTTAACACAGTTCCTCATGTTGTGGTGACCCCCCAAACATAAAATTATTTCACTGCTACTTCATAACTGTAATTTTGCTACTGTCATGAGTTGTCATGTAAATGGTTTTGGAGACTGACCGAAGGGTTGTGACCCACAGGTTAAGAACTGATGGTTTACAGTGGAAGTCCTAGTGCTGATGGCCTGGAGCAAATCAGAATAGTCATCTTGATCAAAGAGGATCCTTGGCTATGCCGACAGGAGATTTAGCAGAAGCTGTAAGCCTGGTTTTTAGCATTGTCACTGATGTAAGCTGCTGTGGCATTCACTATAAAGAAAATAAGAAATAAATTTCTGTAATTGGATTGACCACCCATACTCAGGTCTGTTTTATCCACGGTGTGGGAGAGAAAGGCAACTGTGCCTTCGATATCTGTTGTATGGCTGGTGCAGCTTTATGTTGGAGGCCCCTCTCTTCCCATGAAGTGGAAAGCAGAGAGGGGGCAACTGGAGATGTTCCAAACGAAGCCAGTAAAGGGACAAGGTTACCTAGTTTTGTGCCATTGCTGGGGAACCGTAACCAGAAATCAATTTAAGTTGTCAACACTTTTCTGGGCCTGTTAGACACTTGGGGTTTTAGATGCGTGCATCGGAACCCTCCCTTTTACCGCTGTTGGCCATCACTACATCCCAGCTCCAAAGCCATCCATCCTCTGTTTGGGTGATAGTTAGCATGTCTAACCACTTCATGGAAAAACCAACAAGAGGAAACCACCAAGTAAGAGAGAAAGTTAGCTTGTTCCAAGTTCTGGCCACCTCACACCTTGTGTTTGTCCATGGAGTCAGCCACAAAGCTCCCTTCTGACTGCCTCATTTACAGCCTTCCTTGGGCTGCCAACTAATCGCCCGGTAGACTTCTGCCGTTACTTCAGCTCTGCGACCCACCGACAGACAGCCTGGAGCATCCGGCAAAAACCCTCAGACCAAGCAATAAGATGATTCATACGAGGGGCAAACATAGTGATATTTCATTTGTATTTTAGTAAATAAAGCTTGCCTGAAGATTAGAGAGTAAAGCAGCCCCACTGGTAAGCCTTACAGACCAGGCAGTGGTAAAACACATCTTTAATCCCAGTAGCCACACTAACTTGCCATAGAAACCAAGCGGTAGTGGTGCACGCCTTTAACCCCAGCACTAGAGAGGAATATAAAATAGGAGACAGCTCTCATCCATAGTCTTATTCTGGGATTCCTGGAGACAAGATTGCCATTTCAGACTGAGGTAAGGTAAGACAGGGGCTGGCTGTTTTGCTTTTCTGACCTTCAGTTTGAACCCCAATATCTGTCTCTGGGTTTTTCTTAACCATACTAAAGACAAATATCTGTCCACCTGTCATTCAGTGGCCACACTCGGCAATTGACAACCATACGACCATCCAAGCAGTTGTGGAGAGAGAGTGATGAATTTCTATCTAAATGCTCAGCACATTGTGACCTTGGAGAGTTAGGCTCCTGGGAGGCAGGGACAGAAACTGTGAGAGGAGTGTGGACTAAGACCACTGCTCTACGTATCAAATAGTCTCTTTTTTTGTTTTGTTTGTTTGTTATGTTTTTCTTACTTTTGTTTCTTTGTTTTTCGAAACAGGGTATCTCTGTGTAGCTTTGGAGTCTATCCTGGCACTAGCTCTGTAGACCAGGCTGGCCTTGAACTCACAGAGATCCACCTGTCTCTGCCTGGGATTAAAGGCAAGCACCACCACCACCCGGCTCAAATAGTCTCTTTACTGGATATTCATATCTTGTTCTTGAATGATCGCCAGATACTTCACTAAGGACTAAGCAAAGTCAGATCAAACACTGTACGCCAATAAGCCTCCAGCATCAGAGCCAGACTTAGGTGGAAATACAGTAGCCAGCTCTACACAGCAGAAATCAGGGTCGCTACTAACATCCTGCTGGTGTTCCCTTTGCTTTCTGTTGTAAGTATATATGACTTTTATAATTAGAGAAACGTAACTATTGATTTTTTTAAAAGTGCTGGGGAGTCAGGATTCACAGCAGCCCTGTCTAGTGAGGAGAACTGTGCTTCTTCTACAGCGCCCACTTCCTCTCGCTCATTCGCCCATTCGCTCTTATTTAATAAACAAGTAAACGGGTTGAATGTGCGACAAGCATCTTTCCAAGCACCGGAAATCCATTAGCGTGTTTGCGTTTCACATTGCACAAGGCCTGCTCACATTATGCTACAGATGAGAACCTGAAGTGCAGAGAGCTTAAATCACCGACCCAAGAAGCAGAGTTGATGAACAACACAATGGGATTCTTCTTAAACCTGGCTCGATTCTGTGCACTTCCTGCCTCTGCCCTCCTCTACTCCAGATAGGTCTTCTTGGAGCCCTCAAAGCCTTTTGTAGCTTTGTCATACCTCACTGCCCATGCCGGTGTCAGCTCAGGATAGACAGCCCAAAGGAGCTTTGCATTGTTTTGCTGGAGATGCTCTCACGTAGTCCCAGATCACACAGAACTCCTCCCTTTGTAGCTCAGGCTAGCCTTGAACTCCTCCTTCTCTGCCTCCACCTCTAGGTGCTTGGTTATAAGCATGCAGTCCACGTTCGACTCAAAGAAGCACTTTCAAGGGAGACTGGCACTTATGGACAGACAGCGTAATCAGTTCTAGACCCAAGGCCCTGAGATAAGTATGTTCAGATCAAGACACTCATCCGTATCCATAATCACAAGAAATAAAAGAGAAAGACCCTGATGCCTGGAAAACCCAAACCCCAAACCACTTTTCTCTGCTTATCTAGAGTAAACTCAAATTAAGCTCCTTGAAAATATTTTGTCTGCTTGCTTGGTCCCTTTTTTCCTGAACTTGACCTTCTCAGCCAATTATCTCCCCATTCCACACGGGGCATTGACAGGCAAAGGGACTCTACCATGCTAGAATGGATTCCCCACTCCTTTGGGTGCCCATCTGAGGTCTCCAATACTGGCACTTCCTTGCATTTGCACAGGGTTTATGTGCTACATTAAGTCCACTACCTCAATTCATCCTCCCAGTAATCCTATTAATCTGTGATCAATGGCTATTCACGACTTCCAAGTGAGGATGCCGAAGTTCCTCAGAAGAAAGGAAGACTTGGTGTGTTGATTAGAAGCCAAGAGCTGGACTGGAGGGATGTCCCGTAGTTAAGAACACTTGCTGCTTTTGGAGAGGATCTGGGTTCGTTCCCAGCACCCATATGACTGCTCACAACTGTCTGTTACTGCAGTTCCAGAGGGACCTAACACCCTCTTCTGGCCTCCTTGGACACCAAGCATGTACAATGTACACATACATACATGCAGGCAACATGGAGAGAGAGAGAGAGAGAGACAGAAGCCCAAGTCCCTTTGTCTTTGTCTAAGATTTTTCTGCTGGTCCTTTCAAGCATATAGCTTGTGATTCTGAGAAGTCCCTGGGTGTTTTTCACTTTTTAGGGAAGGATCTTTGTGAAGGTGAAGTCATCAGCTGGAGCATTCCAGCTTCAAGAAAAATTGGTGCACTCCCCTGGTTCCTGAGGACAGCAGCTTGAACCAACTCCCTTGGTTCCTGAGGACAGGAGAAAGCTGTCTCTTTAATCTCCATCTTCACGAGTCTAGAACATCAGAGCCAGCTACTGACGCTGGGAGCAGATGTCAAAACCGAGCTGAGTTTTCTGGGAGCTGCATCTGTTTGACGTCTTCCCCGCCTCTTTCTTCCCTGCACAGCTGGTACCATGGAGGCTGCAGACCTGTAGAGGGAGGGGCAAGTGGGTGCTGGGGGTAGGAAACAAGCAAGATAAACTGGGTACCATTCTGACTCACTCTCTGGCTTTCATGAGCCTCCTTGTACCCTGTGCTATGCATCCTAACCTTCCTACCGGATAGTTCTTGCACAGGACAAAAATCACTAACCAAAGTAGATTAAAAAAAAAAAAAACCTAACATAATTCAAAATGCATGGACACTGGATACGTATAAAGCCTTAGAAGTTGCCCAGAGTTTAGGGTCAAATATGTGCATTGAGATTAAGGTGAAAATACAGCCAGTTTCCCAGAGACAATCTTAACTCATACCTGATGCCCAGCTGTTATGTCTTGTTATTTTACTTTATTTTGGATGTTTGGGACAGAGTTTCACGTAGCCGAGCTAGCCTCAAACTTTTTTGTAACCGTGAATGACTTTGAACTCCTGATCCTCCTGCTTCCGCCACTGGAGTACTGGGACGCAGACCAGGGCCCCCATATCTGGTGCCAAGCATGATTTTAATAATTTTAATAGCATTCCTCTTCAGTCACAGATATGTCCCATAAGTGGGAGGGTTACCACGACTATGATGCGAGACCAAAGTCTTCCGTGTTGCAGAATCTATATGACAAAAGACGGGCCAAAAAGCTTTCAACTCGTCCTACCCAAAGTTAGAAAACCCCTGTAAATCTTGTGACGAACTTTTCCTTCCCAGTTTTTTAGAGATTTTTGGCTGCTCCGTGAGTCTGCTCTGCCTCTGTAGTTTGCACAGCACTGGGACTTGTCAGTGAGGGAACGAAGAAGAGGAAGAAGCCGTAATCGCTATCACATTATGTAGGGAGCCTGAGAAGAAAAGAGGGAGCTCATATTACTGAACCCCAACTGTGTGTCACACCCCGAGATGAAACGCTGTTCCTCCTTGCAGGGACAGCGCTGAGAAATGAAAAGTTCCCCCTTTGAAGAATGAGAGAACTGAGTGAGGAGAGGTACAAGCTAAGATAGACGGGGTGGGGTTCAAACGCTGAGATCTCTGGCCTAGAAGTCATCACTTATTCTTCTCAGAGCCTGAGGCCACCCACCCTGTCTTCTCTCTGTCACCTTCCTTCTCTTCTGCCTGAAGCGGGGAGTCGAATGATGTGACAGATAGCTCTCACCCCGTACGCCAGACACCCTCTCCCACAACCTGTCAAATCACTGGAGTGCACAGTGAGGACAGAGAAATCCCGTTAAAAATCCACCTCTCACGCTCGAGGGCCTATTGGGTCCCAGCCCAAATGGGGTCATTTAAAATGAATTGACACTGAAGAGCGAACAAGGCTGCTAAGCATTTTCATGTTCCCGTTCATTTCACGGGAAAGGCAGCAACCGTGAGAGAGGAAGGACAAAGGGGAGCTGGGAGCTGCTTGCTGCCCTGGAGTGACAGTGCATGGTCACATTTCCTGCCTGTCATGTCACTTCAGAGCAATTGGTCTCTCCAGAGAGTCTCAGAGACAGGCTCTCCTGTGACTGTCCATGATGAGTATCTAATGCCCTAAGAAGAATCTCTCCATCTCCGGATGCTAAGAAGAGCTTCCCAGGCGTGTGGCAGGTGAGAATGGACAGAGTGGCAAGGGAGTTACCCCCAAAAGAGGCAGCAGAGGAAGCAACTGACCAGCTGTCACTCACAGAGTAGCTCAAGCGACATCATGCTGAGGTTCCGAGGTGAAGCCAAAGACCAACGTGATGGGAAACTAACTTGGCTTTTTCTGCTGTAACAGAGTATCTCGGGCTGGCTAATTATACATGGTTGCTTATTTGACTCACAATTTTGCATTCTGGGATAACCAAGAGCATGGTATGGCACCTGATAAGTGTATCTTTGCCGTATCCTAGCATGGTAGAGGGAATCACGTGCCAAAACATAGCTTGGGTTTCTTTTCCACTTATAAAGCCACCAATATCTTCATGAGGCCTTTGCCCTCATGACTTCAAAGGATGCCAATTTCTTCTCAAAGGCAACATCTAGAAATGCCATTAATGTATGTGTTTGAAGATTACGTTTCCAACATAGGAACTCTGGAGGAACACATTCACACCATAATATCTTATTCAATAAAACCTGAGGAAAGCATGCGGAGCCGAGAGAGAGCCAGAAGGACAAAGAGTCGAAGAGTCAGGCGAAAGTGTGTGGGGAGAGAGGTGTGCAGGTAAGATGAACATAAAGGAGCAAAATGCTCAGGGTGGAAAGGTTCAAGTAGGAAGGGGTGTAGGAGCACGGGAGAAATCAGAGGGTGGAGGAGGGTGTGTGAGAAAAAGGATAAGGAAACTGACTATATCGTCACCTGGTTACAAAATACGATTGGAGGAGAGTAGGGTGTGACCTGAAAACAGAGTAAGGAACACTGGAGTTAAAGAGTCGGACAGGAATAAACGGTAGAAGATTGAAGAGTGGGCGATTTAACCAAACCTCGGGATGCATGAGAAGGCCTTACAGAAACTGACTAGTAAGTAAGTGAATCTCTAAATCAAGCTTTCTGAAAAAGAATTAGGCAAGTATCCTGCACAGGTAAACAATACTGCTCCTGGAAGGCATGGTTGTTAAGTGAAAGTCACGGTGAAGGTATAGGATACCTCCCTGTGGGTCATTGTCAGGGATGCCCAAGAGTGCTCCAAAACAACACAGGCTGTCACCATTGTCCTTGGTTAGTCACCAGAGCTACACAATAAGACCCTACTGGTGAAGGCACCACATACGTTGGCTGGAGGACATAGAGAGATCAATCTCAAACCAATGAGGAAATGTCCTCCCTGCTCTCTCGTGTTCCTACTGCCAGAAGGTGCTATGCAAGCTACCAGGGGAGAAAAGACATCAGTAGTCCCACCCATCTCTGGATCCTGTATGTTACAATGCCAGCCTGCCAGGCAAGACGTACCCACAGGTACTTAGTGGGCAATCATAGACACAAAAAAAGGAGACCTAAAGTTTGGAGGTGGACGTAGTAGGGAGAACACAAAAGATTTGGAGGGGAGAAATGGGGGATCATATTCCATTGTGTGAAATTCTCTAATTTAAAAATATAATAAAAACACATGAAAGTTTGAATATATGCATAAATGGTCATAAAGATATGTTCTACAGATGTTAATTCAATACGCTATCATCACTCCATACCTACCACATGATGGTGGGCGAGACCAGCCAGGCTCCTAGCTTGACGAGATGGGCAGTATCCTTGCAGATGTCCTATGTCCCATACCTAAGTCCCACCAGGAGGTGGGATGTACAATATTGTTTAATGGAGAGAGAACACCCCAGGGACCTTGTTTAGGGCCCCTTAGGGTCTCAGACTAGCAATTTTCCAAGGGACAGTTCTTGTACTATTAATTATATTCTAAAGATGCTTATTTGGTAATGACTTCGCGTGTATATCATATCAAACCTATTATTTTGTGGATCTGCAGCTTAAGACAAGGTAAAAAAAAAATAGTCTATCCAAAATAATGTTAAGGAAACGATTGTGTTACTAGCACAATGAAACAGTAAAATTTACGAAACATCAATTAAAAATAATGTTTGCAGATCACTGATATAACGAATGCCAAAATTAAAACGTGCATAGTCCATGAAAATCATTGTGATTCTGTTGATCCCTCATAGGACTTGTGCTCACCCGTGCCCTCAGGCACTGAGCAACTATGGTACAAACTGTAAGACTCTGGCTGCACAGGCTCTTGCCAAGCATTCGGGAGGCAGGGTGTGTGCTGGGGCCATGGGGGAGCTCAGCGGGAATGGGATCCGGTGCCTGGTCTGAGGAAAGTATAATTTAATAGGGCAGAAAAGGCAGGCATACAAATGACTGTAAAATGGGATAAGCCCCACAGAGGAGGGGGACAAAGCCCCAGAGAAGAGACTGAGAAGGGATGGATAAGTCACGCCTGTGGGGAAAGGTCACAAAAGACTTCATGGAGATTTGAGATGGCATTTGAGATAAGCTGGGGGGGGGGAGAAGACAAGAATTTCAAGGACACAAAAGAGGGGGTGAATATGAACCATTCCAGAGAGGGCCGAGGGCTTGCCCGACCATACAGAGACACCAGGAAGTGGCAAGAGGAGAGAAAGTCCCTTCTGTTGATTCAGCTGGGGTATAGAACGCAGCTCAAGCAGATGATTAGGGAGTTCAGGGAGTGAGGCCGAGAGTGAGGTCAAAATTAGCATAGAAGAGGAGCCAGGGGCAGAGAGGAACCCTTGAACCTCCTCCTCTAGAGCTAACAGGGGCACTGAAGAGTGTGCCCTAGGCAGATGCTTGGCTGAGTGCTAACCTTTCTCCCAGTTCTGGCCCACTTCCTCTCTCGTAAGAACACTCTTAATAAACTGTCTCGAATTCTGCTACCAGCCATATGTGTTTGCCTGATTGTTGTTGTTCTGGGGACACAAAATCCTGGAAATCCCAGAGGGTCCCCGCTGGGATTTGGGATCCAGCAACAATAATGTTACCAGCACCAAAGAGCAGAATGAATGCATTCTAGTTAAAGTAATGAAAATGGCAGGGTGTTGGGGGGGGATGGAGGGGGGGCATGAGGAGCTTAAAAGATGAGCGGAGCTGCCTGCCTGCACCAGAGCCTGGAAATGGGGTGAAGGTTATTGCCCACCAAGACCCTCGTTACTATGACTCCCTAATGAAAGGACAATAAAAGTGTTAGTTTGGGGGATCAAAATATTACACTGAGGGGAGATTCTTTAAGACCTGGGAATTTGTTTAGCCTGGGAGAGAGACAGGAAACTCCCAGGGTAAGCAGATAACCACAGTTCTCTGGCTTCTCAGACACGCTGAGGCTGTGGGGCAGAGGGAGCACTGGTAAGTGGCCTAATGCAAAACAACGTGCCTTAGGCAGCCATGTTGGCCTCAAAAAGGCCAGACTTGGCCCAAAGAGGAAACCAGGAGTGACTAGAGTGGGCCAGGAGGATGATCCTTGTGTTATTTACACATGTTAATTTAGGGACAGAAGAAAAACCAAAATGAAGCATACCAAACACCAACAGTTAACAATAAATTGATCCTATGTACAATTTAGAGTCTTTCTTAGTAAGGAACTTTATAAGGTACTTCAATTTCTTCCATAAGCACCAACATAATAACATCAAGATAGAAGGCCCTGTTGCTGTTGTCATTAAGAACATTAAGCACTGCAGAAGCCTAAGAGATGGCCTCTAAAACGTATCCGATCATAGCTCTTAGGATTTATAGGTATGACCTTATTCCAGACAAAAAGGATCTTTGAAAATGTGGGCACCTCAAGAATACTGAGATATGATGTTCTCCTAGATTATTTAAGTGGGTCCTAAATGCCATCAGGCTTGCTCTTATTCAAGGAAGATTTGACACCGGAAAACCTGAGGAGATCTGTGGAGAAGCCAACCCGAAAACCTAGCTGTCCTAGTTATCTTTAATTTGTCAGCCTAACCCAGCCTAGAGTCATCTGAGGGAAAAGCTTCAACTGAGAAAATGCCTAAACCAGATTGGCCTGTGCACAAATCTATGGGGGGGGCTCATCCTGATTATTAACTGATATTGAAGGACCCAGCCCACTATGGGCAGCGACATCCCTAGGCAGGTGACCCTGGCCTATGTAAGAAAACCAGTTAGCACAAGCCTGAGAGCAAGACAGCCAGCAGCATTCCTCTACATTTTCTTCTTCAAATCCCTGCCCTGATTTCTCTCAGTGATGGATGGCGACTGTGCAGTGTAAGCCAAATAGGACCTTTGGTCCCCTAAGTTGCTTTAGTCACAGTGTTTTATCATAGTAACAGAAGTGAAGCCAGAACTCTAGCCTGGAAAGATTTGAAGATGACATCTAGCATACTAAGTCATAAGCCATGGATACCAGCAGGAGCAGAAACTGGAAGGGGCAAGGCATGAGCATCATCTCAGGCTTCCAAAGGAACCATAGAGTGCCTTCATGGAGCTGATATCAGACGTCTGGCCTCCAGAACAAATTCCGGTTGCTGTAGATCAAAGGATTGGTAACAGTGTATCCTAACCTCCCCAAGAAACTAATGGAAGTAAGAATTCTCATTGACGCCCTACTTTTCAACTAAGACACCCCCAGAAGCAGCCATTATAGCACCAGATGAGCTAAGGTTTCTCTGGGCTCATTCTTGGTTATTATATGAGCTGATGAATCCTGCAGTATGGAGTCACTGCCAGGTTATGAGGGTGAGTGTACCTTGTGCCATGTCCTGGAAGTACATAAGGGAGTGTTCTCTGCACCTGAGTACTCCTCCCATCTGAGCAAGGCACAGGGATGATGCACAACCACATCCACCATTGATACAACAAACCCCACAAAGGCGCCAAGAATGTTTTAAAGTTCCTGAAGTAAGGCGTGAAGAATGGAGAAACTCAGCTCATGGTGCAAATATCTCTTTAGCCTTTATAATAGGAGAGACTTGGCTGGGACTCAAAGGTCTGAAGCTTAGCGACTGATGGACTCTGTGCAAGGCTTGTAGTCAGGGCTTGCATGAGTCAAAGCACATTCATTGTTTGAAAATCCTTAAAATTCCATTGAAAGATGAAGTGCTGTATTCTATATGTGCGTTACCTAGCCTCTTCCTGCGGCCACACTTGCTAACATAGTCATTAGTTCATTGCATCAAGTTCAGCTAAATAGAGCTGCTTTGACTTCTGCAGTCCTAGCTTCCCAACTTCTCTGCTATGTACTAAGTATTTAATCTTCAGCCAAAAACTAGAATAGTGGTCCCCTCCTTTGGTTGTCATGATACTTAAATGCAATAATTATTGAGTGTTTAAGAATTGTGTTAGGCATAATAATTCCTCAAAAGGTATGCACAAATTCCAGAACCTGTGCATATGTTACCTGATGTAGCAGAGGAACTTTGAGGCGAGTTTATGCTACGTCATCTGCATGGGCCCAATTGACCCAAGAATGCTTTAAGAGTAGAGAACTGGTATCATAGAGAGACTGACAAAGGGAGGAAGAGTGAACAGGATATTACCGGCTTTAGAGATGAGAAGAGCAAGTAGCTGCTGATGCTTAGAAAAGCAAAGGACAGGTTCTTTCCTTGAACCTGGGGAAGGAACATTGTATTAACTCTCTAGAACTAAGCCTGCTACCTCCTCCTGTGGCAGTTTGTGGTGTCACTAACCATGTAAGAGCCCCCTCTGCCTCAACTGAAATGAGAGCAATACCTTGCCATGGAGGGGCAAGGGGAAGGGGGCACCAACACATCTCGAATCCATCACCCCTTGCTCCTCATGCCTAGACAGGTCAACTGGAGGTCCCTTCTGTTTCTGCAAAAATAACCAATGCAGTTAGTGACCCTTCTCACATCCCTTTGCAGCTCAAAACCTTCCCGAGGCTCCCCAGCTCACTCCCAGAACAGCCTGAAAGACTTCCTGTGTTCTCAAGTCTTCAGGGCACATCTGACCCCATTTCCCCTCTGACTGTCTCCTTCCTCTCTGACCCTTGCTGACTGGGCTCCAAGCTTACTGGCTGCCTTGCTGTTCTATGCACACTGGGAGTTCCAGCCCCAGGACACTTGCTCTGGGTATTTTCTCTGCCTAGACTCCTCTTCTTCCCACCTACCAGCTTTTCCCTCGGCATGTTCTGATCTCTTAAACGTGGCCTTCTTCCTGACAATCCTGCTGAAATAGCAGTGTCTCCCCCATCCAAACAAAGCACTATAGTAATTTCCTCTTCTATCATGAAACATATTTAATTTTTTTCCACACAGGGCTATCTCTTTGGAAATGTAAGCTTCATATGGGTTCTTCATGAAGGATATATTTGGCATTTGATAACTATCTGTTGAATGAGCAAATCCGTGTATAATCAAGCTATAATGAAGAACTAAATCTCAGTATTGCCTCTCATTAATGACCCCTCCATTCAGTTACGAATGAAAGACAGTAATCTCTCTGTGGTTGAACAATGAAGCTGCAGCTAAGATTAAACTCTTAATTGGCCTCGCTGAGCTCCTGACCTTCCAAAGGAGTAGAAACGCAAAGGATCTCAGCACCCAACTCTGTCTCCCAGACGGAGAACCCAGAAAGGCTTGGTTTTCTGAAGCCTTGGCCTTTCTAGCTTCGGTCAGCCTCTCAAAACCATAAGAACAGTTTGTCTCAGTACTTCAGCACTTCCGCTTCCAGGCTCAGGAAAGAGCAGGAAGTGCAGGGGCGTGTGAAAACTGAGAGAAAAGAAGAATTAAAGCCGCTACATGTAAAAAGCTCGGAGACTTCCTCTGCCTACCATGGCACATGCCGTGCTTTCACGGTGAGCCTGGGGCCACCATTCTCAGGCAGAAGGACACCAGAAGGAGACCAGAACGTGACTGGCTGCTAGTCCTCTGTTATCCAACACAGGCTTACTCAGGGGCAGCTGAGGGTGTGGCAGAAGACAGCCCTGGTCCGTGCCTGTAAGAATTTACCTTTCACAAGAGTCTAACATTACAAGGGTCAACCTAGTTCATATCCCACCTATTCAGTGTTTGTTCTGGGCAGGCTGAGTTCCCAGCATGCCCCCAGGAGGTATCTTAGATTATAAGGAATTGTACATAGAGTCAGGCCCACCAACACTCCTGTCTTGACGCTGCCACAGTTCGTCGCCGAGTGCCAGCTCCCTACGGAAGGGCTGTGTTTCTCTCATTTCCCATTGTATCCACAGTGTTGCCCACACAATGCCCAATATGCTTCACAATCCTTGCTAGAAGAAACTCAGTTTTAGGAGCCTCAGTTTCCTCATTAGCAAAAGAAAAATAAATATAAAGCCTGCCTCATGACACTGGGGTGGGGGGTCACAGATGAACCCTATCTACACAGGGCCTGCTACGTGACAGCATCTCCTGAAGGTGAACTGTCGTTTCGGTGACAGTGGTAGCATTCTGAAGGAGGGACTAGCGCTGGATGGACTGCAGCGCACCCTCAGTCCCAAAGCTTCGCCCCAACCTGAGTAGTTGAGTCTCAGGGTGATCCTGTCCTCTGGAAAAGTCCTGTTCCACTTCTGCCAGAAACCCCGGAAAGGGGAAGCATGCACTCTGTATCCCAGCTGTTCAGGCGACAGGCAGCAGAAGCGAAACAACATGACTAAGCATCGCCAGGTCTCACTTCATCACGGGGGGAGAGGGAGGGGAGAGCACTCAGCCCGGTAAGAGCATGGTGAAACCTAGGGCAGACAGCTGGGCCAGTTTCCTAGGCTTTTCTCTGAGATTCTCACAGCCAGAGGAAGTGTGGGGTGTCTTCTCCTGAACTGCAAGTCATCCTGTGCCCCCCTCCCCCGCTCCCGCCCCAGTGATGCAGCAGCAGCAGCAGGCCAAAGGAATGCCAATGTTCAGAGATCAAATAAAGAAACACCTAAGGCCTTCCTAGAACCTCCAAACCCCAGGAATCCTTAACACTTTCACTCTGGGGGTTCAGCTCACAATCTAATAGGTTAAGAAGTCTGGCCCTCCGTTTCAAGCTGAGCTATTCTTTCTGCTTTTACTAATGTTTCTCATGATCATAATTCAATATGGGAGATCTCTTCCAGAAATAAAGGCACAGGGCTTCAACCTTAATGCCAACGATGTTGATCTAACCCTGAGCAGCCTTGTTGCCAATCATCATTTCAGAAGAGTCTCAGATACAGTGGGTTTGTCATGATACAGTGTCTCAGATACAGTGGGTTTTCCACTGTGGTGGAAAAGGGGGATTGTCCTCTCAAAGAAAGAGAGAATGCAATGACTCAAATGGTCTCTCGCTATTCCCACTGTTACTAGACTTAGTCATTCACGTCGCCTTTGTCTTATTTTTAGACACCTAGTTTTAAATCAACCGCTCTGATGAACAGCAGCAATTTGGTTAGCAATGAGTTCCTTTGTTTTTTGTTTTTTCTCCTGCATGGTGAAGGAGACTCGTGAGTCCCATTTCTCTAAATAACCAATAAATCTTCATAGTCTTCATATAAAGCCATTATGGTTATCCAGGGAGGACACATTGGGAAAACTCAGGGGACCAAAGATGTCAAGATGCCCTCTCACGAGCCACATTCCTCACTGGTCACCCATCATTTCCCTGGGGGCAAACTGTGTGTGCTCACTCTGTCAGCACTGTGTGGGGTGTAGGAATCGAGAGGTGAAGGAGACAGGCCAGCTTTCTGGAAGTCAGCACTCCCGGTTCTCAAAGGATAACTAGAAACCAACCAATCAGAGAAGAGATAGAGCAGTAGCCAGCACTCCCACTGTCTCAAACTAGAAACCGGAGTTGTGGCCAGGTATTCAACTTCAGTTTTGCATTGGGTGAGGTGGAAAATGACTTAAACCATACAGGGTGACCCTGTTGCTTTCAAAAGAGTATAATCACGTGCCACTTCCTGAAGTGCTCTGAAGTTACATCTAAAAGTAAAGTTTGGGTTTTTAAATTATCTCCTAGTAAGGGTTCCAGTCAACTACTATCTGGAGTCAATGGTGCTGCAACTTAAGGAAGGAGTTTGTCCGCTTCAACAGACTAGCTGTGAGCTAGGTGACTCCCCCACCCACTTCCCCCTCCTTAGGTATGAATTGAGCAACCCAGAGGTGACCACAGCCCTGGACAGCTATGTACAAAAATGGGAACTGTCACTCGATAGGCCTCCCCTGTTCTTAGCCAGAATCATCAGCCTATAGATTCAGGAACTAAGTGGCTTGACTATTTTGCACGTAAGCCATATACATTAGACTAAAGGAGACAAGTGAGCAACAACTCAATTTAGAGTTCACCGAATCCTCTGGTTTGGGGAGGAAATTGCCGGTAATCAATTGCAGCAAGCATACAGGCTCAGGGCCAGGAAGAGAAAAAATCACTTTAATGGGCAAAGCAGATGTTGCTAAATTCATTGCAAAAGTGCACTGGGCACAGAGCCAGGCCTTGCATGAGAGATGCTGATCTTTTCTTTTGAATGAACGAAACAGAGACACTTCAAAGCAGGGATTGGGGGGCGTTCCACCAGGGAAGCCAGAGGTCTGGGTCCCCGTTAGACTGAACAAAAGAAAATTCAGCCAGGTGTCCAGGTCTCCTTTATCACCACAGGACTTAAAGCTGTTAACACTTGTAAGGATTTTAAACAAGTCCAGAGTACTGGCTTACAACTCTTTGGGAAGTCTTATTGTATCCTAAAGGGCTATGTGGTAGAATGGCTAGGAGACAGGTTTCCTCTACCAGTGTGTTGGTTCCTTCACGTGTATGTTGTATAATTAACTTTCAGGATCATTTTTCTGATCTACGAAATGGGCTTAACCTAGGTACTGTAACAGGGCTGTAGGAGAGGGCAGTGAAACTGTGCATAAGGATGGTGGAGAGACGTACCTAAGCAGTAACGCGGGAAAGGAATGGTAAGATGATGGGAAATGCTTAGTGACCGAGGGGAAAGGGTCACCAGGGGTCTTTGGGATTCAGCATTTACTAATTTTACCAGAGTCTCCCAGTGAAGGTTATTCCCGGGCCAGGTGTTTCTTGGTCTGTTTAGATTCTCTTCAAAGAACTTTTAGGAATCTAATAACCAGAGAGCACAGTGTCATCATCCGTGGGAGATTTGTGTGTGCTTAGAATGACTTCCTACGCCTTCTGGTGAAACCTCTGCAGAAAGAGAGCTCGTTCCTGCTGCTCCCCAAGTCTGAGGTGTTCTCTATGTAATTCCCCCTCCTTCACACCCCAGCCAAAGGGGCTTCCCTGAGAGTCACCCCAGATTTCATTAGGCCATCTCTTTCTACTTACACTAACCCATGTTCTTCTCAGCTGCCTTAACTGTCTCCTAGGACCAGACATCCAACATTAAGCACAGTCATTAAAAAACTAAATCCTACATGCCCGTGGCTTTAGGAAATTGTCATCCACTCCTGTGATATGGTGTGTGTCTCCTCCAAAGGTTTTGGAACAAACTGGAGTGCAAACACTGATCTAGCAGTAGCTTCACTCCCCGACCCAGACATCGGCAAAGGAGAGAGGGCTTTGTTTGGTGGCTAGGTCGTATCAACTGGAGGCAAGGCTCTCATCCTTCCAAAGCCTTGTCAGCCCCTCCGCCCCAGGTTTTGGAGGAGGATTTCAGGAGCTCAATCTTAGGAAGGACTGAGTCTCGCAATACCCGGTGAGTAGTACTGGTCTGTCTCCCCGGAGCTTCTTCACAAGGCAGGCCTGTGGGAAAGAGGGGTTAAGCCATGCCCAATACAAGGAACCCAAAAACTACATTCACGTTCCCTGCGATTTCCAAACCTCAGACTTTTTCCACCAGTGGCCACCCTCCAGGAAGCCATGTCCCACTAACAGCGTGTTTCCAAGTTGCCATAAGCGTTAGAATGTTCCCGATAAGCAAGTAAGGCTGCCGAGGGCTTTGGCAGTGGATTTCTGGGAGCTGGTGAGAGGAGGATGTTTACCAGAGCACAGAGGCCAGGTCCTCAGCACAGAATATTTTGGCCTAGATAGATCCTGAAGAAGGCTTTTTTTTTCCCCCGCCAAGTACAGACTCTGTTCTCAGGTCCTGAAGTCAGCATTAGAAACTAAACAAACCTTCCAGAGTTCACATTTGTTTACTTTCGACCAAATGCAACTTCCTGTTTGAAAGGAAAGGGGCAGTAAAGCTTTCTATAGCCTTCTCGAACATAATGTCCTCCTAAAAACAATTGATTTGCTAAGCATAAATGAATCAAAAGCACACAATGGGGATCTCCCTTCTCCTCCAAAATGTCCATGTTTTAATAGGAAAAGTGCTCAACAAAACCAAAACAAATATTTTTTCAACTGCTGGCCTGCGAGGATTGTTTAGGCCATTCCTTCTCCTGAGAACAAGAAAAACAGACGTCAGGAGGAGCCGAGCTACATGTGCTGTGTCAGAAAAGCCACTTCGACACACTTGGGGGTTGAGATTTCAGTTACGCCGAAAGTTTAAGTTCCCACAGCCACTTCGACCGCCTTCCTAGCCTGAACAACTGAGCCCTTCATTCGATGACAGTGTCCCCAGTCACGTCCTTCGAGGTCTTGAAATCCCCATGGATGGTACCAATGTTCAAAAACTAACTGACAGCCCCTAGAACAGAGCCACCAAAATCTTTTGACAAGATTTGAGATAGTGTGCTCTGTAATGGATGTGGAAAACAGAGGGGACTTCTGTGATCAATTTTTAGAGGACCTCAAAGTTAATGAAGAATCAGAATTAAACGGAGAGTGATTTCTAATGAAACTCCTCCCCAAAACTCTTGAATCCTTTTCTTCTAAAAAATCTAAATTCGTAGAGGACCTTACAAGCCATCTGGCCAACCTCTCCCTGCCCAACCACCCAAAAAGGCCCAGCTAAAGCAAATGAGCGATATGGAAGCCTTCAGTAAGACAAGAACTATTTCGTGTGTCCCCACTTCTTCAATGTAATCCTATGAATAATGTAAAGACTCTAGGAGAGGGGGCGAATGACCACACTAAAGAGCTGCAAAGTCAAGGTCAGCACACAGGTTTCCTCTCAGGTCCTTGTGTTTGCAGGTCTACCTTTGTGGATCCTCTAAATTGTGAGTTTCCTGAAAGCGACAAGGAGTCATGCATGTTTCTTGCAGTGGTTGGAATGCGGGGGACGCATAGGTTCACATTTGAGTATTTGGTGCCCAGTTGGTGGACTGTTTAGAAAGATTTAAGAGGTGTAGCCTTGTTGAAGAAGGTATGTCCCTGGGGGTAAGCTTTGAAGTTTCAAAAGCCCAGACCAGGCCCAGTCTCTCTCTCTCTCTCTCTCTCTCTCTCTCTCTCTCTCTCTCTCTCTCTCTCTCTCTCTTTCCCCCAGGGATCAGGATACAAAGCTCTGAGCTACTGCTCCTGTGCCCTGCCTGTCTGTTTCCCGCCACATGATGGCCGTGGACTGACCCTCAAAACTGTAAGCAAGCTCCGCTGTAATCAAATGTCTTTCCCTAGAGATGGCCTTGGTCATGGTGCCTCTTCCACTGAAACAGAGCAGTAACTAAGAGAGTGGGTTAATTTAAGATGTAAGATGTAGCTAGGAATATACCTAAGCTATTGACCAAGCAGTGCTGTAATTAATATAGTTTCTGTGTGAAATGAGCAGTCTCCATTCACACTGGTATGCACTTGTAATCCCAGTGTTGAGAAGTTAGAGACAGAAGGGTCCCTAAGGCTCTCTGGCCGGCCAACCCAGCCATTCCAGCAAGTCTCAGTTTCATTGAGAGACCCTGTCTCAAAAACTAAGATGGAAACCTCCTGAGGAATGATAACTGAGGTTGACTTCTGACCTAGATGCATGTGTAACTGCCGTGTGCGTGTGCTCACTCACATATGCCCCCATGTGAACCCACACAGTTTTTTCTACCCACCGTGATAAACTCCCACCATCTCGACTAGCCAATGACCTCCATGTCCTTACATTTGAAAAGAAACATCTGCCTGTCCCAGAGAAGTCCCGCTGGAGCTGCCTACCGTCTTCCAGGATCGTGTGTCCAGCACCTCTCCAAGCTCCCGCAGTCATAGGTGATCAACTACGTAATTGCTTTGATTACACAGAACACACTTTCCTCAGCAGCGATCCTCCGGTAGACCCCGAGTCTGCAGCTGAAGGGACATATGCAGGGAGTCTGACCACACACTGCCTAGCTGTGAGGGTCAGGAGGAAGGACGTGTGTGAAGAGGGACAGCGCTAAGGACAGGCTGGGGGTGCCCACCGAGCCAAGACTAGATGTTCTCAGAAATGACTAGCTTTGGCCCTCAGCAAGCTGCAGTATAAACCATGTCTCTAGCCTGCCTCTACCATCTTTCTGCGTTGCTTGTTTTCGTTTGAATAGGCATTAAACAAAATTATAGGGCATCTGCTCAGTCCTAAGAGCTTTGTCGAATTGGGGAAAGGGCACTGACACCACTCTCGGGAGGACTAGAACTGGGTGGGATGAATCCTACAGAAAAGGTGTTTAGGAGGAGGGGGAGGCTCCAAGGGGAAGGTTTCAGCTGAGTCGGACAGCAGGGTAGTAGCTAGAACAGGGGGAGAGAAGGCGGCTCCGAGACACGGCACCCTTTATTGTGTTCTAATCCACCCAGCTTTGCCCCATTCTGCCCCTTTGCACTTTCTGTCCTCTGTGCTGGAATATGCTACTGCTGCTCCCAGGTTCAGCTCAGACGTAACCTTAAAACCCCCTCTGGGGCATTTTCCATCTTGAGATTGCAAATAAATCATGAAGGACCTTCTTTAGATGGAGGTTCTGATTGGTCTGGGTATCTCCTGAGAGTCCGCAGTTTTGGCAAGGTCACTGGTGCTACGGTACTACTAACCCAAGCTTGCCTTATGCAGCATTAGCTGTGACATGCCATCATATCTGACTCTTCTTATACCGCTTGTCACTGTATAAATTTATCTTGTCCATCAGTTTTTCCCCTAGTTATTCTCAGGTGCATGAAAGCCCAGTTCCCCTTCAGCAAAATGGGGAGTAAAAGACGATAAATTTTCATGGCACCTGTCCGACGGACTCGTGTGCAGATGGAATGGTGGAATATGCTCCAAACCCAGCACACCATCAGGAGTCGAGCGCTACGGTGGTAATCCTTCAGTGGATATTATCGCTGTCTTTTCCCAAAGGTCTGCCTGAGTCGCACAGCAGACCCATGGCTTGGATGAGAAGACTGAAACATAGGAAGCTAATGTTTTTCTGGACTCAAGAAAAGCAGTTCTCAAACATCCAGTTCATGATTGTGTAGATCTCTCCCAGAGGAAATGAGACTCCTCAGCATCAAAAGTCAGACTTGGAAGCATGAGTTTCTTTATTGAGTGAATGACTTGCTATCCTATGCGCGTCTTCATCTGCTATAAAAAAAAAAAAAAAAAAAAAAAAACAAGCTAGCAAAACAACAAAAAGTCCCAAATACAAAACCTATGCTCAAATTCAATGTGGTAAATAGACCGATCATCATGGATCTCTGCAACTGAGATCAGCTGAACTCTGTGATTTAACTAAATCACAGATCTGGGTGTTATGCTGCCCTGGTTTTGTTTTCTCAGGAGTAAAGTCCACAGTCAGATATCCTGGGTGAGGTGGCAGCTGTGCTGGTTGCCAGGTTGGGTTTCCCTGTTTTGTTTTGTTTCTTTCTTTCTTTCGTTTGTTTGTTTCGCAGGGCATCAATTTGACATAAACTAGCGGCATTTGGGAAGAGGGGGACTTCAGTTGGGAAAATGGCTCCACTCCATCAGAATGGCCTGTAGGCAAGCTTGTGGGCATTTTCTTGATTAGTGATGAATGTGACGGGGCCCAGCCCACTGGGAAGCAAACCCCCCCTAGGCAGGTGATCCTGGAGAGTAGAAAGAAGATGGCTGAGCAAGCAAAGGAGCAGCGTTCCTCCATGGCCTCTGCTTTGGAACCTTCAGGATCTTGCCCTGCTTGAGTGCCTTGCCTGACTTCCCTTGGTGATGAACTATGGTTGAGGCATACAAGCAGGAAACCCTTTCTGCTTCATGTTGCTTTGGGTCAGGGTGTTGATCACAATGATAGCAAAACAAACTAGGGCAGTAGCTATGAGTCAGGAATGAGGCTCTTAACTTTCTGTGTGCTTTCAGGGTAACCTTTTCCCTTGTGCCCTCGAGGCAGTTGCTCCCCACCAGCCCTGGAGTTCAAGCAAGAACAATAGAAAGATGAGAGGGGGGATTCATTTAGCAGTTGAATCCTCTTCCTTTTAAAGGGCTTTCCCAGAATTTCTACCCAGTAAGAACCTCTTACTTGATCAAAAATATACCATACAGGCAATCCTAGAGAATCCTTAAAGTATAGAGATTTATTTAATTAAGTTCATGGCCACACCAAATATTTACTTTATGGATGTTACAGGATGGATACAATATAGCATTATTTTAGTAAGGAAGAAAGGAAGGATATATTTTGGGAAGTCAATCTGAGTGTCTGCCCTAAAATCTACATCAGCAAAGTCCCACTATACCTTCCTCCAAGCCTACTGTAGATGCATCCCTTTCTCTCCATCTGCACCTGCTGCTGACACCATGATCCTCCCAACCAAGTCAGTGCACTAGCTCTGCCTCTACTGATTCGTCAACTGCTCAGCTCTAGTCCTTCCTCGGCTCACGAGCCAGAGTGGTTTTTGAAAAAGCATAGCAGATCATGTCATTCTTCTGCTGAATTCATAGAACTTCCTGTCATATCAAAAACAAAACGCAGGCGTCAGTCATAGCCCACAGGCCCTGGGGGACCTCACCCTGCCTACCTCTCTAGAGGCAGGACCTCTAGAGTTTCATTCTACTCTTTGTTCTGTCATACATTCACACAAACTCATTTGAGCACCTACTGTATGAGAAGCGTTTCAGGTACAGGAAAAAAGTGAGCAAATCGAACAGAATCGCCCTTCCTGTCCTGTTTAATATAATAAGTGGGGAGCTAGGGCCAGTGATTCCTTCATTCCATCTGCACACAATCCTAGCACACAGAAGTCTTTTTTTATGATATTCTATTCATATCCCCATCTTGCAGGAGGAAATCTGAGGCTTTATGAGAGGCAGTGTTGTTTTCAGCTTCACACAGAATTCAGAGTTGAGCTCAGCTAGTTAGAGCCATGACGTGGAGCTATCAAATGGAGAACATCCCATCGTAATCCTGACTGGAGGTCACCTAGTTTGGGGACTTGTTTCCGTGGGAGACACTGTTACAAGAACTGTCTTCATGCAAGCAGTGGTTCTTAGGAGAGCAGCTCCTGGGGTGGGGGTGGGGCAGTAAATCATTCCTTAGAGAAATAAATCAGAAGGAAAAAGAGATTTGTCTCATTCCATTGTCTTTCAACCCAGTAGAGAACTGCTTTTATAGACAACAGAGAGTCAGAGACACAGGGTGCTGAGGGAGCCCCCAGCCTTTGCTGTCAACTGCTGGGAACTGCTTCTAACTCCTTTCCAATTAATCATCTAATCAATCCTTCTGAAAACGTGCAACAAGAATTGACATAAAATTAGAGCCCCTGGAAAGGGGCAAAGTCATCAAGATTTAAAACAGCAGGAGCAATGAGCAGAGACTCCTGACTTCTCTTCCTTACCCAGTGGAACTAAAGGTTTCCTAGTCTTACCCCTGAGCACCTCCCAGTTCATCCCTTCCCTCCACTCTACCTTGACCTCACAAGTTTGGGCCTTTTTTGTGTCGCAAGGATCACAGCTGGTCTCCATGCTTCAATTTTGACCACCTCAGCTCCCATGACCTCACCTTCTACAATACAATCCATCCCCTAAAATCCCCATAGTGGGCCCTGATAGCCTACAGAACAAAGTTCAAGAGCCTAGCTCAGATTTGCCTCCATTCTCACCTCTCAGCTTTGGGTGTATATTTTAACATCAACAGACTGTTCCCAAGTCCTTTCTCCCACATTGCCACTTCCTTTTACCTGTCATGGTTTGAATGACAATGGCCTCCACAGCTTCATATATTTGAATGCTTGATCCCCAGTTAGTGGAACGGTTTGGGCAGAATTAAAAGGTACAGCCTTATTGAAAAAGGTGTGTCACTGGAAGTAGGCTTTGAAGTTTCAAATGTTCATCGCATCCCTAGTCATCTCTCTCTGACTCCAACTTGCAGGTCAGGATGTGAGCTCTTGGCTACCGCTCCAGTGCCATGCCTGCCTGCCTGCTGCCCTGCTCCCCACCGTAATGATTATGGACTAACCCTCTGAAACTGTAAGCAAGGCAATAAATTCTTACTTTTATAGGTAACTTTGGCCATGGTGACTTTTCGCAGCAATAGAAAACGCAACTAAGACACTACTTTGTGTGTTTTATATATACCCATTTTCTCCACAGAAGTTCTTCTTTATCTTTCAACATGCAAATATTGTTTTTCCTTCTTCAAGAGTCAAAACAAGATATGTGTCCCTCCTCCAGGCTCCAAATAGGCATGTGCTGTAAGCACATTGAGTCAAATGTATCTGTTTGCATGATTACCTGGTCCACCACACACATATCCTTCTTTTTAAGTTATTTATTTCTTTAATGTGTGTAGGTGTTTTGCCTGTATATATGTCTGCGAACCATTGGTGAATGAGAAGAGGGCATCAGATTCTCTGGGTATGGAGTTACAGATGGTTGTGAGATGCCATGTGGGTGCTGGGAATCGAACCTGGGTCCTCTCTGCAAAAACAGTAAGTGTTCCTAACCTCTAAGTCACCTCTCCAGGCCCCACATAAATTCCTTGAAAGAAGAAATAGTTGTTTTAGTCTTCTTTACATTCATGACATCTATATATGTACAGTGTGTGACATAACAATTGCTCCATAAATATTAAAGAATCAAAGCAAAGGTAAGGAATTAAATAGCATTGTGAGCAGTATGCAAATTCTTAGCTTGTTATCTATAATATTCTCCTACACTTGATTAACTCTAGGTAACTGCTCACATAACCATTTGTTAGCCATTTCATACTACCCTATAAGTTAGTGGCAATTACTTTCTCCATCTACAGATGCAAAATCTGGAATAAATTAACTTATTTTTCCGGGATCACAAATCTAGTAAGTGGTAGGGTGATAGCTTGAGTCTGACTCCAGGGCCAATTGCTTAACCAATAACCACAAGGTTGGTTGTCAGTCAACAAGCATGTGCAATACATACACTCCAGACAAGCTTTTCCGCCATGGAACATGTGGAGTAAGGATAAGTGACGAATACCTGTCTTAGAGATAGAACCAAAAGAGACCTGTAATGAACTTCAGTTGTCAGGGCAGCTGACACCAAGAGCCATGATCTGGTTTTACATTTATTTACTCATAGCTCCAGTTCTGTAACATATGGCATTGGTGCTAAGATCAAATTCATATAAGCTACCATCTAAAGCTAGCATCTAAAGGTAAATACCTTTAAGCCAGACAGACATGAGTTTAAAACTATATACATACCATCCACTGAAGGTCATTATTCTCCAAGCCTGTTTCCCCATCTGAAACTAGAGATTAACCAGTTTTTAAACAGTTTTAAGGATTAAAGGCAAGAATGTAAATTACGTATCAAGTGACCTGCCTAGCCTGTAGACACACACATAATGTCTGCTATTATTGTGGTATTCATTTTTATCACACAAGCATCAAATCAGAAGTCATGCTTCAGATCAAGAGTCACAGTGCATAAGGACACTGTAATCAGACTCTTCTCTTTGGGGGAATGAGCCTTCCTGCTCTAGAGAAGGAGATCCTCCCTAAAAGCTGACTGCAGTCAGAGATTCTTACTAGACACTCTTGATGAGTGGAGGGGAACAACACTAAGCAGTCTTCAGGGTGTAGTCTGAGGAAGAAGCTCTGGGCGTGTCTGGTTTCACACTTCAATGGATTGCACATTAGTAGTTAATAGATCAGAAATGGAAGGGCGGCTTCAAAATGGCATCTTCCAGGAAGATGGATCTCTGCCATCTCTAACGAAGGTGAACCCTGGAGAATCATTTTCTACACACAGAAAGCTGATGGTCACGAACCTGAAGTCTCACCGCTAGTATATGTAACTCTTGATCAGCCTGGTCTCCGAAAGCCCTGTTTCTACTGGAAAAGCATGGTGGGAATGGACTGGGAGTGGCTTTCCAACCTGAGTCAGGAGGGGTTGCTTGAGGTTTTCTGGTTTTGTTTTCACCATAAGGGATTTTTGTTGTTCTTATTGTTCATGTTCATTTTTACCTAGGGATAAGTAAACTAACTGACAGAAAAAAAAAAAACTTAAAATAGAGTTCCAATGTGTCAACATTTCCCTGACAGCAAGAGCACCCCCTTCCATGTCTAACCAACAACCCAGAAGTCTTTCTCCAGTCTCCTTCCACCTACCTCATCCTACATCCTTTCTGTGTCCAGGATGCCATATCATGCAAACACAGACCAGGATGATGGACAGTTGTGTCATCTAGAGTGTTTAAAGTCTCCTTCCTCCCTTATTTTTGCAATTATATGTGATGCATGCACATATGTATGTGTGGGCACATTCACATGTGAGGAAACCAGAAGACAACCGTGATGTCACCTGTGAGGAGAGTCTGTGCTTTCATTTTCTGGCTACCCAGACCTGAATAATCACACAGAAACTATATTAATTACAACACTGTTTGTAATATGACTTAGGCATATTTCTAGCTAGCTCTTACATCTTAAATTAACCCATTTCTATTCATCTATGTGTTGCCATGAGGCTGTGACTTACAGGTAATGTTCTGGCATCTTCTCTGTTAGCGATTCCATCTCCTCAACTCGGCCTCTCTCTATCTCTGTTCAGATTTCCCACCCAGCTTTAATTTGCTAAACCACTGGCTGAAACAGTTTTATTCATCAACCAATAAAAGCAACAAATATACAGAAGGACACCCCCGCATCAGTCACCCTTAAGAAGGCCATCCACTTTCTTCCTTTACAATAAGGCCTTTCATTGGCTGAAAGTTCACTAATTTGCCTAGCCTCGTTGGCCACCATATCCCAGGGGTCCTCTTATCTCTGCCTACCTAGCACTGGAATGACAAGCATACAACACACCCATCAGTTTTATCTGGTTCTAGATATCAAACTCAGGTCCACACAATTGTAAGTTTTACCACTGAGCCTCACACCCAGATCCCACTGCCTTCTTTACCACATTTCCCTTCTAATGTTTCCACAAGCACAACTTCAGAGCCTGTTAAGAACAATTTGAACAACCTCTTGATTCAACTGCAAAAATATAAATAGCTAATATTTGATGAGTGTTCACTATATTCCAAGATCTCTGTTGACAGCTTTCTCCCTGCAGGTTTATTATTATTATTATAGTAAATGGACATTTCAGCACCTATCGGCATCATCCATCTTTCTAACTCCACTCTCTAAAACTGGAACTCAACCTGCTCAGAGCTTTCTAGACATACTGTTCCCTTTGACCCTTGAGGTAACTCTACAGGAAACTGGATTTTACACGCCTATAAACCCAGCTACTCAAAAGGCTGAGACAGGAAGATCACAAATTTGAGGCCAGCCTAGATAACAATCAAGGCCATATCTCAAAAACGTGTTAAAAAAAATAAAAAGACTGGGAATGTCAGCCCAGGGATAGAGAGTGTGCAAAGTACACGCAAAGCCTTGGGTTTAAAAATACAGTGCCACAAAAATGTATAACTTTTTTGAGGTAGTCAAAATTATTGTCTTCAATTTTTTTAGCCAAGAAAATAAACTAACAAGATGAAAAGGAAAAATCTCATCCAAGTTCACACAACCAGTAAGAGACAATAATCTTGGATGAGCTGAAGCTCCTATCAATAATCCTAAACTAGAATCTTCTCCTGTGATCCCATCAGACTGTTTCCTGGCTGTCCTACAACGAAACGACTCAGGAAGCTTTGGCTTCAGGCTCTGTGGCCCTATCTGTGGTCTGGACATTTTGTGGGATTTTCTCTTTCATCAATGCATCCTACCCATAAAGCTGATGCTTTCAAGTTCTTCTTCATGTAGCCTCTGCCTCAGAAATAGACAACCAGCTCATCCTTGGAGGGAGCCATGCTGCTCTCCTCTCAGTTCATTCCGTGTGAGCACGGGCCCTGTCAGAACGTGGTCTTGTATTGTTTCCATCTCGTTTTCATAATAAACACAAGTATTTTTCCATAACAGATGTACTCACTCCTGGAGCTAGGCATTGGTGGCACACACCTTTAATCCCAGCACTTGGGAGGCAAAGGATCTCTGTGAGTTTGAGGCCAACCTGGTTCACATATAAGTTCCAGGACAGCCAGGGCTGTCACACAGAAAAACCCTGTCTTAAAAAAAAAAAAAAAAAAAAAAAAAACCAACAAAAAAAAAAAACGATCAACAACAAAAAGATGCACTACTGGCAAGGTTCTTTCTTTCTTTCTTTTCTTTCAGGATTTTTAAAAAAAAAAAGAAAGAAACAACCTTCACAGTCACTGTGGAATCAGCAAGCCAGCTACAATGAAGCCCGGAGTCTTCCCCATCCAGATGGCCTGGACTGTGTTGTCCAAAGTGGGCAACTGGGTATTTTTTTTTAATGGGCATGGGAAGTCCTTGGAAGATTGGATGTCATGGCAAAGCAGCATTTTAGGAAGATAAATTCTTCTTTGTTGAAGGGGATAGAACAGTTGTCTGTCAGTCGCTTCTTGGCCCATTATGCAAAACACTTCTCTCCAAACTACTTTAATGTTTATACTCAATTGTTGCATATGAGGAAAAAGGGTTACAATGTAGTGTTTTATAAATAGCTAGGGAGACTTGGGCTTAGAAGGATACACAGAGAAGTCCCCAAAGCTCCCGGAGTCTTGGCTCTCTAATCTGGAAACGGGAATAAAAGAACTATCATTTGGAAATGAGCATTAAATGTTCAGCATCGTACCTGTCATATAAACACTGGATCCCCCAATGTAGCTTATGTCACCCCCTCATCACTACCAGCAAGATCAACTTGAGGCCACCAGAGCAGACCCTCTGAAGCCACACTCCACAGACATCATCCTAGATTTCTCCAACATGGAGGAGATTCAACCAGGGATGAGGTCCAAGGAAAACTTTATTGGAAATCTGTTGTGTTCTGAAGAAGACTCAGGGAGTTGGTCAGGAAAACCATTCATGTGTTAATCTAGCCACGGTGTCAATACCCAAGAAAGTTAAAATGGTCGGACAGTCTTTGGGTCATCAAAGACTCCCTCATAGACGTCAGTCTGTTTGGGCCCCTTTACAAAGCACAGCTGTGCACAGCTATCTTTGGTCAAATCTACCCCATGGGAATTGTCCAGAAACAGACATGGCATGTTCCGGGCTCCTCCGAGGATGACGTACTTATCATTTCTTCTCCACCCAGTTCATCTTTTACCCCCAAGACACATCCTTTAGGAACAACATTTCTCTTTAGAAGTTCCTCTCTTGGGTTTTAGAGGACTTTTTAGCCTGAACTCTTTGAAAAATTCAAGCTGATTGCCCTTGTTCTGCAGAGCGGGTACACCTCGCGCTGGCCACCGCAGACTGTCCCAGACACATCCCAAACCACAGCAGATCTCATTGTTTAAAGTCTTAAGCAGCTGTTAAAACATACCCTTGGATATCAAAGCCACTCTAATTAACTTCCTGCTTCGCTGGGACTTCAAAGTCTCCAGAAAGTTTTAAATAGAGTTTTTATAGAGAATTTGACCTAATATTTAAAGCAAAATTTGCAAGCTGGCCCAAGAGACTCTGACTTCTCCTTCCCTGTTCCATCTGCACCCCGCCCCGCTCTCAGCGGCAGAGTTCAGGAACCAGCTCTGAGAATTGATGAGAAAATTAGAAATCTGACGTCAATCAAACCTCTTTCCACACATCCATACGAGTTCTCGCGCAAGTCACTGACATCCTGCCGGAATGTCCCCCGTGGCCCCTCCCCCAGCTCTTCTCCATCTGACACCTTCTGCCCATCAAGCAGTTCTATGACATGTCCCTGGCTCTCTTTCAGGGTGAGGGCACAGTTCCTTCCTTGGGAGCCCACATATCTCGGCTAAGCCAGAACCACCATGAATTGGAATGAATCCATTTGTATGTCTGCCTCTCTGTCTAGACTGTGAAGTCCATAGGGCGGGGCCTGTTTTCTATTAAGCTTCGTGCTCCCAAAGCCTAGAAGAGGATTCTTCGTCTGTAGGCAGAACTAATAGGTCTCAATAGGGTCAAATAAATGACTTCAACTTATTCTTGGGGAGCTTGCACTGGAAGTTAGTTAGTTAGTTAGTTAGTTAGTTAGTTAGTTAGTTAGTTTGCTTGTTTGTTGCAGAGGTTGGTTATGGAGCTCAGGCTGGCTTAGAACTCAGTATGCAACCCTGGCTGCCTTGAACTCCAAATTCTCCTTGCTTTTGGGCCTGAAATACTAGTATTATAGGCATCTACCACCATATCTAACTGAGTTATATTTTAATATTTCTGTTGTCTAATGGTTTTGATGTCTACCACTAGGTTTTCTGTTGACAGAGACTGTTCATTTGTTCCTGGCCGCCCAGATCCAAAATAACCATACAGACACTATATTAATTACAACACAGCTTGGCCAATAGTTTAGGTATATTCATGGATAACTCTTATATCTTAAATTAACCCATTTCTATTATTCTATATATTGCCACAAGGCTTGTGGTTTACCAGTAAGGTTCTTGTATCTGTCTCCTTTGGCGACTACATGGTGTCTCTCTGACTTTCTCCCAGCACTCAGTTTAGTTTTCCTGCCTAGCTCTATTTGGCCCTGCCACAGGCCCAAAGCAGCTTCTTTATTAACCATTAGCAATAAAACATATTCACAGCATACAAAGGGGAATCCCACATCAGTTTTCTATGGAAATATTAGCAGCAATATCATAAAAAATTAGCCGGAACTTCTAAATAAGGGGGCGGGGGGTGAAGAGGTGGATGGCACACCTTTCAAAGACCATTCAAGAATGTTCTAGAATGTACTCAATGCATTTTCCCTGTGTGACTCATTGAAGTTACTTCATAGCTCACAGATTTGTGGTCGATATAAATAAAGTTTCTACCTAGAGAACTATATAACCCCAAAGATGTACAGCTTGTTAACCCATTGATATGTAGTTCAGTGGTCTTATCCTAACATTTTTATTAAGTCACCTGGATTCTGACTTGTAAGTCTTAGAAAAAGCTGTATGACGTCCTATTGGTTCCCGCATTATTGATAACTAAGTATAAAACCCTTCGTCCCTGTGGCTTTTATATTTTCCTCATTCAAGATTTTGCCTTTTAAATGTTATTATTCCCTAAAGTTGAGATCCAGAATGACAGTAGGAAGCCAAGCTGTCATCAGGGCAGGTTCCAAAGAGCATCTGACCCTAAGGTTGGGAGGGCAAGGACCACCTCTGCTAGAATGTTCCAATCACTCGAGAAAGAGCCCTTTACTGCCTGACAAATGGAGAAAACATCCTACACTCCCAGTTGCCTTCCCAGGGATATTGAGAGAGCCGATGGGGACAGTTTACTTAGCAACTTTTGGAAAAGTCAAAGTGTCAGTACCCAGGAGGGCAGTCCACGGAGGGAGACAGAACAAGAAATGAGGCAGCTGCCGCTCTCTGCTGAAGCCGCTGTCCCTTCATGCCAAAGGTTTCTAAAGCTTCACTCTCGTCTCCATCCTACCCATTCTCCCCACCGCAGCTGGCGCTTCTGCAAACCTGGAGGCACCACACTATTTTCAGCCCTCCAGGGATGTCCACCAGTCGTTGATAAGCTGCACAGCCTTTCATTGCCTTGCACAGCCCTGGGGCTTATCCTCCACACTCAGTGTCTCTCACTGCTGTGCCACACTGCTGTCCTTGGGCGCCTCCGGACCTTGGCATGGTCTGTGGCTTTGCCCTGAGCACTGCATCCCACCTCTTCCTTATGCCATTGGTTTCTCTTTATGTCATTTTAAAGGTGACCCCTCCAGAGAGACCATCCCTGCCTATTCTTCCTAAAATATATTTAGCATTTTTCTCCTTCTAAGTACCTCACTCCTCAAAACATTCCCCAGGATGTGAATACATTTGGATCTTCTCTATCTCTGCATTAGATTATGTTTCGGTCTGGCATGTCCCCCAAAGGCTTGAATGCTGAAGGGTTGGTCACTGATCCATTGCAACATTGGGAGGTGGTGGAACCTGCAGGAGGTAGGCCCTCGTGGAAAGAAGTTAAGTCACTGACAACTTAGTCTTGAGGGGAATATTGGGACCCCAGTCTCTCCCTACATCTCTGTCTGTCCCAGCCACCATGAAGTAAGCAGCTATGTTTCACCATGTACCCTGGTATTCTGTCCCGAAACAACTGCCAGAGCAAGTTCCCCCTTCCTTTAAGTTGACCATCTCTGTTATTTTGCCACACACAGCGATGAAAAGTTGGCGAACACAAGCTAAGTACTACATCTCCAGAGACTGTTTCTCTTGGGCTCACCCTCCTGCCTGACACCTAGTAGGAGCCTAGTCCATATTTGTTGTAAGAAAAAAAAAAATGAGGGTAAGTTTACAAGATTGTGGAGTTGGCTTCAAGTCTAAGTGGCCTATACAGTGTGTGTACATTTGTGAACCAGTGTAATGGATCAGAATGCCCAGCACTTTCAAAAAATTGCAGCCAAGAAGACAAACGTCCAGACTCCCAAGGCATAGTCTTGGCGTTGCCTTCAGGAACAGTGCCCCTCAGAAGTGTTCTGCTTAAGGAACAGTACGTACTAGCAGGTCTCCTCACTAACACTTCATTCTTTAACTCCAAAGATAGCAAATCTCTTTATGAGAACAATCCTTCCTACTGAGAATTAAATGTTGCCCAGATACACGGCAGCATCTGTACCCCAGGGCTACGTCTGAATCAGATGAAAGAAACACCCAACTGGAATTCAAGAATATTTCAACAGCATGAGGGGAGAGAAAAATCATAGGCAATCTCACAGGACTTTATCCGACTAGGTTTGCTGCAGGGTACCAATTACACAGCTCCCTCCACACAAGCCTGCCTTTCTTAATCAGGGCCGAAGGGCACAGCTTCCCTTCCAGAATTTCTGTGATGCTGTTCCCATCCATTCCAAAGACTTCAACACGATACTCCCCCACCCCGCCCTCCAGATCATACCACAAGCCCCTGAGCAGTGCTGGCTGAGCCTCATATTGGATGAGAAGAGACACAGGGAACCTGCTCTGCTGCCTGGAGCAGCTGTCTCCTGCCACACACCCCTGCCTTCTCAAGGATGTGAGCGCTGGAGACAATAGCTGTTCCCCAGAAATGTGTCTCGTTGGAGAAAGGACAAGAAAGAGTTCACCTTGTGGCTAACTTGCAGCTGTACTTAGATCAGGTGCTGCTCCAAACAGTCCCCGGGCAGTCCTTCCCCCAGGAAACGATGCCAACAAGGCCACGTGCTAAGACCAGAGTGTGTGACCATTCTGCTTTATCCATGAGAGGCTCATTACAGATACTCAGAACGGCTATCCTGAAGTGTTTTACACCTACGAAAGTCTTTATTTTTTCCTCTCCACATCCATCAATTGGCCATACACTCAGAGTGTAAGTTTAGACTTTCCCAGCCAAGACTCCCACCTGTGCAGCTGCCCTGCCCCCACCCTCGGGCTCTGACTCTGAATCCCAATCACGCCGTTTCTCTCGCCATTCTGAAACACTTGCATTCAAAAGATGGCCCCCTTTCACCCAAATGTACTGACCTCTTAAAACTCAGAAAACCATGCATAGGAAATGATGGCCGTGCTTTAATTTTTTTTTTCTTCAGAAATATTCTTGTGGCCAAAAATAGAACATTTTCCATTCTGGGAAATGAGCAGCATTCATGGGAATTAAAGTAGTGCTTCTTGCTTCTCTAGAAAATTCCTCACACACACACACACACACACACACACACACACACACTTCTGCACACAGAAGCCATTTGCAAGTTCTAAAAGGCTGCTTTCTGTAGGTGTGGCTACAGCCAAAAGTTCTGTGCTTATTTTTTGTTCAAGAAAATTGTCAAGAGGGGCAACCCATGCAAGCCTCGAGAACACTCTATAAGATAAATATGACTTATTCCAGCTTAGAGATTTGGGGAGTTGCCCCCTCTTGCCCACCATCAACTCAGAATTCCTCTCAAGACCCTCTCTTGTAAAATTCCAAAGCTTCCCTGAGAACGAAACTGGGTTTCTTTCAGTCAGCACTGGATGACTAACCGTGAGGTCTCTAAACTTGCCGAACAGTATGATCACAAATGGTGGCTTGGGGAGTTATTTTTGATCTTCAATGCTTAACAAGGTGTATGGACAAAGTCAGTCTTAGATCTACGTCAGAATGACTGAAATGTAGAAATTACACTACCGACACCAAAATTTCCACTTTTCACTGTTCTTAGCGTTTTTGTAACTTCCTTTAAGAGAGCCCCACAGCTACAATGACATTTCAGACTTTGGGGGACAGCGTGTTTGCGTTTGGTTTGTTTGATTTGAGTCAAGGTCTCACTATGCAGCCCTACCCAGCCTGGAATATGTATATGTAGGACAAGCTGGCCTCAAACTCATGGAAATCTGCCCACCTCTGCCTCCCAGCTGCTGGGATTATAGATGGGCACTACCACACCCAACTCCTTTTCAAACTATTATATTTAAATATATAGTCTATGGAATACCTCCCCCAACCAAAAAAACAAACAAACAAACCAAAAAAAAAACAGAGACTGGTTTAGCTATGAAGTCTTCAGGGCTATATTCTAATATGCGGCTGGTAAGAATTTACTGTTGAGAAAAAAGGGAGGTCCTTAAAAATAGCTGGATCTATTACTGAAGGAATAGAGGAAAGAGCAATATACCAATCATCAGGCAAGTGAAGGAAGGGCCAATATGGTAAGTAAAAAAATGAGAATAAGGGAGAAATTAGAAAAAGGAGAAGACACAGGGTTCAAGATCACTGGATAGTTGGGTGTTGAAAACAGCAGATTGACCCATGGCCATGAAGAGACAAGATTGGAAAGAGAGGCAGTTGGAAGGCGGGAGTGAGAGGAAGGCAGAGTGGGTTAATAGTGAGAGTTTGGCTGTTTACCATGTGGGCTACATGGGGCTAGTTCAGCCATCACTCTGACAGTCCTGAATTATTACTCTGCTATTAAGTAGAAGCCATAGTTTCTCGTGGAGAATGTTCAAACTAAAGGAGCTAATGGATAAGATGCTCATGGTAGTACTTGGTAATCAACGGCTGAGAGGAGAAAGAGAAGAGCAGCTCTTATTATCAAAAGACCAATGTGTTGCTCGGGAGTTGGACCTCCAGGTTTACATTCTTGAATTTTTATCTTAGAAGACACAGAAGCACAGAAATCCTGAGGACTGTGTGAGCTTGTGTCAGTGGAAAAAGGGATTGTAGTTGGTTTCTTTCTTCTCTTTTGGGGTCCACCGCCCAGCTCCCAAATAAATACATGGAGAGTTATTCTTTCTTTGGAATGCCCATCCTTAGCTTGGCTTGTTTCTAGCCAGCTTTGCTAACTTAAATTATTACATCTACCTTTTGCCTCTGGGCTTTTACCTTTTTTTATTCTATATCTTTCTTTCTTTCTTTCTTACTCCGTGGTTGGCTGTATTGCTGGGTTGCTAGTTCCCAGCATTCTCCCCTCCTTCTCCACTCACCTCCTATTTATTCTCTCTGTCTGGCAGCCCCACCTATTTCTCTCTCTTGTCTAGCTATTGTTCATTCAGCTCTTTATTAGACCGATAAGGTGTTTTCGACAGGCAAACTAACGCAACATAAAAGAAGGCAACACATCTTTGCACCACTAAAAAATATTCCATAGAAGAAATGAATGTAACATATCCTCAGCAAATATTCATGGTAATAGTTCAGACGCTGGTGTGTACTTGGAACAAGTAGTGGGTACCAAGCACTAAACAACAAAGGGAATTAAATCGTTACCGAATTATCACAACCAGTCTGTCAGCTTCTCTAGCCCGGCTAGCAAACCTTGTCCAGCCACGTCTTGAGGATATGCTTCTGTGGTGGTGGTGTTCAGACTATCATCTATCACCAGTTGAAGCACCTTCCCCGTCATCTTAAGTAGAGTGCTTATTGAATATATACCCTCTGTTCTTTCTGCATTAGACAATGCTGCCGGCTCCTCCGGGATCCTCTTCCCTGCTTTAGTGCTGTGAAGCTGACCATATGGTGTTGGGTTTTACACTCCCTCCTTCCTTCCATCCACCATCCCATGAGTTGCCCTCTGCCGCCCTGACATGCATATATTAAATATACAAACCTCAATATGGCATAATACCTAACTGTATCCCCAAAAGACAACATTTTGGAGTGCTGATCCTTCCTGTGTGTGACCTCACTTGGAAATTGGGTCTCTATAGAGATAGGTTAAAACGAGGTCACGGGGTGGACCCTAATGGAATGTGACTACATTCCTTACAGAAGCCTGTATTTGAGCACTGAAAAGAGACAGGCGGAGTGACGACAGAGACGGCTGCGCAACGGCAGAAGATTGCAGCGGCGAATCTGCAAACCAAAGAATGCCAAGGTTTGCCAGCAGACGCTGAAAGCATGGCGTTGAGCAGATAACCCTCTCAGCCCTGAGACATCTCATCCCTGTGGCAGCTTGACTCCAGGTTTTCAGAAATGTCTCTGTCGTCAGGAGCCACTGGGTTGTGGTGTTCTGTTCTCGCAGCCTTAGTAACCCAACCTACACCTCAACTGTGTGCCTGGTTTCCATAGGCGACCCCTGAGGTAAAGAGCCGAGTCTCCCTCGCCTCTTATGTCTTCTGGCAGGTGGAGGACTCTCTTTGTCCTCAGCCCTTACTAAATAACCCCCAGGAGTCCACAGTGTGGAACGCTGGCATGGAGGCTGCTCTAGCTCACCACCTGCTTTGGGAGGTAAATTTTATAGGAGCTCAGCCACATTCATTCATTCATATTGTCTACCACGGGTTTCCTCCTTAAACAGCTAGAGTTAGTGACAGCGGACACCATACCATCTGCAATGTCTATAGTATTTACAAAAAAAAATCACTACTAACCATTGGTCTAAAAGTAAACCCTTAAGTGAATAGTAATAGACAAAATTAAAACAGGAACATTCCACAGATATGTACAGAAGAAGAGATGATGGGTTGAGTCAGTCTTTACAGTGAAGATGACATTTGGACACTGAGAAAATTTTTATTTGGGAAAATATAGTATTATATATTATATATACTATAGTATCTTGTATAATATTTATTATATACTATAATATATGATATAACTACTTATATAGGACAACTATATATAGTTATATATGGTACACTTAGGTTGCAGGTTATATAGTATGCTATAGTTTACTATGTAATATATACATATATTTCACTGCAAAGTACTACAAGTTTGAAATTTGCTAAGAGAGAATGTTTTTAAATGGTCTCGCTCACCACCAAAGTGACTGTCTGAGATGATGGCTGTGCTAACCATGGTGATCATGGGGCAGTGGGTGCAGATAGCAAAATATCACAGGTCCTCCTGAAACACAAGACGAGTCTACATCAATAATGTTAAGGGGACAATAAATTCAATAGAGCTGAAAATTAATCTAGTGCACGTGATCCATTTCCACAGACGGCCCAGCCACTTCAACAACCGACTTAAAGTAAATTAACAGGTTTTAAAGTAATCCCAGCTACATATCGCTGGATGCCTGCTGTGTCAGGTGCTATGTGAGTTATATTAGATGGATTACCTCATTTGATCCCCGCTAAAGCCATGTGTGGAAAATATACAGGAAGGTAGAATCTGTACTTTTTCAGATAAGGAAATTGAAGCTCACAAATGTCATACAACTAACTATATGGCATTCTGGGAAGGAGCCAGGGCGGGGGCGGGGGCAACACAGAAGGGAATTAAAGCCCATGTTTATTAAATGCTTATTCTGTGGAAGTATTCTTCTGCTTATTTTACATACTTTGGCTCTCTGAAGCCTCAGGACGAAGAGGGGATAAGTAAGGAAATGAACGTGGTTCAATAGAGTGGCAAAGGTCAGAATTGAGTGGATGAAAAAAAAGTCTTCATCTTTCAAAGAAATCCCCTAGCCAGAGGGGTGGGGGGGCACAATTAAACATTAGACTACTTGATGAGAAGAGCAACTATGTTTATTGATAATTAAATAAGACAAGGGAGTTCTCCCATTCTTCACATCACGAATGAAGGAGAGCAGATTGTCCCCGGTTCCCAGCGTGGGCATCATCACCCTGGAAGAGGGAAGCCCCAGGGGAGTGGCAGGGCTTTCAAGCCTCTCCTCCCGTATATTATGTTGGCAATGACATGGCCACACCTTGTTCCAGAGTGGAAAGCCGAAGTTTCCAAGCATATGATAGAGTCCGGGGTGAAAGTGTTTATGACATAACCAATTCAATTAGGATTTTGAAAGCCTCCCATAAAGAATCTCTAGAAAATGCTCCCGTCAGAAACAAATCCCTATACTTGGAGGGGGGGGGGGGGTGTTGATTCTGTAAAACAGAGGTTCTTGCCTGCTTTACAGAACTTCCGTGTTTTGATCCAATATTGTTTATCCAGGTGGTCTACCTGCCCTGTCTTGTGCACCAGGTTTTTTCTTTTGGGTCACCAACCAACTCCCAAATCATGACACAGAGACTTATTAGTTATAAATGCTTGGCCTTAGCGTATGCTTGTCCCACAATCTCTTATAACATAACCTGTTTCTCCTCATCTGCATTTTGCCTCGGGGCTTTCTACCTTCTTTTCTTCTGCGCATCTCACTTTCACTGCTTCTTGTATTTGGCAGGTAGCTGCCTAGCTTTGGCCCTGGGTGTGTCCCTCTTTCTCCCTCATTCTCTTTTCTTCCTTCTCTCTTGAGCCTAGATTTCTCCTGGTACTTGTTCTCTCTGCCCACCAGCCCCACCTATCCCTCTGCTGCATAGCTATTGGCAGGTCAACTTTTGATTAGACCATTCAGATACCTTAAGTGGGCAAGCTGAATCAAATGTGATACATCTTTGCATAATTAAGCCAAGGCAGCACAAACAAATGTAAAACACCTTTAAACACGTAAAGCAATATTCCACAGCATAAACAAAAGAAACACATCTTAACATAGTTAAAATAATATCGCACAACAGTTGTATATTCATTCCACAGATGAAAATGTTTGCTGAAATGTAGGCACCTGTTCTAACAAACACTTGAAGTTGACCTGAATTAACTAAGCATGCTAGCAACCCATGTTAGCTAATCCTAACCCTAACCCTAACCCTAACCCTAACCCTAACCCTAAAGACATAAGCCTAGCAAAGTCAAAAAAAAAAAGGCTGAGAGGAATCATATTATTCATATAACAATGTATAATGTTTTTATTTCCATGCTCACTTGCAGTGGTTTTTTGTTCTCTCTGTACCTCAGTACCCTCACCTACAAACTAGAGATGATAACAGCCCCTGCAACATGGAATCATGAGGACCATAAAAGAGGAGTTTTGCCATTTGTTTCTCATAGAAAATTCTCAAGAAAGTCAATAAAAACACTGGCCTGACCTGGTCAGTACTGAGCACTGAAATAAACTCATGTATATTGCAAATACTCAAAGATCTTCATCACACTCCAGTATTCAGAAGGCTCAGGCAGAAAGATCACAAATCTGAGGCCACCCTGGGATACATAGGAAGCATCAAGTCAGGGTTCCATGGTTAGGCATTGTCTCAAAACACAAACAAACAGAAGGAGAAGAAGAAGGGGGAGGAGAGGAAGGAGGAGGAGGAGGGGAAGGAGGAGGGGGAGGGAAGAAAAAGAAGAAGAAGAAGAAGAAGAAGAAGAAGAAGAAGAAGAAGAAGAAGAAGAAGAAGAAGAAGAAGAAGAAGAAGAAGAAGAAGAAGAAGAAGATTTTTCTTTCTTGACAATTATGAGTAAAATGTGCCAAAGATTTTGAAAACAGAAAAAACGGGGCACTATTGGACAAGAGGTCAGCCACCCGGGGTCACTACTTAAAGAGGACAATGCTTCAACGATACATTAGCTTTGAGTGTTTCTTTAAAATAAAACTCTCACCACATGACTTAGAGCAACTTTTATGTTCAATGGAGACCTTGAGTACTAACGCATGGATTTTCAATCCACACTTTCAAATAAAAACTAACAGCAAGACTCTACAAGTTACCCTTGGAGTCAAACTTTGTAGGTGTGGTGTGTCCCCTCCTATGGACAAATGGCTGCTGTGATGAGACTAGAAGAAGCCAACAGGACTGGCAGAGGCTGGAGAAAGGCTTGTGGAGCACTTCTGGCATACCCAGTGTATGTTACCCTTAGACAAGCATTAATGCCACCACTAATGAAAGGGAACTATAAAATGGGGCTAGAGAATCTGTGTACTACAGAGTTCACTTTTGTGAAGATCAGTGCGCTTCCATCTATAACAATTAGGCTTCTTCTCCAACCAGAAGCATCAATTATAGCTTAATGTGATTCTAGAGCATTCGACAACAACAACAAAAATATCCATACAGAAAAGACTGAAGCAAATCTAGGGAAATAGAGTGATTTTTACATGGCAGTCTTTCTAATGATTTCAATTCTATTTTTCTTCTTAATGTCAACTGAGTTTTCTTTAAAAACATGTGAATTATTTAATTTAGATAGTGTCACTAGTAAGCAATGAGACTAGGTTTAATATCATTTGCACTTTTGAGTATAAGTGTCTCAAACTGGCAATCTTAGTTGAGTTGTGTCTCCCCAAATAAACAGTCAAAAATACAAGGAAAATTTCATGTACAAATGTTCCAGTCACAGTGCTATTCCTTATGTCTTTAAACAGTGAGAATAAGCCAAATATGATCAACATAAAAGAGATGGTTACCTAAACTCCACTGCATCAACTTATGTTTCTGAAGATAACATTGTGGAAGGATACTCGGACATTGTGTTGTGTGGACAAAGCAGGACCCACACAGGTCTAGGTCTAATGAAATGTTAACTGCTTGAAAAATAGAAACAAGCAAACTGTTCTAGTTTAGTTCATATTGCCGTGATAAAACCTGGACCAAAGCCAACTTGGGAAGAAAAGTGTTGATTTGCCTTATACACCCCAATCACATCATTGAAGGAAACCAAGGTAGGCACTCAAGCAGGACAAAAACCTGGAGGCAGGGTCTAAAGCTGAAGCCATGGAGAAACACTGCTTACTGGCTTATTTTTCATGGCTTGATCAGACTGTTTGTTATTCAACCCAGGACCACCTGCCCAGACGTGGTACCACCTACAGTAGGCTGGGTCCTCTCGTGGCAATCCCTACTCAAGAAAATACTCCCACAGGCTTGTCTGCGGGCCAACCTGGCGGAGGCATTTTCTCAACCGAGGTTTCCGTTTCTTAGATGCTCAAGCTTGTGTCAAGTTGACAAAGCTCACCAGTATATCAACTAAGAAGCAAAAACCAACTAGAAAAAAAAAATAATACATGGATGGTAGTGGCGCACACCTTTAATCCCAGCACTTGGGAGGAAGAGTCAGGTGGATCTCTGTGAGTTTGAGGCCAGCCTGGTCTACAAAGGGAGTTCCAGGACAGGCTCCAAAGTTACAGCGAAATCCTATCTCAAAAACAATAATAACAATAACAACAACAATAATAATAATATAGCATCAGCAAGCCAGGAATCTCAGAGTTACCAGTTTATGTGACTTTAACCCTTTCCTTCTAACCTCTCTGCATGAGACTTAATTATGATGAGATAAAACTTATAAACTCTACATGATAACCCCATTTTCAGAGGTGATTAGGGACAGTCAATAGAGGACATGTCTACAGGTGTTCGGGAAACCCAGGAGTCTGTTCTTCCACTGAGTCTTCAAGGCCAAGGTCACTGAGGAAAGGAGGAATGGGAACATGAAGGGAGAGGATGAGAAAATACTGGCCAGCCTTAGCAGCCTCCAGTGGCGCCTGTGTCTGGGTGGGAGAAGAGGGGGCGACTGAGCTGCTGAGCTGCCTGAAATTTAATTTTCATTACACAAAGGAATGAGAGCTCAAGTTTTAGGCATCAGCTGTTTTGTTGATGCGAAGATGCCATTGATTGTAAAATGCGCCATTAATTTGAGTCCCACTAAGAAAGAAGTAGGTCTCAGATTAATCTATGAGCCAGTCCATTCTCAACCCTTAAAAGTTATATTTTACTTCTGCTGATAAATCTCTTTAGTCTTATTGGGGCATAGATTTTTATTGCTTGTCACTGCAATCCATATTTAAAACGGAAGACAAATTAATTGATTAAGAAATTCCTGAGAACATCTCATATGGATGCTCTCCTAAATCTGCTTTGCTCCACACTATTGCCCTGGGTGGGAAATAAACTGCTCCTCACCATATCGTTATTAGGGTACAAGTCTCCTTTCACGATGTTGCCACCCACTCTGAAAGGAGCAATGTAGATACAGTCTCGATTGGCATCTTTTCACTTCTTCAGTAACGAAGTGCCTTGCAACCTCCTACTCTCATACAAGTCTGCTCCCCTAGCACATTGCAATGACGCCATTGCTTTGGAGCAGTTCCTGGAAACAGCAACAAGAGAAGGGTTACTTTCCTCATACTGAACGTACATTCCTCTTCTCTGCTCCTGGTCTTTCAGGGTCACTACACCTTTTCATGTTGCTAAAGAAGTGCACATGTTTTTAAGATGCCTTTTTATTTATGTGTGTGTCCCACACGTGTGCAGGTGCCCAGGAGGCCAGAAGGGGGCATCAGATTCAGGAGGTCACACATGTAAAGGCAACACCAAATATGTTAGTATTGCTACTGGAACCAAAAACAATTACCGAATTTCCTAAGTAAGCTCCTGTGTTTGGCGATACTGACAAGCACCTTGGCCTTAATTCAGTGCGGCAGTCGGAGGGAAGGAAAGGGCATCTCCTACACGTCTGAGCTCACAGGACGCTGCTGTGCCCATTGTACCGGCTGGGCTCTCCAAACCACAATGGGGAGTGTTGTGTGTGGTTGAAAAGCTTCCAGCTGCGAGTTTCGCAAGCTGTCTACCACAGGATAAGATCTGTTGTGGTCTCACCATGTCTGCAGGATTGGCTGAGCAGGAGCAGTGCCCTTTGAGGTGTTGACGTGAGTAGACTTCACACAGGAAGTGTCACTGCGTCCATCTTTCTGTCCCTTCAGAGAAGACATTTCAACCTGGCCCTCAGCCAGGCCCAATGAATCGTCCACAAAAAGCAAATCATAACCTTCTCTTCAGGATATAGCTTAGACAGTATTTAAATAAAGAAAAGCCATAGAGGAAGAGAGTATAGACCTGAGCCTAATAGCTCAGCCTTGGAGTCCTCGTGGCAGGAGCTTGAGTCCCAGATTTGTATTTACTTATTGTATGACAAGTCGCTTGATCTCTGTGTGACAGAGACTTGACAAGGTATACTGGCTGGTTTTGTGAGCAAGCCATGTGAAGCAGCTTCCCTCATGGCCTCTGCAATCAGCCTCTGCCTCCAGGACCTTCCAGGACCCTGCCCTGCTTGAGTTCCTGTCCCGACTTGCTTCAGTGTTGTGGAAGTGTAAGCTAAACAAACACTTCCCTCCGCAACTTGCTTTTTGGTCATGGTGTTTCAGCACAGCAGCAGAGACCCTAAGATAAATTGGTGCCAGCGTAATGCAATGCAGTGTCGCGGTGACCGTCCTGACCTTGTTTTGGGGGAGGATTGTGGAGGGACTTTGGAACTTTGGGCTGGAAGAGCCATTGAGTTTGAAGAGCTCTGCTGGATGTTACTGTTGTGTGGGAGCTTGGAAGATAAGAACATTGAGAGCAGAGGCTGGAGGCCTGCCTTGGGAAGTTTCAGAGGGAAGTTTGAAGACTGTCAGGGCCATTTGTTATTTTGAATTAAGATTTTTGTGTGCGTGTGTGTGTGTGGCTCTGTATGTTAGCATTGAAGTATTACCTGGTCAGCCCCTTAGGAACCTTACCAGTAAGCAGGTGGTACCTTGTCTCTCTCAGGGCCCTGACAGTGTCATTCTATGGAGCCTGTTTTGTGTGGCCTGCTTGTGTATGTGCCAAGCCCCCTTTAAGAAGTGGTCCCCACCTTTCTCTCTCTTCCCACGAGGTTATGTCTTCACCTCCTCTCTTCCCCTTTCCCTGTGTTTTTTTTCTCTTCCTCTCTCTTCTTCTTTTGCATTCCCTCCCCCAGCCCCTGCTGTCTGTCTGTCTGTCTCTCTCCTCTCCCTCTCCCTCTTCCTCTTCCTTCCCATGAGGTCACATCTGTACCTCCTCTCTTCCAACTTCCCTGTCTCTTCTTCTCTTCCTCTCTCTCTCTCTCTCTCTCTTCTTCTTCTTCTTCTTCTTCTTCTTCTTCTTCTTCTTCTTCTTCTTCTTCTTCTTCTCTCTCTTCCCCTCTCTCCAGGCCCGCCTCTCTCTCTCTCTCTCTCTCTCTCTCTCTCCCTCCCTCCCTCCCTCTCTCTCCCTCTCTTTCTCTCTCTCTCTTTCCATGATGAGGCTGCTCTGTGACCCCTTTCTCTTTCCCCTCTTTCCCTCCCCCCCCAATAAAACTTTACACATGAGAACTGTCTGCATGGTGTGTCTCTCTCTCACCCTTTGTGGGGCCCCTTGACTCCAACCTGCTAAGACTGCAGTCCACTGTCTTGTTTTGTTTTGTTAATTATAACACCGTGCAGCTGAAGAATCAGCTGTGATTAACAAGGTACCAGAAGTGCTAAAGCAAAATTTTGTTCTGCTGGGATACTTAAAGCTGGTAGGCTGGAGGTAAGACATTAGTGGTGATAGCATCACTGAGGTGAAATCTTCTGGGAAGTGTTTCCTGAGAACACAGAGAAGCTATGTTCCAGAGGCAGCCAAGGTTGTACCTTGCACTGGCAGCCAGACTTGATAGTGTGTAAGATCATCCAGGTGGAACTGGTTTTGAAGGCATGAGGGGGTCATGGAGAGCATCTGAGACTTGGCCCTGTGAGAGGCCAGGAGAGGTCATTGGCGAAGGGGCATCTTCAGTGGCAACTGAAGGCCCAGGACTGAAGGGAGCATACAAAAAAGTTGAGGCTTGGCACCGGGAAGAGAGCCTATGAGGGGCTATTGGTGAAAGAGCAGCCCAGTTGCAGCAGATGACTCCAGCACTGTGGAGATGCCAGTACCACGGGATGACCACTAAGAACAGCAGCAGCAGTGGAGTGGAACCAATCAGAGCCTAGAAGACAAGCGGTGTGTACTGCAGAGGGCCGAGCTAGAGACATGACCCAAGACCTTTGGAAGAGTCCAGGAGATCGTGAGTGGATCTCCAGACAATAGACAGTTGGAAAATTTGGTTTGCTTTTGTTTGATTGTGACTATGCCCTGATTTATCCCTCTTCAAGTAAGAAAGCATTTGATTTATTTTGTTATTCCACAGGCACCCACAGTTGACTTTGAATTTAAACGACTTTGTATTTTAAAAGAAATTGGCTACTTTAAAAGGACTGAAATTTTAATGTGTTTAAATTTGTGAAGCCTGTGGGATTTATAAAGTTGTGTTTTTAGTGTGAGATATTGGGGATGAATAAGAAAGTGAAGAGTGTGGCTTAATGGTGATGGGTTTGTGTGTCCCGTTAACAAGGGGTCAGTCATTCTGACTGGTTTCGTGTGTCAAGTTGATACAACCTAGAGTCACCAGAGAGAAGGAGCCTCAGTTGAGGAAATGCTTCAATGAGATCCAGCTCTAAGGCTCAGTTAGTGATCAGGGTGGGAGGGCCCAGTCCATGGTAGGTGGTGCTATCACTGGGCTACTGGTCCTGAGTTCTTTAAGAAGGTGGGCTGATCAAGCCAGGGGAAGCAAGCCAGTAAGCAGCTCCCCTCCATGACTTCTGTATCATCTCCTGTCTCCAGGAACCTATCCTATTTGAGTTCCTCTCCTGACTTCCTTCAGTGATGAATAGCAATGCGGAGGAATAAGCCCTTTCCTCCTGAACTTGCCATCTGGTGTTTCGTTATAGCAATAGAAACCCTAACTAAGACATCATCTGATTCCTTCATCATCTTCATGAAGTCCTCAGTTAGTAGAACTCTCCAGAAACTCACCCCATCTTGCATATGGAGCTGATTCTAGTTAGAAAACCAGTCCTCTTTGGTTTCACAAGCTTTATCTCTAGTTGAGTACGCACCCCATTCTACAGACTTTTGAGACTTTCCAAAGTCAATCTTGTCACCTGTTCATTCAAGCATCCAAGAGAAAGCAGCATTTACTCTACGGAAACAGATATACAAATACAAACCCTGTCCAGACAGGTCAGACACAGGTCAGCAAGCACATCACTGTATTATAGAAACAGTGGTCCTTGAAAGGGAGACAGCAAAGAAAGAGCATTTTGATGAAGAACAAAGGGGATTAAGTTTAGAGAGCCCATCTAGGGAATGAGGAGATAATGTCTACAAATGTCTAGAAATGGGAGTTAACAAGGGCAGAGTGGGGAGGAGGTTCCCAGGACTGCAGAGGGCTACTGTAGTAGGAGTTCAAGAGTGAGCAAAGGAACATGTCTTAGGACGAGACTGGAAACATGCAGGGTCACAAACACAGCTGTGATCTAAGCAGAAGCACAGCTGGGGTCATTTCTAAGAACAATGAAAAACACTGGGGAACTTAAGAGGATGCTGTGCCGTGGTCTGGTATACAAGATTTAAGCATCCAAAGGCCTTATTCCAATGGAGAACATACTGAGACTGAGGGGCGTGCAATAAGATCCACTAGGTGGCTATTTCAATTCTCAAACACAAAGATGGGGTTGTCTTAGTTATGGTTTCTATTGCTGTGAAAAGACGCCGTGGCTGAGGCAAGTCTTACAAAAGAAGACTCATTTAATAGAGGCTGGCTTAGAGTTTCAGAGGTTGAGTCCATTATCTTTATGACGAAGTGCAGGCAGATATGGTGCTGGAGAAGAAGCTGAGAATTCTGTATCTTGATCCCCAGGCAGCAGAAGAGAGTGTATCACACTGCAGGCAACTTGAGCATATAAGGGCCCTCAAAGCCCTCCTCCACAGTGCCCCACTGCCTCCAACAAGGCCACACCTACTCCAACAAGGCCATACCTCCTAATAGTGACACTCCCTATGGGTCAAACATTCAAACACATGAGTCTGGGGGAGCCATACCTATTCAAACCACATTCTATCCCTGGCCCCCAGACTTGTAGCCATAATGTAATGCAAAATGCATTTAGTCCAACTTCAAAAGTCCCCACAGTCACACAGTAAACCCATTTATCCATATATCTTTACTTGCAAGTGTTCACTACAAAGAGTCATTGGTCTGGTTCTCAGCCTCTGGTTTCTGGAACACTATCGATGCTAGCTTTCACTGGAACGCCTCTTGGTTAGCCTATTGTTACCCTGTACCATAGAGATCCTGCAGTTTTGGGTCTGCAGGACCAGTTCCTTCACATGCAGCTTCCATGATGAGACTGATTTTTCTTCTCTTAAATTTTACTTGATTTTATTGGGGACGGAGGTTGCAAGGGCAGAGGGTGGATATGAAGGGACAGAGAGATGAATGGGATGGAGGTGCATGATGTGAAAGACACAAAGAATAAATAAAAGAGAATGTTTAAGAAGAAAAAGTCCCCGTAGTCTATCACACTCTCAACAGTGTTTAGAAGGCCAAAGTCTCTTCTGAGATTTATGCAATGTCTTAACTGTAATCCCCTATAAAATAAAATTGAAATCAAAAGCAGATCGCATACTTCCTACATATAATGGCACAGGATGTGCATTATTGTTCCATAATGGAGGAAAGAGAGGATAGTGAAGAAATAATAGACCAAAGCAAGACCAAAAACCAACTGAGCAAACTCCAAATTCTGCATCTCTATGTCTGATATCAAAACACTCTTTAGATCTCCAATTCCTTTTATCTTTGTTGACTGCAACACATTTCTTTCTCTTGGGCTCTCTCCACTGCCTGTTAGCAGCTTTCCGTGGCAGGCATCATACAGCTCTGGCATCTCCAACTTCTCAGGGTCCCCAAGACAATGCAGGCTTTACCTTCACAGCTGCATTCAATGGCTTCTCTAGGCCTCCACTCAGCAACTCTCCTGACACATGCCTGGCCTCAGCAGCTTTCCTGAGTAGAAGAAGAAGATTCCATAAACCCTTTCTTCTATCCTTGACTCCAAAAACAGAACCATGTGCTGCCAAGTTCTGCTGCTTACTGGGTCTGGAATGTGACCTGCTTTTCAATTGTATTTTCACTAACTTTCTATTTTTGATGATTTCCTTAATGGCCTAAGCGTAGCTGTCTTGGGGCTTGAACTATAGACTAGGTTGGCCTCAAACATTGAGATCCACATACCTCTGCCTTCCAAGTGCTGGGATTAAAGGTGTGCACCACCACACTGGGCTCTAAGCTTTTCTTTAATTTCTTTTCATAACTTAGAAATTTAGCTGTGTGGGCTCTTGCCCTAAGGTCACCACACCCTTTATTCCATTTCTTAATCTGTTTATCTCCTTGAAGGGTATTCTCCATTCTACTCTGTGGTGCTCCTTTTCTCCTCAATCTGTACAATTTGTACTTTTATTTGCTCAACTCACTCCTTTTCACTATAAATCTTCATAAGAGTCAACACTTGTAACCACACAACAGAGTCTGTCTTAGGCTGTTTTGAGATTTCGCCTACCAATGCTATTAATCCAAAACTCTTCACTTTAGCCCCAGACAGACTTTTTGGAAAAGAAGTAAAAAGCAGCCACATTCTTCACCAAAATAGCACAAGAACGATCTCTAGGCAACACACTAAAATTCTCCTCTGAAACCTCTTGAGTCAGGCCCTCACATTTCAAATCACCCCAGTACCACTCTTTTCCATGCCTCTACTAATATTAAGCAGCACTTAAAGCATTCCACTGCTTGCCTAACCCAAACTTCAAAAGTCCAAATTACTCAAACAAAAACATGGTCAGGCTTAACACAACAATACCCCAGTCCCTGATATCAACTTCTGCCTTAGTTAGGGTTTCTATTGCTGTGAAGAGACACCATAACCATGGCAACTCTTATAAAAGAAAACACTTCATTGGTACTGGCTTACAGTTTCAGTTTAATCCAGTATCATCATGGTAGGAAACATGGTAGCATGCAGCCAGGCATGTCGCTGGCTAAGGAGCTAAGAGTTCTACATCTTGATGTGCAAGCCCCAGGGAGTGACTATGTGCCACACTAGGTGAAGCTTGAGCATGTAAGACCTCAAAGCCTGCCTCCACAGTGACACACTTCTTCCAACAAGGCCACACCTCCTAATAGTGCCACTCCCTATTGGCCAGCCATTCAAACACATGAGTCTTTGGGGACCACACCTATTCAAACCACTAAAGGGGGCAAGCTGCATTAGTGAGATGCTATGGCCACGAAGGTAAGGGTTGTGTGAGAGAATTGGGGGCAAACCCTTCTCATTTCCTATTTAAACAACTGGCCATCTGGGTACACATTAAATAATCTGGGAAAAGGCAGGGAGTAAAACAATTCAGGAAATAGGGGAATGAGAAATCTCATCTTAGACTTGTTCATTTGAGATAAGATTTAAGGCAGGTGCTCTCCCCAGGCTAAGCATCCACTCCCTCTTGCCATGTCCCTCTGATTGTCAGTATCTGTGCACCCAGATATCTCCAGTGGGAGAAACTGTCTTCCTCCATGATACACTCTACTTCTTGATCTTCTTCAAAATCTTCCAATCTATTCCCACCCAGAATTTACTGCCAAGTTAATTGTTGTTGATTTGAACTGTCATTCAGCAGCACTGAATTAAGAATGAAGCCTTGTCTGGGGTTATGGATATAGTCTGGTTATCCATTGCTTTATATCTAATATCCACTTATGAGTGAGTACATACCATGTTTGTCTTCTGAGTTTGAGTTACTTCACTCAGAATGTTTTTTTTTCTTTCTAGTTCCATCCAGTTTCCTGCAAATTTCAAGGTGTCATTGATTTTTGTCACTGAGTAGTACTCCATTGTATAAATGTACCACATTTTCTTTCTCTAGTCTTTGGTTGAGGGGCATCTAGGTTGTTTTCAGGTTCTGACTACTACAAATAATACTTCTATGAACAAAGTTGAGCAAATGTCCTGGAGTCCAGTCGAAGAGAACAAAGGGGTCAAGACCATGATGGGGATTCTCACAGAAACAGTTGACCCGAGCTAGTGGGAGCTCACTGACTCCAGACCGATAACTGGGAAACCTGCACAGGACCTTACTAACCCTCTGAATGTGGATGACAGTTGTGTGGCTTGGGCAGTTTTTGGGGTCACTGGCAGTGATACCAGGATTTATCCCTAGTGCATGAACTGGCTTTTGGGAGTTCACTCCCTATGGAGGGATACCTTGCTCAGCCTAGATACAGGGGGCGGGACTTGGTCCTACCTCATAGACTGATGTGACAGTCCTTGTTGACTCCCTATGGGAGGCCTTACATTCTCTAAGGAGCAGAATGGGGGTGGGGGTGAGAGGAGCAAGTGAAGGGGGGGAACTTGGATTGGTGTGTAAAATTTAAAAAAAAAAAAGATTGCTTTTAAAAAAGGGGGGAAGAATGAAGCCTTGGATTTACTCACTCTCCAATTTTGATTGTAATTCTGCCTTTCCCTGGTTATGTGGCAAACTAAACAAGCCCTTTACCTTCTTCCTTAAAGTCAGAGTCAGCTCATTGTAGCAAATACAATTAGTTACATAGTTGGTATCAATTCTTTTATTATTCTTTCTTTTTTCTGAAACATTTATTTGTTTGTGTCAGGCTATGGTGGCACATACCTTTAATCCCAGAATTTGGGAGGCAGAGGCAGGCAGATCTCTGAGTTCAAGGCTAGCCTGGTCTACAGAGTGAGTTCCAGGACAGCCAGGGCTGCAAGGGAAAACCCTGTCTCGAAAAAAATATTATTTATTTTTATGTGCCTTGGTGTTTTGCTTTCATGTAAGTCTGTGTGAGGACACTAGATCCCCTGGAGCAGGAGTTACATACAAATGAGCTGGCATTTAGGTGCTGAGAATGGAACCCAGGTCCTCTGGGAGAGCAGCCAGTGTTCTTAACCACTTAGCCATCTCTCCAGCCTCTTTATTATCTCTCCAGCCCCTTTCTTACAGAACCTTAGTTTTGTTCAGAACAAAAATGGGCCCAACTAGCATGCTTAATCTCCAAGCTGCTTTCTATAAGCTAGAAATTGTCTGGTGACAATGTTCTGGTGGATATCAATGAGAAGGAAGTAAGCTTGAGATCTCTGAGAACTCTTGGCTTCTCTTAGACACATACCATGCATCCTCCTTATGCCCTAGCTTCTTCTCTCCCTCCTCTCTCCTTTCTTCTTCTCTTTCTCCACCTTCTCCTCTCCCTCCTCTCTTCCTTTCATCTCCCCCTTCTTCCTCTATCTTCTTCTTTTGCAATGCAAGCTATTGCCATCCAGGCTGACATTAAGCTTGAAATCCTCCTACCTCAGCCTCAAGACTGGGATTGCAAGTATTTGCCACCACTCTGGTTCCTCATCCTTCTCTACCTTGCATTTCAGAAGTCATCCTGGGGAGAACAACGGCCACACCTAAGGCTGAGGCCGAAACACAGATTAGCATGAATCCTGGATAGCCCTAGCCAGGAGCAACAAACTCCAGGCTTTCTGGGGCATAATACAAATAGCCCCTTCATTAGGCCAGTATTATTTGACTTTTCTGTTACTAATTAGAAAATAGGTACCTTCTTCAAGCACTGTCTTGATGCCTAACAATGTTTACACGGTGCTGGAGAACTTCTATTACTGGTCCTTTATTATAGAAGTTACATTGGTACATATGTACCTTTCCCTCCGCAGACCGCACATGCCCTTCAGACAAGGATTCCCAGTCTTTGACAATCTGTCTGTCTGTAACAGGTACACAATAAGGCCAATAAAGCCATTGACTTGGTACCTCTTCCTCCTTTAGAGAAGACATGGTCCAAATCTGGAGGTCTGTGGCATCTCTACGCCATCAATTGGTTCTTGCTCTCACATTCACATCACCACATTCAGGGTGTTTCTCTGCAATCTTACTAAATTTTATATCACACATTCTTAAGGTATGTAACACAACGCTGTAGGAAATGTATAGAAAATAAAATGGTTGCCATTATGAGGCAGATCGATATATCCATCACGTCCCATGCTTGTGCTTTTGATGAGCAGGTTCTGTGGCAAAGACAGCTAAAATCTACTCATTTCACAAGACTCCTAGCTACAGAACGCTCCCATAGCCAATGGGATCCATGTTGTATGTTGCTTCTCTACACTCGCTCATCTTAAAGACCTGCTATTCTGTATCCCCGTGACCACACACTCCCCACGCCCCCCTTTCCCCAGCCCCCCTCTCACAGCCATTGCCTTGTTCTCCATCTCTGTGTATTTGAACTTTCTAATCCTACACAGAAGATTGTGCAGTTTTTTTCTTTTCGTGTCTGGCTGATTTCACTGCCCATAATATCTTCCAGGCTTACCTACATTGTGCCAAATAGAAAACTCTCATTTATTTTAAGGCTTGTGGGGGTGTGTGTGATGTGGCATGTATGTGTGTGGGGTATGTATGTATGTGTGTGTGTGGTTTGTGTGGGGTCTGGGGTGTATTGTGTGTGGGGTGTGTGTGTATGGTGTGTGTATGTGGTTTGTGTGGGGTGGTTTGTGAGGGGTGTATTGTGTGTGGTGTGTGTGTGTGGTGTGTGTGTGGTTTGTGTGTGGGGTGTGTGTGGTGTGTGTGTGGTGTATGTGTGTGTGGTTTGTGTGGGGTGTGTGTGGGTGGGGTGTGTGTAGTATGTGTGTGTGGTGTGTATGTGGTGTGTATGTGTATGGTGTGTGTATGTGATATGGGTATATGTGTGGTGTGTGTATGGTGAGTGTGTGTGTGTGTGGTGTATGTATGTGGTGTGTATGTGTCATGTGTATGTGTGTGCCTGGTGTGTATGTGTGTGTGTGATATGTGTGTGTATATGTGTATATGTGTGTATATGTGGTGGGTGTGTGGTATGTGTATATGTGTGTATATGTGGTGTGTGTGTATTTGTGTGTGCTATAGTTCATCTATCCGTCCACTGAAGAAAACATAGGCTGTCCCCATAGATGGCGGTACAGTGACAGGGAAAAGACACACTTGTTTCTGAGGTGGTAATTTTACTTCTATTGGAGAGACATTCAGGAGAAGGAGAGCTGGTTTGCGCAGTAGTGCAATTTCTAATCTGGTCTCATTGTCTTTTAATATTTACCTCAGTGGCCTCTCAAGTAGGCCTGATTTTTCATATATATACATATATATATATACATATATATATATACATGTATATGTATATGTATGTATAAAGACAAGCCTAGATGGTTTTGGAGACAGTTTTGAGAACTGTTTTACACAGTGTTGAGAGCAAACACTGTCTTTCTGTAAGTTCCTTCCTATTGTGTAAAGTAGAGGCTTTCCAGGCTGGGCTTTGCCGTAAGACTCCATTCTACAAGCAGCTTTTGACTCCATTTTGAGGGTGAAGGATGATCGTGCGCCTGAGTGAACCCACAAACCGCATTGTTTGCCTGGCTCTACTCATATAGCACAGACTGAAAAAAATGACTCCTTCCTGGGAGTGGGAAATGAGCCACTCTATGAACTTACTGAGGTAAGTGGAGACTGCAGGGCACGTGAACATATTAAAGTCATATCAGAGAAACCAGGCCCAAGAACTTACTGGATACACCTGACCAAGAAGGGTGTAACTCCTTCACCTGTGTAAACAGAAATTTCTGTCCCGCCCAGTTCCACAGCCATTCAGTCCCAAATAAACATACAGAGGCTTATATTAAATATAAACTGTTTGGCCTGATGTTCAGGCTTATTACTAACTAGCTCTTACAACTTAAATCAACCCATCATTCTTATCTATGTTTAGCCACGTGGCTTGGTACCTTTACTCAATAAGGCATTCTCGTCTTGCTTCCTCTACCTCTGGATAACGACTGCGTCTCTGCCTTTCCTCTTCCCAGAATTCTCCTAGTCTGGTCACCCCACCTGTACCTCCTGCCTGGTTACTGGTCAATCAGTGTTTTATTAAACCAATATTAGTGACAAATCTTTACAGTGTACAAGAAGATTATCCCACAGAACACATGAACTCTAAGATATATATTTAATGTCACAAGGAACAACTATTATTACTATCTAATACCTGGGGTATGCATAAATGTGTATGTGCATGTGCCTGGAGGACCAACAAGAAGAAAAGCCCCAGTACGGAGAACTCCAGCTCAGTTTGATCCCCCACTGCGATATGGCAGACTCAACCGCCTTTTGCCTGCCCCTCTGCTCACCCATCTGGACCTGGCATTACTCTTTCATCTCTGCAGTCGGCTGTGTCTTCCCTCTCAACCCAGACTGCCTCACAGCCTGCTCTCAGCAGACACAGCTTCTCCCATGCGGCTGGGACGGGCTCACTAACCCATTCATACCTTGTATTTCTACCAGCCCGTTTTCAAAAACCTCTTGAACTCTGTCGCAGCCCTTTTAGCCTGCATCCTTCTGTAAGCTACGTTTTGTTCAGATATTACTCTATGCTGTCTGTTGGGAGAGTTAACATTTGTAATTAAGATTAGAAGAAGACAGTGCAAATGCTGCAGATTAGCAATGTAGGCAGGGTTACCTGCCACTGAAATTATCGAGGGGATTGTCATCCAATAAATACCAACACTGGGAAAGGCACAAATCTGTTGGTCTGTGTTACTAACACAGCGTGCTCACAGTGTGTGTGCCATCCTTAACAGAGGCGTAGGTGTCAGAATGGTCTCCACGACCTTTAAAGGGTTCTCTGCTGCTTTTCTTTTTCTTTCTTTCTTTCCGTTGCTATTCCCCAAATCAGAAAAGCACAGTACCTGGATCTGAGCTGAAGGGAAAAGTCATAAAGTGCTAACGTTTCAGAAACATCAAAAACAATGACAAACTGGATGCGTACAACCGGCAAACCCCCACCTGTGGAAAGAAAGCTCGCAGCGTCTGGATCTGAGTGTGGCAGCCAGCTCATGGATACAAGAAGCGGCAGACACCCTGCCACTGAGTCAGGCCTTTGACAAATGGGCCTTGATGAATCCCAATTTGCACAGGGATTTGAAATTTTCCATGGGTTTATATTTCATCAGCTGCTTTGAGTTACTTTTAAAGGAACACATTTTTAACTTGGAATTTCTGACAGAGAATGCAGTGCAGATGTAATTCTTTGAACAATTATTTCTTTTGTTGGTGTCTTTTTTTTCCCCCACAGGACCCACTTGCAATTAAATAAAACAGTAATTAGAACTAAATTCACTCAAAATTCATTGTCCCAGCATTCACCTCTGAGATCCTTCATCCTTTTTTGTCTCCATGCAGAGAATGTCTTATCAGAGATCCAATCTAAGACAGAAAGCCTTTGATTTTTCTAATATGGAAGCATAAATTGGAAGTATTCTGGAAAGTTATGACTATAGAGCCCTCAGAACACAGTGAAAATCCAAAGATACAAATAAGGCCACAGGATAACTGAATTCTCCTTAATTTTTTTTATTTTTATACAAATTTAAAACACATTGAAGAATTTAGTGACAGAAGCCTTACAGGCAGAGGCCAACATATCTCTCCTAGTGCAGACATGAAAAATTCAATCAAACTTAGCTGTAGCAAAAGTATCTTTCTGCGTCTTCCGAAACTGAGAAAGAATGTGTGTAAATTTGACGTTAGTGCCTCAGCTGAATCTTTGGGGTGTCTCAGAATGCTTCAAGAATGAACATCCTCCCTTATTCCTTCCTTCTCTTCTGTTCTCCTCCCTTCCAGGCTCCCTGTTCCCAAAGGTCACCATTGTCTTCCAATAATACAAGGCAGCCACTGCCAGGGCCAAGGCAGACCTCTTTTCAGGCCCCATGAGCTATTCAGCAAATTTCTCATTTTCTCCTTTTCTCACTTTATTTAAAATACTGAATTTTCTCATGATCTTGACCCAGGCTTTCTGATATTCACTGCCACTAATCATGAAACTGATGTCCCTGAGAGCAGTTAATGAACCCTTCTCTAGCTCCTGAGGGTCTCTTTGACAGACCAGGGGCATTCAGAGGTCAGTCCTACTTCTTACCTGGTTCCCTGGGTGTTTTCTCCCAGTCAGGAAGAGGTAGAAACTCGTCCATGTTAAGTAGCTCTTAGTTTCTCCATCCTTAGTCCGAATGCCATTTCCTCCACAGAGACTACAATTCTCCCATGCTTGTATCTACTTTTTAGGTACAAATCAAGAAAACCACCCTTTGAACTGGGCTCTGAAGAAGACCTTCAGGTCCAGAAGAATCTTAGGGTATGAAGAAAAAATTGGAGGTGACTCCTGGCACATTTTTTCACTTTCTTTACTCAGCTGAGTATGCACACTCCCTATAACAATATGTGTATTGCACGTATACATGTTTATGTCTTTGCATGTTTCTGTAAAGGTGTGCTTGAATATATGTGGAGGCCAGAGTCAATATCCTCAATTTCTTCTCTACCTTAGTTTTTGAGACAGGGTCTCTCACTGGCAATGGAACTCACCAGTTTGGGTAGACTGACTGGTCAGTGAGTTTTGGAATCCCCTGCTCTCTGCCACTCCTGTACTAGGACTACAGAGCTATACAGTCGTGTCCAGCATTTTACTTGAGTCCTGGGGATTCAAACTCAGGTCCTCAGGTTTGCGCAGCATACACTTCACCAACAGAGCCATCTCGAAGTCTCAGTCCCTAGGTTGTCTCTCCTTTCCTCCTTTGCTCTTTCATCGGTGGAGAAACTGAACAGAGAGGTGGGTGATTTGCCACCATGACTACTTTGAGAGGCAGGTGACATGTGGGAGACATCCACCCAGCATAACTGCTCAGTTCTTATAAGAAATGAGTTAAAATGGAAGGTAACCATGTCTCTTCATTGGAAGTGTGAAGAGATTTGGACATTTCCTTCAGGTACCAAGAACTTCATGTGGCAGTTCTATCAAGTCCTCCTTGAGGAAAAAGCTACAGTAGAAACAACCAGCTGATGCTAAAGACAGAGCGTTGAAGTTTTCCTTGTCTTCCTAACAATAAATTTCCGATGACACCAGTATTTTATGCCAAATCTCTCCTCTTTGAGAAAAGATCTCACTCTGGGGCCCTGACTGGCCTGGAAACCCCTTATGTAGATTAGGCTGGCCTCAGTTTTTGCTAAATTCTCCTGCCTCTGCCTGCAGCATGCTGAGATAATTGGCATGAACCACCACCCCTAGTCAGCCAGGTCTTTGGATGGTAAGAGCACTCAATCCAATCCACATGAAGGGTGGTGTGGTGATTTGAGAGCACTGAAGGAATCTCAGAGGAGCCCAGAGAGCAGAGGACACACAGGCTCCTCACAAGAGACAGGACCGAGAGACCACTAGACACAACCAGGCCACTTCATTCTCAGCACTCACCTGCTTCTCTCAATATACTTGTTCCTTACATCTCCCTCCATCTTTCTAGCACAGGTTTTAAAAAAATAAGAGTACAGACAGACATAGGTTAAAGGTATGAAGATAATAAATATTAAAAAGTAATAAAATTTAAAAAGACACAGAAAGATGGAAAATACAGAGTCTGGATTATGTATATTATTGTGATTTCTTTTAATTTTTTGACTGTGAATGCAGTAGCTACAGAGAGATATTTCATTGTACAGGCTGCTAAGTTAAACCAACATATATGTTTTAAAGGTATCGACTTCAAATTTTGAGTCTAAAAATATGTTACTTTGGAAAAGAGGTTGTGTTTTTGTTTACACAGAAGATAAGAATCTGTGGATTCCTTTCAGACTAATGTGGTTTGATGGAACAAGAACTCTCGAAAGGTCTTACGAACCCTAAAAATACTTTGCCCAACAAACAGCATGAAGCAGTTTGGAAAAAACAATGTCCAAATTCCCATAATGGTTGTTTATAAATGTTTGGTTTTCATTTAAAGGGGGATTATAATATAGAGATGAATACTTTGCATTGGTATGGATCTCAGTCTATTGATACATACTTCAGGTTGATTTTGTTACTCTGTGTATATATATTTCTGCTCTTGTTTAGGGTATTGTGTTTATGTAGCTCATTTAAAAATGAGTTTTAGGTTTTCTAGATATACAAAAATATATTTCATTAGATAGATAATCTTCAACACTTCAAAGACCTATAGAGTCATGGCATTTAAAATATTTTAAGAACTTAGGCTTTTCTTGACAGTGAGACATGTCTGTTTCTGGCAGCACCAATTACTTCAGAGAGGTTGATGGGCACTGAAGAAACTCATTATGGAATTTGCCTTCAATGTGATAAGGCTAGTCATTTGGGCAAGAAACTGCTCTTGCATACACTGCCTAATGGTCTACTGTATGACCTGGATGTGCAGGACCCACAGAAAAGTGACTGCTAAACTTTTCAAAACATGGAATGATCCTTCAGGATTTCTGCTTCACAGAGGAAACTGCCAAACATTCTGCAGGGTACAGAAGAAAGCAACTGATGAACTTTCCCAATAAAAGGCAGAACGTATCTTCAAATTTCCTGCTTTGTGGAAAAGTTTGCTGAATACTATGCATCTGTAGGCTGAAGGTGGATGCCCCAATATTACAGAAGAACTTTGGGTGACTGTCCAGGCAATGAGATGTCTCTGTCAATTCTAGAACTGGGAAATTGCTTATAATGCACTTCTTATTTATTTAGGTAATATTATAACCTTCTGGAGTCTTTGAAGAGTTGAAGACAGATAGTTATAGTTTTCCTTAGTTATGATAAAAGATAAATTAGATATAAAACTTTAGACTCACAAAGATAGGACAGATGATAGAGTATTTTCCTTAATGTGCCAAATGTAAATGGACTAAATACATTGTAACTATAATTCTTGCTTGATAACTATTTTTATATATGTAATTTTACTATGTTAAAGTTGAAACCTTCCTTTTTATTTAGACAGAAAAAGGGAGATGATGTGGGACACTCCTCTGTATGCTATGAATACCATTGGCTAATAAAGAAACTGCTTTGACCTATGGCAGGAGAGAATATAGTCAGGATAGAAGAGATGTAGAGAGAAAATAGGTGAAGTCAAAGAGATGCCATTTAGCTCCTGAAGGAGAAAAATACCTGGACCTTACCCAGTAAGCCACAGCCTTGTGGCAATACACAAAATAATAGAAATTTGTTAATTTATGATATAAGAGTTAGCTAGGAAAATTCCTAAACTATTGGTCAAACAGTATTGTAACTAATATAGTTTCTGTGTGATTATTTGGGTCTGGGTGAATGAGAAATGAAAGAAACGTCTCCACCTACAGTGATCCTATAATCAAAGTAAATAAGATACAAGTTTTAATGGTGTTTACATAACTGTTAGTAAATTTAAATATATATTCAAATTCTAAAATAGAGAAAATGAAATCTGTAAGGAAAAGTTATAAGGGTAAGTTGGCAAAAATTGTTAGCATTTGCCATGTTAATTAATAGAAATATTAATCTGAACACTCTTCTTCAAAATAAAACTATGAGAGAGTCTGTTGCCTTGACAATTATTAAATATTTTACTAGCAATACTAATAAATTCAATAAGATTAAAAAAATTGAGACAAGGTCTCACTTATGTAGCCTGGCTGGCCTGGAACTCACTATACAAACTCAGCTGACCTTAAACTCACAGAGATCCACCTGCCTCCACCTGCTGAGTGCTGGGAGCAAAGGCGTGTGGCACTACACACGGCTAAAGAAGATGGAGAGCACCTTTAGTTCCAGTCCTTGAGAGGGAGAAGCCTAAATATTTCTTGAGTTCATTCTATTATCTAATACTATAGATAAGGTTTCATTTAACAACATCATATGCGTAGCTTTTTCGTCCACTGAAATAAGTTCGTGGAATACTTTTCCAGGCACAGGATAAGTATGTTGGGGGACATAGGGCAGTCTTTACACTTGACACCCATTGTTGGGCTGCTTTCTCAAGAACCGCTCTCATACCATGCCAGCTGGCCAATGAATGCAATAGCATCCTCTCCAGCTTTCAAATGTCGCCTCCAGGCTACTCCATTATACTTCTTTTATTTCCTGTTGAGGTTTGTAGAGTTTCCCCCATAATATTCATATTGTCTCCTGTGTGACTGTCTATGCACAATTCCTTAGTGATAAACTAGCTATAAAAAATACACACCTAAGAAGTCCTTCCTAACCAGGTGGTGGTGGCAGTGATGGAGCACACCTTTAATCCCAGCACTTGGAAGGCAGGGGTAAGAAGATTTCTGAGTTCAAGGCTAACATGATCTACATAGTGATACAGGACAGTCAGGTACATAGAAATCCTGTCTCAAAATGACAAAGAGGGGAGGGCCTTAGACAGGAGATACGGTACTGTGTTTTATATGTTCAAGAGCATGAAACTAAGAAATAGGGGAATTTCCCTTCATTAGAGAAAAGGTCAATAGGACTGACCTTCTGAGCCTGTACAGGGTTGCTTCTAGTCCAAGAAAATTCTGTGCAACTTAGAGGAAGGATGACTTCTTCCCAGAGTGGCAAGCCCAGTCCCTGGACTGGAGGCAGGGTGAACAGAAAGCTCCATCTCTGCTTTAGTTACTTTTCTCTTTGCTGTCACAGAATACCTAATAAAAACAATTTCAAGTAGAAGGTGTTTATTTGGCTCAAAGTTCAAGGGATACCGGGGGAAGGATTGGCAGCTGAGGATTTGGTTCATAGCAACGGAAGCTTGACCCACGGTTAATCAGAAAGTAGAGTGTTCAGGCAGGAAGTGGAGTGGTCTGTAAACCCAAAAGCCTGCCCCTAATGATCTACTTCCTTCAACTGACCTTACTGCAGTGGTTCTCAACCAAAACTTATATTTCCAATGATATTAGGAACTCCCAGCCATAAACTTGCCTGGTCACTACTTTATAACTGTAATTTTACAACTGAGCAAAATTTCCTAAGACCATTGGACATATGTGTTCTCCAGTGGTCAAGACTCACAGGCTGAGAATTGCCAAAGGATCCACAAAGTCCCAAAACAATGCCACTCACCACTTAGAGACCGCTGGTTGAAACATGTGGGAGACATTCCACATTCAAACCCTAACAGTCCTCACCTTGTCCCTTGAACAGTGAGCAGTCTGACTTTGCCTTGCCATGGTGAGTATGTGCTTATGCAAAAATCCTGGTTTTTCTTAACAAAAAAAAAAACAAAGCAGAAGGAACCCTGCCATTTCCTGTTTATGACAGCTTTGGTTTGAGGAGAATATCACTTCTGTGTCCTTTCTAAGGTTTGGAAGGAAGCGCTGGGCTTAAAAGTAAGTTAGTTCCTACTAAGGACTCAGGAGTCACAGGTCAGTTCTCTTAAAAGTAAGTACTGTGTGTGGCACTGCTTCCTGTTGGTGAGAGCCTCGGAGGCTCTCTTTCCTGTAAGTTTTAGCATGTTCAAAGAACACTTGGGGCTGAGGAGACAGCTCAGTAAGGACTTGCTGTCCAGGCATGAGAACCTGCGCTGGGTTTCCCTAGAAACCAAGTAAAATATCTGCACAGTGAGTTTCTAATTCCAGTTCTGGGTTGTCAGGAAGACATGTGGGACTTGCTGGTCAGCCAGTCTAACCAAAATGGAGAGTTCTAGGCTCAGGGAGAGACCCTGTCTCCAAAAGATAAGGTGGAGAGTGATAGACAACACACCTGATGTGGATGCTTAGCCTCCACACACCCACACATGGGTATGTACACACACGAACACATACATATACATCTATCATGCATACATACACAGCGAGAGATAAAAAGAACTCTGTATTTCTCTATGTCCTCATCCTTGTTCACTGACCTCTTATTGGTCCCCTTATTATTCCATGATGTAGGATTCCTCTGTATGCTATGAATATGTTTTATTACCATTGGTTAATAAAGAAGCTGCTTTGGCCTACGGCAGAGCAGAATATAACTAGGTGGGAAAACTAAACTCAATGCAGGGAAAAAGAAGGCGAAGCCAGGATGCCATGGAGCAGTGCTACTTAATAGTTGTCTCCTCGTGGCTTCCTCAGTGTACCTTATTATAATACCTAGACTCAGCTGATCCTGAGTAGCGCTGCCCACAATGGATTAGGCCCTCCCACATCAACCGCCAATCAAGAAGAGGCACCACAGGCTTGCCCATAGGCCAGTCTGGAAATAATATTTTCTCACTTGAAGTTCCCTTTTCTAAAATGACTCTAGCTTGTGTCAAGTCGACAATATATCATGTGATCACATAGATTTCCATCATAACATGCCACAGAAATATAGGGGAAATGCCATTTTGATGTACTGTTAATATCAAAATATTCATTTTCTATATGGTGAAAATGTTGAATGTTGTGTGTGTGTGTGTTGTAATTCTGTGTAAGATAGATAGATAGACAGACAGACAGACAGACAGACAGACAGACAGATAGATAGATAGATGCAGAAACTCTATCCATTAAAATATACATAGCACTGCAAAAGTAATATTCTATAGCTGAGGATGTAGCTTAACTCCTAACGTGCTTATCTAGCATGCACTAACCCCCGTTTAGTTTTCAACCTCCTGTACCACATAAAAACCCAGACTTGGTGACATACACTTATGATCTTATTGTGGAGGTTTGAATGAGAATGGCCCCCATAGGCTCATACATTTGAGTGCTGAGTACCCAGTCTGTGAACTGTTTAGAAAGAACTAAGAAGTGTGGCCTTGTCAGAGGTGGTGTGACCCTGGAGGAAGTGTGTCCCTGGGGATGGGCTTTGAGATTTCAAAAGTTCCCAGAAGGCCCAGTCTCTCTGGCTCTCTGCCCGCTGTCCACAGATCAGGATGTAAAGCTCTCAGCTGCTCCTCTCGCACTGCGCCTACCTGCTTGCTGCCATGTTTCCTGCTATGATGGTCGTGAACTCACCCTCTGAAACTGTAAGCAAGTCTCCAAATACTTTCTTTTGTAAGTTGCCTTAGTCAACCATTCTATGAATGGTGTCTCTTCATAGAAATCGCAGAGTAACTAAGACACCAATCATTCAGAAAGTGGAGAGAGTATTATCAGGAGATCAAAGATCAAGTCATTCTAGGCTAGTAAGTCATTAATCATTGAGGCCAACCTTTGCTATAATGAGATCCTGTCTCAAAACCAAAAGAATAAAATTGTAAAAGTAGAAATGTTGTTTCATGTATAGAAACTATTAAAAGATTGTAAATGCTTAGCATATGTTTCAGAGTTGGAGAGGTTGCCCAGTGAATAAGGTACTCACTGCAGAAGCATGAGGACTTGAGCTTCCGAGTCCAGCTTTGTAATAGTCACAGAACATCCAAGCCCTGAAACATGAACCTATTACCACAACCAGAGAGAGAGAACTGGGTTCCAGGGAATCCCTGGCAAGCCGTTCTAGCCAAAACAGTGAGGTCCTGGCTCAGTGAGAAACTTCGTGTCAAAACACAGAAAAACAACCAAGAAGGATAATCCTGTTGTGTGATTTCTATCCATTTAGCCAGTGACTTTGGGGGTGGCAAACCCTAAGGCGTGGTCTTGTCTGCCTAGGAGACAATTTATAAGCTGAAGGAAAGGGTCTGTCACTCTTGCGCTCTCTCAGGTGGTCAGAGAGGAGCAGGTGGTTGCATTGGTGCTCTGCAACCTTTGGGTAGACACCTGGAACACAACTGGATCAGAAGCTGAGTCTAACCCGTCTGTACAAGTGAATATTTATCCCTATTTTATACCTAACTGAATTCTTGAGAGTCTTACCAGACTCTTGTAAATTCACACTGCACAATCCAATGTCAAGTGCTGGCCTCCCCATGCACCCACACAGGAGAGTGCTCATGCACACATGCATGCACCATACACCATACACATACACACAGAGATACACAGTTCATAAATATTAACTTATCTATAATAGTTCATAGATGTAAACTATGTTAGCTAGATATTTTTAGCAAGTATTATTATATCCTAGTCCAGAGCTGGCAGTACACACCTATAAACTCAGCATGCAGAAGTCTGAGACAGAAGGTTCATGAATAAAAGGCTAGCTTCAGAAACATAGTGAGACCCTGTTTTGCAAAAAGAAAGCATCCTTTTAATTTTTTAACCCAAAAAATCATATAAAATTACAAATAATAGAAGTCAAAATAATGGTGATAAGATATAAACTTCAGTTCCTGTGGGATTTCTTGGTATACTGACATTCATATAAAAATAGAGTCACTTTTAAGAAGCATATTTAATTTCCACTAATTAATTGCACTAGGCCATGAGTCTTTCAAAAAGCGGTCCTCTGGGGGAACCTTTCATGTCTTGTGAGGATAGATTAAAAGGACAATGTCAACTTTGCCACCTCAAAGCTTCACAAATAGGAAGCCCTCCAAATTCTACGCGTGACCAACACTGAAAACAAAAGAAATGGCATGTCAAACCTAAAGAAACGAACAGAAAACAATAAGGCACCCCAAAATGGTTTCCTCCTTGTGGGTATTTGAATGAAAATGTCCCCCACAGGCTCAGAGATTTGAACTTCACTTGGTGGCACTGTAGGGGAGGTGGAGATTTGTTGGCAGAGACTGTTTGCTTGTTTCCCAGCTGCCCAGCCCGAATGAACACACAGAAACTGTATTAATTGCATCACTCTTTGGCCTATTAGCTCAGGTTTCTTATTAACTAACTCATATCTTAAATTAACCCATTTCTATTCATCTGTATATTGGCACGAGGCTGTGGCTTACTGGTAAAGATGCAGCATCTATCTCCTTAGGCAGCTACATGGCATCTTCTTGACTTTGTCAACTCGCCCTCTTTGTATCTCTGTTCAGATTTCCCACCTGGCTTTGCTCTGATAAGTTACTGACTAAAACAGGTTCATTATTAACCAATGGTAATAAAACATATTCACAGTATACAGAGGGGAATCCCACATCAGAGCTTTGCTGGAGGAAGTGTATCGCTGTGAGTAGGCTTCGATGTCAATAGCTTCCTTCACTCTGCTTCCTAATGGATCTCTGCTGCATGCTCGCATTTTAAGATGTGAGCTCTAAGCCTCCCGCTCCTCCTGCTCCTCCTGCTGCTTACTGCCATGCCTTTTCCCTGCCATGATGGACCCTTCTAGAACCATAAGCCCAAATAAACTATCTCTTTCATATGTTGCCTTGGTTGTGATATTTTATCAGAGAAATAGAAAAGTAATATAGAAGTTGGTATTAAGAGTGGGGTATTTAGATGATAAATCTGACCACATTGGTTTTGAAGGAATGTAGAAGGCTTTGGAACTTTGGACTAGAAAAGCAATTGAATGCTGTAAGCAGAACTTAAATGGTTATTCCAGTCGCAGCCTAAAAGATAGTAATAAAGAGGGCATGGCGGGCTGTGGAGGCCCAGCTCAAGAGGTATCAGAGGGGAATAGTATTAACAACTGGATTAAAGTCCATTCAGGTGACATTTCTGCCAAGAATCTGGCTGACTTCTGCCCTAGTCCTAAGAAATTACCTGAGGCTAAAGTTAAAAGTAATGAACAAATTTCTTTGGCCCAAGAAATTTCAAGAATCTGTGGTGTGGTTTTGAACTGTAACTCTTATGAAAGTTATAATGAAAAGGCCACTAGTGGGCCGAAAGAAATACAAAATGTACAGTTTGAAGAGAAACAGTATACTAGGAAGCTGGATGTTAAGCCGAGGCCTGTGCTAAAAGAGCAGTGTCATTGTTAAGAGCATTAGTGCCTTTAAGAAAATGCTTTCTCTGCACTGGAAGGAAGGGAAGGATGCCCTTAGGGCCAGAACCCACTCAACTAAACTTGTGAAAGGCAGTCTAAGGATTTTATCTCTAGAAGCCCTTGAAAAAAAAAAGCTGCTGCCAGGAGCTAGAGAAATGGCCCCAGGGTTAAGAGCACAGCTATCCTTCCAGAGGACTTGGTGGGGCGGTGTTAATTCTCAGCATCATAGTGACAGCTTTTCTGGCCCCAATAAGCACACAGACATACACACAGGCAAAAATACCTGTTTATCCTCCCGGTTGAGAATAAGAACACTACCACAATTTAAAGCCAAATTTGAAGCAAGCTTTAACTGAATAATGGCCAGGTGGATGGACTCAGGCCAGGTCCATACCCAGGTTCCTGGGAAATGACCTCCTGCCCAGATCACTGAAGCAGCAGGATGTGAGCTGCCCCACTGAAAAAGGTACTGAGGCACATGGCAAAGATAGATCAGAAAAATGGGTTAATCAAGATGTGAGAGTTAGCCAGTAAGAAGTCTGACCTAATGGGCCAATCAGCATTATAACTTACAGAGTCCTTTGTGTGATTTTTCTCTGGGACTAAACAGCTGGGGGGCCAGGCAGGACAGAAAAACCCACAAATAAACAGGCCCCACTCATGTTACATAATGGCGGCCTTTTCATGTTACAGAATGGCACCCACGTGGATAACTGCATCCACAGAAAGCCTGAGAAAGCTTGGGAAAGACTAGAGTAAAGCATTTCAGTTTTCAGCCGTGGCAGGAAAAAGGCTACGCTGTTTTAAAATGCCGGCTTTCTGGGCCATCCTGCCAGGGAAAACTCTGACTCTTTCAAGCAGGCAGTCCAGACTATGGATATACTGTTGCAGCTTGCTTCCTGGCAAGGACCTTGAAACGCTTTAAGAGCTTTTGAGTGTTGCCTTCACCATATCCCTTAGCAAATTAAAGACCCACGTGGTCAGAAAAAGAGAGATATACAGTAAAAAAAGATTCAAAGAGTAAGAAAACCTCTAAATGGTTTACAGTGTGTTAAAAAATATATACAGGCTAAAGGTTAAAGTTCTCAAAATAAAAAAGAAAGAAAGAATGAGTAGCCTGGGAGGCAGAGACAGACAGATCTCTGGGAGTTCAAAGATAGCCTGGTCTACAGAGTTATTCCAGGACAAAGATATGCAGAGAACCTGTCTCAAAAAGCCAAAAGTTAAAAGTAAAAATAAAAGAAATAGAGGTTAAAATAAAGCCACAGAAAGATGAAAAATACACAGAGAATCTTGATACTGTTTGCTATTATGCTCTCTTTGAATTGTTTGAATGCTGAGGAAGGAGCAACAGCTGCTAAAAGATATTTGCTTATAAATGCTGCAGAATTAATCCAAGATAGGCATTTTGGAAAATACCTTGGCTTCAAAATTGAAGTCAAAAGGTATGTTACTTTGGAGAAGAGATTTTACTTTTGTTTCCACAGAAAATGAGAGGCTCTGGATTTATTCAGAGTTAAGAAAAATCACCTTTGACCAAGGGAGACCACCTGAGCAATCTCTGGTAGGAACAGATGGTCCAGATTTCTGAGTTCTTCATCCAGAACAGGTTCAAGACTGCTGCCTGAGATGATCAAGACTCACAGGATACTTCAGTCAGGACTTGATCATAACTCTAAATTTTCTTTAGGTCCCCATAAGATTATCAGCGCCCCCAACCAGCAGGAAGTAGCCTGGAATACTACGCCCACATTCCCAAAAAAATGAACTATGGATATTTTCCTTTGTTGTTTTTTTTAAAAAAAAAAAAATAGAGGGGGAAATGGTGCTGGAGAATTGTCTGTATTCTGTCAATCATGTTTTAAATAAACGCTGATTGGCCAGGCAGGAGGTGTAGGCGGGAAAACCAGTCAGGAAGTGGAAATGATGCAAGGAGAGAAGGAGAATTCTGGGGAGGAAGAAGTTGATTCCTCCCACTCCTGCCCAGACCACCGAAGCAGCAGGATGTGAGATGCCCCACTGAAAAAGGTACTGAACCACGTGGCTAAGATAGATCAGAAAAATGGATTAATCAAGATATGAGCGTTAGCTAATAAAAAGCCTGACCTAAAGGGTTAATCAGCATTATAACTTATACAGAGATCTGTATTTGATTTTTCTCTGGGACTAAACAGCTGAGGGGGGCAGGCAGGACAGAAATCCAAACAAGCCAGTCCCTATCATGTTACATGGCCCCAACTGAATCACAGTTTGCAACAGCTTAAGAAGGAAAAATCCATAATTTATTGCATTTCCTATCAGGTCCAATCAGGGGCAAGCATACATCCTGACATATTTCCTGTCTACGTACCTCCCGCCCACACATGATCAAGTACATCCAGTGCAGATGGGTCAAACAAACTTGTTTGGGGATTGGCCAGGCAGGCAGTATAGGCGGGAAAGCCAGACAGGAAGTAGGGGTGGAGCAAAGAGACTGGGAGTATTCTGGGAAGCAGGAAGCTTCCAGTTCTGCCCAGACCACTGGAGAGGAAACATGTAAGCTGCCTAGCTGGAAAAGGTACTGAGCCATTATGGCTAACATAGATAATGATAATGGATTAATATAAGTTATAAGGACTAATAAGAAGCCTGACCTAATGGGCCAATCAGTTTATAATCTTATGGAGTCCTGTCTGTGATTTCTCTTTGGGATTTGCCGGTTGTGGGGTACCGGGCGGGACAGAAACCCCAACAAGCCCGCCCCCTCATGTTACAACCATGGGATCTGATGTTTGACCTGCTAGATTCATCTTGCTTTGGTCCTCTCTCTTGGAAAGACTGCATATTCTGTGCCTTTATATGTTGAAATGTGTCATTTGCTTTTTTATTTTACAGAGGGCTACAATTAAGAGATTGCCTTAAGCCGGGCATGATGGTGCCTGCTTTTAATCTCATCATTGAGGAGGCAAAGGCAGGCAGGTCTCTGAATTCAAGGCCAATCTGGTTGGCCTAGAGAGTTCCAGGACAGACAGGGCTACATTAGTGAACTCCTGTCAAAGATGAAGGAGGAGGAGGAAGAAGAAGAGATTGATTGCCTAAAGTCAAGACACACTTCCAGCTTTTGAAACACTGTTGACAGTGAGAGACTATGGGGAATTTTAAAGCTGGACTAAATGCAGTTTGCATTATGGGATGGCCATGTGCCTTTGGAGAGCAAGAGCGGTTGGATTGAAAATGTCTCACGAAACTGAAGGCTTGGTCATCACTTGATGGTGCTCTTTGGAAGGGCTGTGGAACCTCTAGGGGTGGGTCTTAGCTGGGAGAAGTACATCACTGGGGCAGGCTTTGAGTTTATAGTTCCGCCCCACTTCCTGGCCATTTTCTGCACCGTGCATACCTTTTAAGATATGACCTCAGCTTCCCACTATTACTGCCACCTGCTACTTGCTGGCATGTCCCTCCGCCATAATGGACTGTCCTAATAAACTGCCTCTTTGATATCTTGCCTGGGTCATGGTGTTTTTATCACAGCAACAAAACAGGAACTAATACACTTCTCCATTGATCTCAACCAACAGCAGAAGGTAGTTCAGTACTGTCAATGCGCTCGTCCATTCTTGACCACAGGGGACAGATGAGAACAGGTATGAAGAAGGAACAACTTACTCTGTAGGGTTTTCGGTTTTTACATAATAAAGCAATAATAATAATTATTTAAAAATAAGAATCCAGAGCTGTGGTGGTAGCTTAGTTGTGAATGCAAACCGACGAGAGTCTGACTCTCAACCCCTACACAACAAGAGTTCGGATCCCAGCACCTACCTATCATGGGGGCATGGTAATGCCAGCTTCAGATGGCAAACACAGGGGAGAACCCAAAGCAGGTCAGCTAAGGAGACTAGTCAAAGCAAGAGCTTTGAGTTTGACTGAGAGTCTCATCCTCAATGATTAAGGTAAAGGAGAGAATGAAAATGATTCTTGATCCCAAACATGGATGACCACAGAGATACACACACCTGTGCAATACTTCCCACACACACGCATCCATACCCAGATGAATACGCAAACACACACATAGGCACACCACATACACGTGAAAGGGAAGAAATAGATACATAAATGTAATGTTGAGTTGGAAGGGTCATGCCAGGAGAGGCTCTGTTAGGAAATATTCCTAACAAAAAGACTTTCAACTTTGTTTTTATAAGTTGGAAATTCATTTTGTGATAACTTATTGGTGTCAGGCCAAATACAGATTTTAGCACTTAAGCCAGTGAGAAAAAATTGTCTGTTTATAAACCTTCCTTTCTTTGATGGACTTCAAAATATTGATTTCTCGATGAGAAATACAGCAAGGAAACAAGTGTGTTAGCGCTGCAATCATCAGAAAGCAGACAGCAGAACAAGACAACCCAGTTTCTTCAGCAAATCAACCGGATCCTTAAAGGGATGGGGGGTGGAGGGTTGTGGGTCGGTGTGAAGCCTGGTGCATGGATAGAGGCAAAAGAAGAAAGACAACTTCCTCTTTCAGAACCATCAGGACCCCTGGCTTGCTCAACAGGACCACCCTACCTCCCTTACTGTACCAAGCCCTACCTGTTCTATTGCCTTGGGATTATTAAGCTCTGTTTCCACTGGGTGCTTTGCCAGAGAAGGCCAGGTCTTCTCTCCTTCCTTCTCTGTCTGGCCTCCTGCTCGGCAGGCTGTCCATATACATTTTCGTGCTGCGCTAGAGCCGGGCAGACAATCCCAGGAACACTTGTCAGTTGTAGTTAACGTTAACTGCAGGTCCTAAGCATGAGACTGGTCCTAATTCATTCCCAAACCGTTCCCAGTCTCATCCTTACAATATACCCATTCACTGGTGCTTGACCCCACGGAGTTGAGCATATGAGTCTACAAACATGACCCGCAAAGATCCTGTGCAAAGCGACTTTCTGCCTTGTTGTCCATTCACCCATTCCCTAACATAAACCTCCTCTACTTGAAATAGGTCGAATGTCTTTTTCCTGACGCTCTCCGGAGCACGCAATGGTTCATAGCATTGCTCTTCAGCGTGCACTGTACTCAACTGCCTGTGCACAGTTCGGATCCTGTCAATTCTGCATCTATCTCCCGAAGCCATCAGCTCTCCCATCTTTCTCCTCCTCCACCCTGTGTATATAAATATTCACACTGACAGCCATATATCAGGGCTGCTGTTATCTTTCTGTCAGAGACACTTATTGCAGTGACCAGCAGTTAACACAGAGATCTATAACTGAAAGAGTGAATGAACCAGGAATCAGGGACAGTGGAGTGCTTGGTCCTAAATTCGTCATCTAGAGCACTCTCTCCAGGCTCAGGAAATATTAAAGGACAAGGCAAGAAAAGAATGGAAGATCCATAAGATAGGAAAGTATGTTGCAAAAAGATATCTCCTGGACATGATGTTTCTATTACACACATGAACTTACTACAGGTGTGAATACCTACACAAGACCTGCACAATACTGGGACAATACCCACCTCCATTTCATATAGGATGGGGGAAAGAGCTCATGAGCCCCCATCTCTCCCTGGGGAATTATTGGCAGGTAATGGTGGCTGGAGAAAGGAGTGTCAGTTTCTGTATGGTAGAAAGGGGGAAGGCTAGATCGGGAAGAGCTAAAACTCATTGCATACAGGTGTGAAGCATTAAAGAATAAAACTCTTTATTAGTGCTTGCCATAGTCAAGGTTCTATTGCTGTGAATAGCCACCGTGACCACAGCAAGTCTTATAAAGGAAACCGTTTAATTGGGACTGGTTTACAGTTCACAAGTTTGGTCCATGATCATCATGAAGGGAGCATGGCAGTACGCAGGCAGACATGGTTCTAGAAAGTAACTGAGAGTTCTACAGCATGGTGTGCAAGGTGCAAGAAGAGAGAGACACTGGGCTTGGTTTGAGCTCTGAAACTCCAAAGCCCACCCCCAGTGGCACACTTCCTCCAACAAGGCCACATCTACCCCAACAAGGCCTCACTTCCTAAAGCTACTCCCTAAACATTCAAATATATCAGCCTATGGGGGCCAATCTTATTCAAATCGCCACAGTGCTTAGTAAATGTTTGTACACAGGAACGAATAGCCACCATGACGCTCAGGTATAAGCAACTTCATACACCTATAACTCTACATAGTTGTGTGACAGGTAATTCCAGTCAAATGTGCCAAGAGAGATCCAAGGAAAATTGAGACCCAGTGTAGAGGCTGAAAATTCTTCTCAACCACCCCTGACCCCTGGCCTTCTTTACTAAGATCAACCAGAATCCCATTAGAAAGCTTCAACCACAAAATGAGCATTCTTTCCTCGTGATTCATGTTACCCAGAAGCCTTCAGCTTCCCAGAAATTGTGTTAAGCAGTAACTTTCAAAGATGATAATGTTTGCCAACAATCCCTGGGGCACTGCTTTATATTTTCCTGAAACAAAGAGGGTTATTCTGTCCATATTTCTTTTTTCAGCAGCCTTTTGCATACATTAGCTTTTCCTCTTCTGGCACTGAGCAGCGGTATGTGCCTGCCATGTTACGAGAATTAACTCCCTTATCTTTAAAACCTCAGTTTTCGTATAAAATTATTTTAGACTTACTTTTCATATTTTTGTGTATGAATGTTTTGCCTGCATGTGTCTGTGTATTATATGTGTACCTGGTACCCGAGGAGGTCGTTAGCATCCACGTGGGTGCTGGGAATCAAACCCAGGCTTTGACAACAAAATGTGCCCTTAACCCACTGAGCCAGCGTTCCAGCCCAAAACTTCAGTTTTCAATTAAGATTTTTCTCACACTTTCACAAACATCCCCTTACCCAGCCTGTGGGAACTACCTCACTGCTTGTTTTGAGAAATACAAGTCATGAGAACACAAGTATAAATCAATGTTTAAGAATTTGATCTTGACCAACTTCCAGCAATTTTGCACACAACCGTATTAGCTTACATCCTCATCGCCAACAGCAACCTTTAAAATCTTGCTGGAAGTGATACTGTGGTCCTTACTGGTCTAATTAAGTCTTCCTGCTCTCTGTTTATAACTCAGCATTGCTCTTCTCTGTCTTTATTGTTTAATTGTGTGAATGAGTTATCTCTACTCCCATGTATGGGTATGTCAAGACTCTATGTTTCCTACAAAACCAGTCAGAATGCCAACATCTCCTGAAGTGACTGACAGCAGGGCTGCTCCGCCCAGAATCATCTTCCTGCCTTTGGTGTAATCCCTACTCCAGTAGCTCAGATGACATTATAGTCGCTACTCCATGCGTTTTTAACTTTATTACCATACTTTCAATTCTTTTATTTTTATCATACTTTGAATTCCTTTTTTTTTTAAAAAAATGACACATGTTCTTATTACATCATCTGTAAAGGATCCATCACTAAAGATTGTATACTAAGTAAACAGGTACTCTAAAAGCTTTAGTAAATAATTAAGACATAATTGGGACAAAGCTTTGATTTTATTTTTATTGCATCTGATACATAACATGACCTAACTTCTCTCATTCTATAGCTCAGGAATAGACGTTCTTTGCCTAGAAAATTCTTACTTATCACAGGAATATAAGTCTCATGAGAATTGAGATTGTGTCTCCATTATTTCATTCTGTGTCTTGTATGCCCGGTAGCTTCTCTCTCTCTCTCTCTCTCTCTCTCTCTCTCTCTCTCTCTCTCTCTCTTTCTCTCTCTCTCTCTCTCCCTCTTTTTGTCTGCTAATCCTTCAAGATCTGAGAAATGTCTTTCAAATGACCCTTCTAACATGTTTATCTTTGTCTAATACTGCATGTATATGTATTTTCATATGCATACACATACCTATGAGTCTTAGGATTTCTATCGCTGTGACAAAACACCATGACCAAAAAGCGAGTTGGGGAGGAAAGGGTTTATTTGGCTTACAGTTCCACATTGCTCTTCATCACCGAAGGAAATCAGGACGGAAACTCAAACAGAGCAAGCTAGGGAGGCAGGAGCTGTTGCGGACATCATGGAGAAGAACTTCTTACTGGCCTGCTTCCCATGGTTTGCTCAGTCCATTATATAGAACCCAGGACCATCCCAGGGATGGCACCACCCACCATGTACTGGGCTCTCCCTATTGATCAATAGTTGAGAACATGCTTTACAGCTGAATCTCATTAAGGAATTTCCTTCACTGAGGATTCTTCCTCTCTGGTAACTCTAGCTTGTGTCAAATTGACACACAAAATCGGTCAGTATACTAAGTATATATACCTTCTTTTTAAAGAATATATAATTCCAATTTTATGGATGGGAAAACTCAGGATCAAGACCTTTAGATAATCAAGCTACAGGCTCGGAAAATTGCAGACTTTCCATTGTGACTGCCAATACCATAGCCATCTGCTTAAAGCACTACGGTGGTTCATCATCTCAAGAGGCTGAAAACTTTCCTCAGTGTCTAGATGCAGAAGTTAGTAGCATATTTCCCCCAAGGTTAGAATTAATTCTGTCTTTCTCTATGGACTATTTTTTTTCTTTCCATTCTTTTCTTTGTGGTATGTTCTCCTTGGAAGAGGTTTCTGCCAATGGTAAGAGTGTCCTTTCTGGCTTTAGTCAGCCATGCTTCATGCTCCATATATGAACTAAGAATGTGCGTTTATGTCCTTCAATTTTGTACTTCTATAAATTCTCCCCAAATACATACATGTTTCAAGCCAGGCAAAGTGGTGTAAAACTTTAAATCTCAGCACTTGGGCAACAAAGGCAGGTAGATGTCTATGAGTTCGAAACTAGGCTGGTCTACATAGTGAGTTCCAAGATAGCCAGGGCTACATAGTGAGACCCTATCTTGAACAAGCAAATTAAAACAAAACAGAAAAACATGCATCTTGATCCTCGTTCGTTCCTACTTGCCACCGGAGACAACATGTTTGTTTCCCTGTTGCACAGACCTGAATAATAACAAAGAAACTATATTAATTGCAACATTGCTTGGCCTATTAGCTCAGGCTTCTTATTATCTAACTCTTACGTCTTAAATTAGCCCATTTCTATTAATCTGTGTATCAGTGTGAGGCTATGACTTACTGGTAAGAGTCTGATGTCTGTCTCCTTCAGCAGCTACGTGGCATCTCTTTGACTCTGCTGGCTCTCTCTCTTCCAGCCTGGCTACATTTTGCCCTGTTATAGGATGAAGCAACTTCTTCTATTTTTTATTGATTTTTTTTTGAGCTATACATTTTTCTATGCTCCCCTGCCTACCTTTCCCCTACTCTTCAACTCTCTCCCATGGTACCCATGTTCCCAATTTATTCAGGAGATCTTGTCTTTTACCACTTCCCATGTAGATTAGATCCATGTATGTCTCTCTTAGGATCCTCATTGATGTCTAGGTTCTCTGAGGTTGTGATTTGTGGGCTAGTTTTCTTTTCTTTTTGTTCAAAAACCACTTATGAGTGAGTACATATGATAACTGTCTTTCTGGGTCTGGGTTACCTTACTCAATACAATATTTTCTAGCTCCATCCATTTGCCTGCAAATTTCAAGATGTCATTATTTTTCTCTGCTGTGCAGCACTCCGTTGTGTAAATGCACCATGTTTTCCTTATCCGTTCTTTGGTTGAGGGCATTTAGGTAGTTTCCAGATTCTGGCTATGACAAACAATGCTGCTATGAACATAGCTGAGCACATGTCCTTGTGGTATGATAGAGCATCCTTTGGAAATATACTCAAAAGGGGTATTGCTGGGTCTTGAGGCAGGTTGTTTCCATTTTTTCTGAGAAATTTGCATACTGATATCCAAAGGGGCTGTACCAGCTTGCACTCCCACCAGCAATGCAGGAGTGTTCCCTTTACCCCACAACCTATCCAGCATAAGTTGTCATCAGTGTTTTTTATCTTGGCTATTATAGGTTTAAGATGGAATCTCATATTAGTTTTGATTTGCATTTTTCTGATGACTAAGGATGTTGAGCATTTCCTGAAGTGTCTTTCAACCGTTTTAGATTCCTCTGTTGAGAGTTCTGTGTTTAGGTCTGTACTCCATTTTTTATTGGATTATGTGATCTTTTGGTGTCCAATTTCTTGAGTTCTTTATATATTTTGGAGATCAGACCTCTGTCTGATGTGGGGTTAGTGAAGATCTTTTCCCATTCTGTAGGCTGCTATTTTGTCTTGTTGCCTGTGTCCTTTGCTTTACAGAAGCTTTTCAGTTTCAGGAGGTCCCATTTATTAATTGTTTCTTTCAGTGTCTGCTATTGGGGTTATATTTAGGAAGTGGTCTCCTGTGCCAATGCGTTCAAGTGTACTTCCTACTTTCTCTTCTATGAGGTTCAGTGTGACTGGTTATATGTTGAGGTCTTTGATCCATTTGGACTTGAATTTTGTGCATGGTGATAGATATGGGTCTATTTTCATTCTTCTATATGTTTATAGTCAGTTATGCCAGCACCATTTGTTAAATATGCCTTCTTTTTCCATTTTATATTTTTTTGCTTCTTTGTCAAAATTCAGGTGTTCGAAAGTGTGTGAATTAATATCCAGGTCTTCAATTCAGTTCCATTGGTCCTCCTTTCTGTTTTTATGCCAATACCAGGCTGTTTTCAGTACTGTAGCCCTGTAGTAGAGTTTGAAGTCAGGGATTGTGATGCCTCTAGAAGTTCTTTTGTTGTACAGGATTATTTTGGCTATCCTGAGGTTTTTTTTTTCCATATGAAGTTGAGTACCATTCTTTCGAGGTCTGTGAAGAATTTTGCTGGGATTTTTAAGGGCATTGCATTGAATCTGTAGATTGCTTTTGGTAAGATTGCTATCTTTACTATGTTAATTCTACCTACCGAAAAACATGGGAGATCTTTCCACTTTCTGGTGTCTTCTTCAATTTCTTTCTTCAAAGATTTAAAGTGTTTGTCATACAAGTCTTCCACTTATTTGGTTAGAGTTACTCCGAGATATTTTATGTTATTTGTGGCTATTGTGAAGGGTGTTGTTTCTCTGATTTCTCCCAAGCCCTTTTATCATCTGTGTACAGGAGGGCTACTGATTTTTTTTTTTGAGTTAATCTTGTATCCTGAAAGTGTTTATGAGTTGTAGAAGTTCCTTGGTAGAATTTTTGGGATTGCTTATGTAAACTATCATATTTATGTACTCTGGGTATGGAGCCTTCCTTACAGTGTCAGCAACCCTTGGAGAAAACTGATTCTTCCTCTCCCAATAGCTATCAGTTGTCAATAGCTCCTTAAGTGGGGCTGGGAATTCATTCCCCCCTCCATGCTGGGATTTTGTCTGCATTGAGCTTGCTTGAGTCTTGTGCATGCTGTCACAACCTCTGTAAGTTCCTATGTGCAGTTGCCCTGCGAATTCAGAAAACATTGTTTCCCTGTAGTTTTCTGCTGCCTTATAAATTTTCCATCCCACTTCCAAAATGATTCCTGATCCATGGAAAGAAGAAATATGATTTAGACATCACTATTAGGACTGATCATTCCAAAGTACCTTATTCCCTGCACCTTGACCCATTGTGGGTTGATTGCAAAAAGAAGCTTCTTTGATGAAGGTTGAGAGATGGACTAATCTAATAACAATAAACTATTAGGAGTCTATTTAATACTAGTCTATTTAGCAGAGTAACAGTAGTTGGTTCTGTTCTAGGGTCTAAGACCTATATAGTAACAAATTATTGACCCTAATAATGGTGTCAAGTATGGGTTTCAACTTGTGGAGTGGGCCTCAGATTCAATCAGAAAGTGTTTGGTTACTCCCAGGACATTCATGCCACTATTGCAACAGTGGTGTTGCAACAATGTCTTGCCAGGTAAGTTGTTGTAGCTCACAAAGTTCACAGCTAGGTAAGTCTGATGATTCCTTTTCTCCTAAGGTATCATGCATAATACTTTCCAGCATTTTGAAAATTAGCCAATAGAGATGAAGCTTCCAGATGAATACTAGCTACCTACCAAAAGCAATTTACAGATTCAATGCAATCATCATCACAATTCTAATGCAATTCTTCACAGAATTTAAAAACTAATCTTAAATTTCATAGAAACATGAACAACCCAGCATAGCCAAAATAATTTTGAACAATAAAAGAATTGTTAGAGGTATCCAAATACAAAGTTATGGGACAAAGCTATGGTAATGAAAATAGCATGGAACTAGCATAAGAAGACAGATTCATTGATCAAAAAATTAGAATTGAGAGTATACATATAAATCCACATTACTACACCCAGCTGATTTTTGACAGACCAGTAATACACACTGGCAAAAATAAAGCATCTTTAACAAATTGTGCTGGCTAACCTGAATAACTATATTTAGAAGACTGGAACTAAATCCTTATCTCTCATTGTGCCCAAAACTCAATTCCAAATATATCAATACCTTCACATAGGACCTATTTTCCTGAATCTCATAGAGAGGAAAGCAGAAAATATGCTTGAACTTTCTGAGAAGAACAATTAATTTTTTTAAAAAAAATAAGCATTAAAGAAATAAACCATTTAAAAATGGTCATAGACCTGAACAGAGAGTTCTCAAAAGATTAAATACAAATGGATGAGAAATCTTTTAAAATCTACAACATCCCTAGCCATCAGGAAAATTCAAATTAAAACTTCTTTGAGATTTCATCTTACCCCAGTCAGGATGGCTAAGTTTTTTTTAAAAAATAAATAAATAAATAAAAAACAAAGCACACACGCAAATGCTGGAGTGGGTGCAGGAAGGGAAAAACTATTCACTGATAGTGGGAGTGTAAATTGGTGCAGCACCTATGAAAATCAGTGTGAAGATGGCTCAAAAAGTTAAAAATAGATCTATCATATGATCCAGCTATACCACTTTTGGATATCTAGCCAAAGGGCTCTCGATCCTACTATAGAAATACCAACTCATCTATGTTCATTTCTGCTCTATTCAGCCATGATATGGAAACAGCAAGATGTCCATCACCTGATGAATGAGTAATGGAAATGTGCATATTTACACACATATTACATATTTACAAATATGCAAATATGCAGTAAACCTGCGTAATTCAGGTTTTAAGATAAATGAAATTTGAGGTAAATGAATGGAGACAGTTATTCTGAGTGAGGTAACCCAGACCCAAGAAGACAAGCCATATGTTATCTCTCATTTGTGAATGTTAGCTTTGAGTGTTCATATATGTGTTTCATTTGGAATACTCACAGAGGCCAGGGAATTATTAAGAGGCCGCGGGAAACAGAGTGCAATGGTATAAAGGGGTGGAGAGAAATAACAAAAGAGGAAGGGTTAAATGGGGAGGGGGAGAGAAGGGCAGAGTAGAGAAGGAAGTATAGGAAGAAGAACTAACACTAAAGACAGTTTGAAGAAGTCACATGGGAACCCACTACTATGGACATTTGCAACCCTGACTTTTAACTCCACTGTTTTTAAACTGCCTGGTTCCTATAGGTATTTCAGGATTTCTTATTGCTTCAATCTGGCTCCAGTGCACCAAAACTAACAGAAATTCCATGAATTTTGTGGAATGTGGTTGACCGTATTCCTTGATTTGGGTTATTTTGTGTTTATGTCTCTTGGACATTTTAATTCTGAAAAAAAAATCTAAGAAGCTCATATACAAACTAACATCTTTCTGAGAACTCAGTGACCACTGACTTGGGCTTCACTCATGTCTCAATATCCTTATAAAAGCAGTGAATATAAAGTATAGTTTTTAAAAAATAAACAATTCCAATTAAAAACCAAAAACAGGTTATGTTTTTGTGCATACTAGATAGCATCTTGTGGTTCTATTTTGATTCATTTATATAATATTAATAAAGATGTTTCAAATTCTAATGCCAATAAAATATGGTATACCTACAAAAATTAAATGCTATTAAGTCATGAAAAGGAATGAAGTACAAAGCATGAGATTTGAAAACATTGTACTTAGTGGAAGAAGAAGACACCGAAAGCCATATGTTGCACGATTCCATAGTGTTCAGAAGAGAAATGAAGAAAATTACTCATTTCCAGGGTAGTGAAGGGAAGTAGAGCGTAACTGCTATTGGACACCGATAATGTAAATATTTTGAAATTAGAAAATAATGGTGATTGTAGCACATTCTAAATACACATTAAATATGTAAAATAGATGTTATATATTTCATTTCAAAAAAATTTAATGATGTCTTCTTGGGGCTTAAGACCTGTTGACAAATTTCAAGTCATGGTAAGCAGAACTGATAGTTACATAGAAATATCACTTCCTAAAGTTGTCCAAACTACAGTTTTTATACCAATAATAAAACTAATATATTGTTAAATGGTCAAAGTAAGTGGAGTTCTCAAATATATATAGTTTTGTCACTCATCAAACATAAAGAAAAAAGATTTTTTGTGTAAGCATAAAATACTTTTAGGCAATAATGTAAAAATTGGTGACAATAATTGCCTTAAATATGTGACAAGATGGTAGGCTTTTTCTTTATGTGTTCTGATTTTAAATTATGAACAAAGTGCTGCTAAATTAATTAGACATTATGTTAATATTGCATAATTACGGCTTAATCAGACTTAGAGTAAATGCACTCTCAACTATGTGGCTATGTCTATTTTTACTGTCAGATCTATTAGCTTTTGTTTCGTATATTTGGAACTCTGCTGTTAGTCCAGGTGCATTAACAGGAGCTAGGGTCTCCTTAAACCTTTCAACATTTCCTGTTTTTGTAAGTTTACATTGTCTAATAACAATACAGTCACTTCAGCTCTCCTCTGACTTACAGTTACATAATATTTACTTTCTCATTCTTTCATTTTTAACTTATCTGCATTTATTTTGAGAGTAAGAGTGTGCACATATATGTGTATAGGTGTCTACAGAGGCCGAAAGGGGAGCACTGGATCCCTTGCGGTTGGAGTTTCAGGTGTTTGCGGTCACTGGGACCCAGAACTCTCAGAGGGCGGTCATGGCTCTTTCCCTCTGAGCCATCCTTTCAGTCACTATCTGCATTTTATATAAACAGGCAATTGCAGGCAGCATGTAATTATGATTCTCCTTTTTATTCTGTCAGACATTTTCTGCCTTTTAATAAAATGTTTTAAAACTTGTATTCTTAGTGTTTTGTTGAGATGTGTGACCTTTCAGTTACCTCACTAGTATCGGCCGGCCTACACTTGGTGCCCTCTTTTTATTCTCTTTACTTCCCTTTGGATTGTTGTGCTATTTTTAAGTCATTGCATTTATTTTCATTAATAGCTTAATTGCTATGATTTTTTTGTTATCAATGTGGTGTGGTTGTCTTCGGACTTGCAATACACATTTTTAAAAAACCATTCATACTTATCTACAAGCCTTATACCATCCAAGTATAGGTGTAAGCATTTTACAATTGTATATCTGTATGTCCTCTGTCCGTTCTTTGTACTGTTGCGCTAATTCTAGATGTTGTAAATTTTATAGGATGTCATCATCAAATATTTAATAATTAATATTTAATGTTATGTGTAAAATTGGTTGGGCCATTACTGCCCAGACAGTTCATCAAATCTAAGCATAGATGTTTATTAACAGTATTTACTGGTTGACTTTTGTGCTGCACATGTGGACGTACACAAAGACACCGGAAGAGAGTTGGGTGTCCTCCTGCATCACTCTCCATCTTGGTTTCCTTTGAGGCAGAGTCTCTCCCTGACTCCAAAGTTCATGGTTTAGGTTTTGGTTTTTCTGTGCTGGCAGCCATACAAGTCCAGTGACCTCATGAGTGCATGAGACCATGACCAGCTTCTACATGGGTAAGGTGACCCTGTAGCCTTCGTAATTACCCAGAAAGTGCTTTTAACTACTGAGTCATCTCTCCAGCCCCACAATAAAACACTTTATAAATAAAATTAATATTTATATCAGAGTACCTCAAGCAAACAGTTACTCACCTTAGTGAGGGTGTGCTTCACAGTTAGTCAAGATCTTAGTAGAACAAAAATTAAAATCTTGTCCAGAAGGAACTCTGCCAGTTTCTGAGTATGATGGCAATTTGATGTGGCAGCATCACTGGGCCATGAAGGCCAGATGTTTGGTTAAACATTGTTCTGAGAGTGACTGTAACTGTGTTTCTAGGGTTAAACATTGTTTTGAGAGTGTCTGTAACTGTGTTTCTAGGGGATATTAAAGTCTGAGCAGTGATCTGACTGCTCCAGTGTGGGCGGGACCCACCACCCTGCTCAAGGCCTGAAGAGAATAAAAGGAATTCTGCTGAACGTGGTGACCTAGGTCTCTAAGTCCTAGCACTCAGGAGGCTGAGGCAGGAGAATTATGTGAGGTCAGCCTGGGACCCATAGTGAAATTCTGTTTTACAAAACAATACAGAAAAGTAAATAAAAATGTGCACACATCACTCCAAAAGATGAAGAGGTTTGTTTTGGGATATCTGTTTGCCTGGTTTTATTTATATTGTTGTTTTTAGATTGTTTTTGAAATGGGTTCTCTACATAGCTCTTACTGTCCTGGAACTCACTTGTAGACCATGTTGGTCTTGAACTCACAGAGATCCACCTGCTTTTGCTTCCTAAGTGCTGGGACTAAGGGTGTGTGCCAACATACCTGGCCCTTGGCTTTGTTTTTAATAAAGGAGAATTCATGCTGTCTGTTTCCAAGATGGGATTATAGTCTGTCTTTAGAACAGAACTTAATACTATCAACTTCCTATTCTGTTTTACTGAGCAGTCCCATATCTACCTTCAGGTTCAAATTATATATCTTTCTTCAGTCTCTGGCCTACTATCCTACTTTGCAAATCTATAGAAGATTTAGAGGGGAAAAAATGGGTACTATTTATCTAGAGATCCCTAATATACTTATATTTCAAAGAAGCTGGAAAAAATGACAGAGAAAAAAATCTTTTATTTACCTGTGTTCTTTATTTTCTAAGTTTTCTTTTATTTGTAATTATATGGGTGAATATCCTATATGTGTGGGCACCTACGAAGGCCAGAAATGGGAGTCAGATCCCCTGGAGCTGGAGTTGTAAGCAGTCAAGAGCTTCCTGTCCTAGGTGTTGGAAACCAAGCCCAGCTACTGGAAGGGTAGCAAATACTTTTAACCCCCGAGAAATCTCTCCGGTCCCTACCTGCGTTCTCCTACTTAGAGTATTCTTCACTCATTTGAAGAGAAATAAACAACAGTGCTTTTGTTGTAACAAAACATCAGAGTACACATGCCCTGCCAATAGATTCTATGATAGAAATGTTTTTATTATACCTACAAGGCTCAGTGTTGGGTCGCTGACCTACGTTTCATAGGTTTGATGAAGGAGAAGATATGAAATTTCTCTTCAGGAATAAGAACATCTGTGTACTAGAAATATCTATTTCTTATATTTTGAATTAATGTTTGGAAAGATTAGGAAGGTCATCTGTATGTTTTACCTTGCACTGTTCAGCTGCAAGGATACAACCACCTGGAATGTGCATCCATAACTAAATATCACGAACAGATAAAAAAAAAATCAGTGAACAAGCTGTGAGAAAGTAGGGGAAAAAAGCAAATTTTTATTTTAAGTTTTTAGTTTTAAAAAAAGAAAGAGCACTCTTGTCTAAATACAATGTAACATAAAGTCTCTTCTTTTATTAAAAAGATTAAAATTAGGAATATTGGCTGAAGACAGACTTTTCTGTCCTGCCAGCTGACCCCGAAACAACCACACAGAGACTTACTAGTAATTATAAATGCTTGGCCGGCGGCTTAAGCTTGTTACTTACTAGCTCTTACAACTCGAATCCATCTGCATTTCTTCTCTACATCTACCACATGGTGGTACCTTTTTCAGCGCCTTCATCTCCCGCCCGAGCTCTTCCTGCCCAGCTTCCGGTCAGTCAGCTCTTTATTAACAATGAGAGCGAAGCACCTCCACAGGTTACAAAAGAATTATTCCACAGCAATTGAGAGATCTCCCCAGGAAATGATCCAAAAGAGAATTAAGTGTTGTAAACAAGAAAAGAACGAGATTGATCTGAAGGAACTAAATGTGATCTGTCTTTGGAAAGAGAGACTACGAGGCGGAGTGCGGGACAAGGACTGAAACAGTCCCTGCATTCATCCATGTTGTCAGCCAAGGCAGGATGAACACGTGAGGGGTTGACACCTGTCCTCTGAGCCTCAAAGAACGGAATACCAGTTCTCTCTCAAGAAAGGCTTCTGATGTTTTAGGACACAGGGGTGCCTTTGGGTTTCTCTACTCTCAAGGATAAAGCTTAGATTTGCACTCTTACCTTTTACACTTGTTCTTTATCTGCAAACATTTTGCATATGGCAGGTATTGCAGAGGGAATTCCCAACCTAAAGAGAACTGATTGCACCAAGCATGCTACATAAAAGCTGTCTCCATCTGTCTTACACAGTGTTGCAGCTGTCCATCTGCAAACGTCCCTCTGTCGTGTACACATGACCACACAGGAAATTTGAGGTGATTTAAAGATGGCCTCTGTGACCTTCAGGACAGCTAGTGATCACTGAGTTTATTTTTCTGGTGTTTTTAAAAACTGCCTGATACCAAATATATATTAAACTTTTTTCTGGGAATTTATGTTAACTATACACTACCCAGAATCCATCTTTTCTAGAGAGATAAGGCATTCTTTTTTCATTTCTGTGTGCCTGAACTCTCTATTTCCCCTAATTTAGCAGACAGTGTTGTTTGTGACTCTGAGAGTCCATTTACAAATTCCTCAGCACTCTGAAAAATTACTGTGCTTGGATCTTTTAGATAAATATGCTTGTGTTTGTTCCTCCCAATCAAATCTCTTACACCAGTCATCTTCAAAGGATCGGCACAAGCCCTGCAGAACACTGAGACCCTTTCCAGGAAACAAAGGACATTGGTTGCCAGTGATAGAATTCAAGCTTTTTATAATATTTCAGAGGACTGGATCTGCCATAATGAACTTGACAGTGTCTCAATATGTAAAGGCTCATAGTAAGCTCAGTAGTGATATTAACAGATATGCAGTGTGTGTGTGTATGTGTGTGTGTGTGTGTGTATGTATGTGTGTGTGTGTGTGTAAAAAATTGTAGTCATTGGGGAGATGTGCAAAACTTAGTATGATAGTTAACTTTGACTGTCAGCTGACTGGGATCTGGAGTCAACTAAAGACAAGTTCTGGGACCATTTCCCGGGGCGGGGGGGTGGGGGGGGAATTAACTGAAGGGAAAGGAGTCTCTTTGAGTGGGCAACACCTTCCAGATACAGAGGTCAGAGGTTAAAGCAGTGTTGCCCACCTGCATTGCTTCTTGCTCTTGCTCTTGCTGCTGCTGCTGCTGCTTTCATTAGACTCCAGTTTCTTTAGCCTCAACACAGACTGAACACCAATGACTCCAGGAATCTTTGAGAATGTCAGCACTGAATTGGGACTGCTAGAGGCACCCAGCTTCCTAGACTGAGCTGGGATCTCAGACCCTCTAACCTGAATCCATCCCATATTCTCTAAACCAGGCTTTTGGATCCCCAACCCGCCCATGCTAATCTATACATTCTATCGGCTCTGTTCCTCTAGAGAATAGTGACCAATATGCACACTGAACCATTCCCCCCCCCCCAAATAATGAATGCACTAAGTAACAAAATTGAGCAGGAGTACAAATCTCTTCACAGAATTAAATAAGGGAATAGTACAAAAAGTTCATTGTGGGCTTCTGATTCCACACTTTAACTAGCTTTTAGTTAGTTTTAGCTTTTAATTACCATGCAGCTGGACATGGTAGTGTGCGTCAGTTATCCAATCTCTCTGGAAAACAAGACACGAGGATTGAGGCTCACATCAGCTAGGCAACAAAGTGAGTCCAAGGCCAAATTGGTGAATGTGTATGTATGTATGCATGTATGTATGTATGTATATATATATATATATACTTGTACAGGTACACACACATAAATAGAGATAGATATGATATATGTATATACATATATATATATGAGAAAGAGAGAATTACAACTTTCTTGCTTTGATAGTCTTAAAAGTTGTTGAAATGCCTCTTTTAAAACTCTATGTGATATGCTACAGCCAGAACAGCAGACCACAAGTACAAAAGTATACACACAGAAAGCCAGCTATTTTTTGCTAAGCCAAATGTTCAAGAGATATCAAGAAGTGTTTTCAAAACAACACCCTCATAACTAAAAATTTTGCACAGGAAAATGTACTTTTAAAATATTTACAATATTTATGTGAGTATGGGATGGGCTACTGTCATTTTAAATCAGTAAATATTGATCAGATAAGTAATCTGTTTTAGTTTCAAATATGTTCAATATCAGTAACAAAGCCTATTTTAAGGCCTTTACACATTACAAGAGTGCAGAAGGGTCCTGAGAACTCGGTTTCAGAGTCACCACTGACATCACGATTCTAGCCATTCCAGTTTGAAGCCTATGCACTTAAAGAAAACAAGTCTAATTTATGTAGAAATTAACATACACAATGAACCTTGGCTTAGCAATCAAATTGACCTCTTCTATTGTGTTAGTTGGCATTCTATTGCTGTAATAGAAGGCTTGAGATAATCACTTTAAAAGGAGTCAAATTATGTCTTAGCTTACAGTTTGGGGAATGCCAGTCCATGGTTTCTTGGCCTTTTGCTTAGGGCCTGTAGTAACACAACCTCATGGTGAGAATACATGATGGAGGAAGGATATCCACAATGGCAAAGAAGCAAGAGGCAGACAAGGAGGTGCCCCTTCAGGGGCACACCCCCGCTGCTGTAATGTTCTCCCGTGAGACCCCACATACTAAGGTTCTAACGCTTCCCAACAGTGCCACACAAAGCAGACTTGGGCTTCAATACACGAACCTTTGTGTGTATTTGAGATTCAAACTATAATTCCTAAGTTTGGAGCCCGGCTATGTCAGGCACCAGATCTGTTACATTCAACAAATTCTTGGACTTTTTCCACTTCTCTGGTTCATATCCATAACACAGATAGAATGTGCTTCCTATTTTATGAGAATTAAATGCAAAGGTTGAACATTTAAAGCAAAAATTAACCCAGGCATTACAAGAATCTATACCATCTTTTAAAAGGTTTAGTTTGTGGGCTGGACAGATGTCTCAGTGGGTTAAGAGTAGGGGCTATTCTTCCAGAGAACCTGGGTTCTACTGCCAACACCCACATGGTAGCTCACAACTGTCTGGGTTTTATGGATACCAGACACCATCCATGTGATACATAGACATACATGCCAGCAAAATACCAATATACATTTTTAAAAGTCAAAAAACCAAAAAAATTGTAAGGTTATATGGTTCTAATATACCAGTGAGAGATACTCTAAAGCCTTGAAACTGTGCTCCTTAATTAGAAAGTCATTTCTCCCAAACACAAACACTGACTCAGTGTTTTAGTGTGTGTGTGTTTGGTTTTTCGAGATAGGGTTTCTCTGTAGCTTTGGAGCCTGTCCTGGAACTAGCTCTTGGAGACCAGGCTGACCTCGAACTCACAGAGATCCGCCTGCCTCTGCCTCCCGAGTGCTGGGATTAAAGGTGTGCGCCACCACCTGGCTTTGACTCAAGTTTTTACCCAAACCTGCCTTAATGTTTTCTCAGTCACCCAGCATCATATTGCCCTTTTTTTTTCTCCTAAAATATTTGCTACTGAAAAGCGTGTATTATACCTATATGACAGGTTGGTTTTTGTATGACATCTTTGTCTAGAAAAAAAAAGGTCACATGTGAAAGGTCTGACTGCCAAAGCTGCAGCCAAGAGTTAACTGTAGCCAGTAAGCAAAGCAATTATTGGGTACTAACTCCGGGCATGAACTGGACCATGTTCTAGTGGTGACTTTGCTAGGTTTCCAAATTGCCTCTACTGCAGGCATACAACTTAATGGATACTTAATAGCAAAACTGTGGATGGAAGATTCAGAACATTCTTTATTGTTTTAAGACGATCTAGAAGTGTTTCTCAACCTGTGGGTCTTGACCCCTTCACAAGAGTCGCTAATCAGATATTTATATTGAGATTCTTAACAGTAGCCAAATTGCAGTTATGATGTACCACTGAGATACTTTTATGGCTGGAGGGGTGTCAGCACAGCATGGGGAGCCATATCACAGGGCTGCAGCATTGAAGCTGAGGACCACCGCTCTGGAGCATCTTTCTTTATAGGACATTTTCATGATCGCTATGGTTGGGCTTGTGACGGTGCTAATTCCTTATGCAATGTCACTAACAGCAGGATCTTCTTCATGGTGTCTATGGGGGCCACATAAGCGCACCAGGTTTATTATTTTAGTAAGCACTCTGTAGCTAGTTACAGTCAGATAGATTTTGCTTTTCCAAGCTACAGCCCCTTTAAGACTCTCAAGCCATCATTAAAATGGGTACGTATCAAGTCGTCTTCAAGTTTGCTGGCTGGGCTCTTCCTTGCCACTCTTCTATTGTCCATTTAGTATACTAGTTCTTTTCTTTATTTCAGAAACCATAATTTTTAGCAATACCATGATTTTCTTTGTTGAGAACAACGGTCTTTCCACTCAGCTGTGTATTTTTAATCACACAGAACCGCAACAGCTGTTTTCTGTCTCATCATTTTCATCTGGGTAATCCTGCGGTGGGCATCTCTTGATTGTCTCTGTCCTCGTTGGTCTCATTTTCCTGGTTCTTCCCAGTTAAAAAAAAAAAAAAAAAAAAAAAAAAACAAAAAAAAACAAAAAAAAACAAAAAAAAAAAAACACTGGACAGGCTGGGTGGTGGTGGCGCACGCCTTTAATCCCAGTACTTGGGGAGCAGAGGTAGGTGGATTTCTGTGAGTTCAAGACCAGCCAGGTCTACAAGGGCTAGTTCCAGGACAGCTAGGGCTGTTACACAGAGAAACCCTGTCTCAAAAAGCCCACCAGGCCCTTAGGGCTTTGTCTGAGGTTAGGAGTGCGGGAAAGAAGCCTGAAGTTTGCCAACTTTCTTATCTCTTTTTGGCCCCTCTCCCTGTGAGGGCACTGCCAAGACAATTGCTTTGACTCATCTTGAGAAGCTCTCAGGCACTCATTCCTTATGCAGGAGTCTGATGTAACAAATACCGATCAGTTATGCTTAGATCTATCAAACAAAACTTAAGCTAATTTAGATGGAAAAAAAAGATTGCTTTCTCTGACCTCATCTTTCTACACAGTCCAGTCAGATGCACAACTACATTTCATCAAACTAAATAAGACAATGTTACTCATCAATTTAAGAAATTTTCATTAACTTTGTCTCTTAATGTCCCCCCATGAGGCCGTGATAGAACAAACCCAATGGACAACTTCTGAATTTGAACTGATAAAAAGTTTCTCAAACTCTCAAGCCAGACTAATGGCTTCCTCCACAGGGTACATCCTGTAATGGACAGAGGTGGCAAAGAAAATATTAATCTCGCTGATGCCGATGACAAGGTTCCTTGGATGATTGTGCTCTTCCGCTTAAAAAGGCAAAACTGATAAAAACAAAACTTTTTTTGGAGACAGCATCTCTCTACATATTTCTGACTATCCTATAATTTACTCTGGAGATCAGGCTGGCCCTGAACTCAGAGACCTTCCTGCTCTCTGCCTCCTAGATGATGGAATTAAAGACATGAGCCACTATACCCAATCTCCCCAACAATTTTCTGAACTACTTTTACTAGGAACTGTAGTAGTTGTTCCGTGTAGCAGATTCTATTTCTCTCACATAGCTAGCTACAAGGATGCATAGCCACGCTATGGCTGTCTTATGTTCAGAATCTTTGGCATTGGCTAAGTTTATCAAAGCCCCTTATCGGCCCTCCACAGAGGTATGCTGCAGCTCCTATGCTATACTTTTCCAGCTTGGAATACATTACAATGGTCTGCACCCCAACACAGCTAACAGTAGTTAGGGTGACCTCTGAGAGGGGAACGAGGGACTAAGAGAGTAAAACCGACCCTTAGTTGCTATCTGTGGAGTTGGATTCTGCAGTTTTATTCTGCTCTGATCAGACCATGAGCTCCTCTGACAAATTCTCCAAAATTCACCATCTACTGCTTATCCTGCTATCTGCTCTGCCTTCCTCTCACTCACGACCTCCAAACTGGTTATCTTTGTTCAGACGTCAAACCAATTGCACTTGCTCCTCCCTCAGCATAAAATATACTGGCTTCTCTGATGTCTATGGAATAATTCTAATCTGAGACACGACAGACTTGCTGAGTAGCTGGTCAACTGAGGACCAGAACTTTAAACAATCTGGGTATTCCAGGTCAAACAAACAAACAACAAAAAAAAAGGGTATTTATGTAATAACTTTCACATCAGATTAGCAAATCAGAATTCAAATTCTGTCTACTCAAACAGGTCGTTATATGCCCCTACTTTACCAATCTAGCCTGCCGAGAACTTCGTGGCTTGATTGACTAAACCTTTGCCTTTTTAAAGATTTATTTTTATTTTATGTGGCTGAGTGTTTCACCTGCATGTGTGTGCAGCACTACAAGCATGCAATCCCATGGAGGCCAGAAGAGGGTGTTGGATCACCTGGAACTCATGTGAGTGCTTGAGAACCGAACCTGAGTACTCTCCAAGAGCAGCAAGTGCTCTCAACCACTGAGCCATCTCTAGTCAATGAGTGTTTATCCTTGATGTCCATTTTGCAAGATTCGTATCTTATATTGGTTTGCTTTTCAGTATTTCTAACAAAGAATATTGACTCCATGATACAAACTACTTTAGAGCTTTGCTTTTTGTTTGTTTTGGATTTGATTCTAAGAGATAGTGGTCACACTATGGCAGAAGCCAGACTGCTCTACATTCAAATCCAATTCACTACTACCTGGCTGTGAGTTTAGGCACTTTACGTTTTTTTATGAGTGCGATCATCTACTGTAAAGGAAGGTGAAATGTATGTTCCGCACACAGCAGACTCCAAACCACCACCTCTGGCTCTCCCTATTCTTCCTTCATGTTTGCCATTCTCTTCACCTTTAATGTTTTCCTGTGTTCCTGTTTTGACTTCCAGGTAAGCGAAGCTGCCTTACCTCAGAATTCCTATACATTCTAAATGTGTCTTCAGGTTTTAAGGTGGTTTAACTTTTTGGAGATTCAATCAAGTTGCTTGAAATTTTCAAGTGCCACTTAGTCAAGATTTTATATCTGAGTAAATCATATTCATTATGATATTGTTTTAATCTTACTAGATTTTTATAGAAGCAACGTCTCAGTCGTCTCTATGGACAGTTGAACAAATTAACTAGTGTCTACTGAGTCTGACCTTTTACCTACACTTTTACCAAAGAGTAAACCAGTCATTTAATGTATAACATCTAGTCATTAATGCTGCAAAACATCTGTAATTTCAGCATTAGCATTTGGAAGACTGAAGCAGAAGGACCATGCACTGGAGGCCAATCTGGACTAAATAGTGAGTTCGAGGCCAGCCTAACTACACAGTGAGACCCTGTCTCAAAACAAACAAACAAAGAATACTTGTAATGCTAAAATACAATCTTTTCATCAATCAGTCCTTTCCACCACAAAAAAAGCCCTGTTGTTCATGTGACTTACGATATCTGTACTTTCTGAAATACTTGCTGAAGAATGGCTTGTGTGGGCAGGTGAGATGCTTAGCGGGTGAAGGCACTTGCCAAGTCTGACAGTCTATTTGAGTCCTGGATTCCACCTAGTGAGTGGGACGAGAGAACAGACTGCCCACAGCATGTCCTCTGACCTCCACAGATGCCACAGCAAACATTTGCACATGCATAAACACACACAGAATGTAATAAACAACAAAACAGTTTGTGGCTCCACTATTAAAGGTAATCACAAAATGTTTGGTTTTCTACCAATAATATTCTCATGAAAACATTAAAACTAAAACTTTTAGTTGTTTTCATACATTTTTGAAATTATAATGTAACTTACTTATGTCATTCCTCCCTCCACTTTCATCCCTCCAAACCCTTCCATATACCCTCGCTCTTTCAGATTCTGTCACGTTTTTTCATTAATTACTGCACATGCACATATACATAAACATATATTCCCAAACAGGGCATGCACAGTCTGTATGTTACTTGTATTTTCAGGGCAGACCATTTGGTAGTGGTTTCCTAACTAATGTAGTCTCCCCAGAGAAAGATTCTCTCACTCAGCATTCCCTAGTTGCCTGTCGTTCTTGAACATACACATTTCTTGAAATGTAAATGCATTGCTCTACAAAATCCAATAGACCAGCTCATGAGACAATCTATATAAAGTTTAACAGTTAAAGCAGGACCAACAGAACTTGTGATAATTTTTCTAAATTTACATATTTTCTCCCACTGAGTGGTCTTATAGCCTTTCTGAACCAAGACATCTTTCAACTAATCTATTTTAAAATTAAGCATCGAGCAAAAAAAAAAAAAAATGAATAGCCAATATTGCCTTTCAGAATTTCATGCCTGGGAGGGGGGGGGGCTAGGGAGACGGCTCACTGGGTAATGTGCTTGCTGTGCACGGAAGAGGACTGGAGTTAGGACCCCAGCACCTACAAGCTCAGCAGTGCACCCACCTGTAATCATAGAACCAAAAAGCCCCAGGTGAAGGGAAAGAACCTGCCTCAGTCCTCCAACCACATGCACATACATACACGTTACACATGTGAACATGTATACACAGAAATAAATATAAAAGATCTCATACCCAAGTCTATGGCCCTGATCTGAGGGGAGGACCCAGCCACCAGCAAAGTATTGATGATGTAATGAATATACAAGCTTCAGATGGCCAGTGTATCAGGTTATTAAGCTATTTTGGATCCAAACCTTGAGATGAGGTGGGAATGGTGGGAATTGCATGTGAAAATATTGCTTCTGATATTGACATTTTTCCAGATGTTTGGTTTTAAGTTAAGAATTTATATATATAGTAGTACCGGGCCATAAATCTCACCCATTTCCTGAATAGCTCAAAATTTATGGCATTTTCCATCAGCAATTCATAAATGACATGACCCTACAGCTTTACAGAAATGTTTAAAGTCATAATGAACCTTTCAAAACACAGAAAAAATACTAAAAGTTAACTCTGAGAAGAGGAACCAATCATTTAAATAAGATTTATCAAATCAATTTAGACAACAGAATGATCATGGCTACTTAGGGTGGGATTATTATAAATTCTCCTTAGCTGTACTAAAAATTTTGAAACTCAAGATGTCATAGTCTGAATAAAGTTTTGTGGAGGCTTCTGAGTGCAAATTGCCTCAGTCTACTGAAATTGCACACTCCTGCTGAATCCATTCCCTAATAATCCATCCAACAATGCAATCATCCCACATTTAGCTGACACATTTCCCAAAATGTACCTATTAGCCTCTATATGGGCTCTTCATTCTACTTCTCTGGCTAGAATGCAAAGCTCAGACAGGAAATTGCTCTTCACCCAGGCGCACACTGAGCACCCAGAATAATGCCACCTGACATACTTCAGTAGCTATCGCTAAAAATGTTTGGATATCTTGCATTTTGTTAATTGAACCAAGTAACCTAAATATGTTGGGTTTTATTATTAAATCCTTTTGTTGCTCAAGAAACCTAAGGTTTTTTTTTTGAAGCATATTAGAATAAACTACACTTTAGTGATGTACTGTCCCAAAATAGTAACATGATTGTTTCTCAGTGGGGCTAAGAGTTTGAAGGGGGTAGAGGAGGAACTTCAAGAGTTCTACTCCATGTAGTATTCTTAAGAAGTATGTACCTCAAGCAGTATCTCATGGTTGACAGAGCCATGGCATACAATAAGACATACTTCAAGTCACTGCAACAAAGAAAGAAGACAGGATGGTACAGGGATTTCTCGCTGCCTTTACTTGGAAGTGCCTCAGTACTTTGTGGCTACTGCACTAGAATGAACTAGTAAACAGGATGTCTTGGAACTGAGGAGATAGAAAAGCAGGGGTGCCCATAGAATGTTCAGAGATCCGCACAGTGGAGCATATGCATCCATCTTGAGCTTCCCAGCACACCCCACAGCATTTAGGTAGTTTACGAGTCTAAACTCTTCACCAGAAGGACAGGATGTGCCTCTTTCACTCGATAACATCCCAAATACCTGTTATTCACAGCAGGGTGTTAAAATTCGTTGGATGAATAAAAAGCTAAGAAACAAATCATCAAAAATAATGAACCTTTTTAATTGTTTAAAGGAAAAATATTCTCCACAGGAAGGTATTTCTAGTCTTATGTCCATTGGTAGCCAAACGGAACTTCATAAAAACACTTCCACAACTCCAACTTTGGTTTAATGTACAACTTTGATATATCTTATTAATGCACACATCAAGAGGCTACTAACAAATTCATTAATATTCAATATCAACCAACATTAACATTTTATTACAATGAACTGCAAAATCTCAGTGGGAAATTTTTGCTTGAACCAAATTTCATCTATTCTAGCACTTCCAAAACTAGTTCTCCCATACACACCCCACAAACACACATACACACACACACAAATGTGCACACCTGCAAACTCAGTAGAGAATGGGGGTAATTTAATGGAGACAGAAAATAGATACCAAGATGGTATTTGTAAATGTAGGAGTATCATTTAGACAACTGCACAAAACAGGCAGAAAAATCTCAAAGGCATACATGACAGCCAGTAAGTGAACACATTTAAACACATTAAGAATTTTACTGTAAGCTCAAACACACGTCTTGCTCTATTCTACATAAATCTAACCATTGTGACAGAGATCCCACATATGAGAAGACATAAATTATTTTTAATCTTAAAAAACAAAAAATATAAATCCTTGTTAAACACTTCATTTAAAAATATGCAGCTTTATTTTAAAATGCAGTATGCTCAAAAATGGCAGTTAATGTCTCCCGTATACGTTAAGTTTCTTGAGATACACATTTTCTTATAAATTATAAAATGCTTTCAGCTAAATGTTTCATGAAAATTCTCAAATGACTGTCAAGAGTTTGTTATAAGCCCACCACAACACTAAATATTCAGAGCTAAAAGGTAACAATTTGTGAACTATTAAGAGTCTCATGTGATGCAAGTCACAGGAGCACACATATAAAGACAGCTGAGTGGTAAATCAGTAGTAGTTCTTGCTTTTATTTAGGGGACAAGATTAGACACGAGTTTGCTCTAAACCAAACAACCGTTTGCAAACTACAAGAGAGAGTGATAAAGGTTGCTGCCCATCAGTGTTTCACACACCGTGCTTTAAGATGGTTCTCGAAGAGAAATATCCACATTAAGGTTGCTAGGCTAAACCAATATAACAATTGTGCTTACTTATTCACCATCCTCACGCCAACGATAAACGTTCAGGTAGACCCACAGAACTGGAACGATAGCTAATGCACATATTCCATACCTGCTGCATTAAAAAGTGACCCAATCGGTGTCCATTTCCTAAAAACTAAGCTAAAGGCTTTGGAGACATACACAGTACAGAATTAAGTTTTAAGAGAAAATGTACATGAATAAACAAAAAAAATGATTGTTTAGTCACTAAAATATATTTAATAATATGGGGTGTGTCTCCAAGGGCAAGGGAATTGTGATGTTATGTCAGGAAAGAGTTCTCAGAATAGCTAAATTAAGAGCCAGAAGCCTGTTCTTAATACTATCCTGCTGTCTTCACATTGTAAGTGTTTAAAGTTACCCATCCACATCCTGATACCTGTTCAAGATGGAAAAACAGAAATAGTATATAACCATAAAAATGTGTTCTAACATTAAAAGAAATTATACCAGTAGACTTTCTGTTGCAATGTAATTCCATAGGAAAATCAGCCTCTTAAGACTCCTACTTTTAAAGCGTTCCATTACCCTGTGGGTGGGACTTTAGGTACGCTCTCTGCACCAGGTCAGACTGGGTACAGGTGTTTCCATTCAGCAACATTTCTCTCTGCCCTAGCATAGCACTGTTAAGTAAACGCTACGTGCAAGCCATTGAAGACAATGCTTTAGATGTATCACAAATTATCTAACAAAATATGAAATAACTAAAAAGTTTCATGTTAGCAATTAATTAACTGGAATTATGGGTCTTGATTTTTTGGGAGCCTTTCAGAAGCCTGCATGTTAAACACTGGTGATTTTTAAATTCTCAATGGAAATGGTGATGGCATTCACTGAACCAAGTTAACTCAAATTACAGTAGAATGGGGATATGATCTAAAAGCAAAACACCAGGAAACTAGTATTCAAACATCAAACATCTTATAAATCAAAATACCTTTATATTCAAGTTTTAACCCATATACACTACCTAAGAATTCTAAAGAAAATGTGTGAATTCATTCAATCTTCAAATCTCTTTACATAATTACATGTTACTCAATTTACTTTTTAAAAAAGGTAACTTTAAATTTTCTTTTTAAAAAAAACCTATAAAGTTTATGTAACATTAAAATTCCACAGTGGCATGAATGGTCTGCTTCCTTTTAAAACATCTGTACAAACTACACTGTCACAAATGATCTTACGTCCGCTGAAAGGCTCTGCCTTACTTTTTAACCTTTAAGAACATTAGAAACGAGACTATATTTGAGCCCACTATTCTGAACATCCATCTTCCTATGGGGCAAATCCTGATGAAGCCTTTCATGTGCTGATGGCCAACTGCTGAGTTAGAAAACAGCCACAGAACGGACCTGGACAGTAAGCCCGTGGGGGGAGGAGGGGAAACACCTATCTTCAGACATCTGGTTTTATAAAACAGAAATAAGCACTGTTTTTTTCAAAAACCTTTAACTTTTTCAAGATTAATATATTTCTTACTGTGCCTGGAATAATTTATGACGTGATGACTAACTCAGGCTCTAAGTGCTTCTCTTAGCCACGAGTAGACAGACAGGAGTCTACTCCTGTGCTGACAAAAGGCATGCTTTTCTAATGCATGAAGTCGGCTATGAAGAACACTGAGGTGGGGGGAAAAACTGAAAAACCTACAGGAACTTTGCAATCGTATTTGGCTGCCCATTACTGAACATTTCAATGGGTTTAAGTAATTTAAATTATAAATACTCTCATTTAATAAAACAGCCACACAATGACAAGAATGAGACTTTAATCAGCTTTCAGTGGAGTTTATAACACTAAGATAAAGGGTTGTTAACAAACACAGTAACAAATGGACATCTGATTGGCATGAGGCATTATCCTGTACACGTCATACTTGTGTATCCTCAGTGCATAGCATTTACACACAGAGCCACTGCTGCACAGCACAAGAGTATCTGAAGAGGCTGAATCGGAGTAAGGCTGTTTTACAGACTCAGTTTTTTAGTATATATATTCTATATGAAAACAGATTGAACTTTTGAACTGGCAGGTAGAAGGCAACTCTGCCAAATACTACAGTAAAAGCCCCCAGTTTAGTGCACAGTTCCACCCCTTCCATCTGCATGCATGACATATTAACAGTATTTAAAGGTAAACGAGGCACTTTGTGGCAACCACAGCCATCGTTATGAACATATTGCACAAATTTTCTAGAACTAAACATGTAACTTGTAACCTACTTTTATTTTTAAAGCTGAAACATTTGATGCTGCCGGTAAACTCCACTTACGTTTATAACCTGTGCCACAGTAAAGAATGGTGATGTTACTGAATTCAACTACCCTTTTACAATTATGGCAAAAATGTCCACGAGGAATTACAGAGGACTTGGGATGGCACAGGGCCCAACTGTAAGCCTTCTTAAAAGATGGTGCCTTCAAGTCATTTCAGACACGTAAGCTGCTGCACACCCAACAAGTCTAAGAGAGCATTCCAGAAACACGGGAGAGATTACCTACAGAATGCATTTCAGGCTAATCGTGAATACTGTCATAAATAAAGTTTTAATTAGGACTCAAAAACCTTTCAGTCATAGCAATTCTTGTCAAATTCTATGGGGATGGTAACTGAAATAAAGTAAGGAGAGTATGTATAATATATATTTATATATATAATATATATATAATGCCATTTTTCCATTTCCAATGACTACACCATAAAATGTAAGCAAGGCTTCTCAAAAACACTGAAACATTCAAAATCAAAACCCTCATTCAGACCTTCACATTCCAAAGGAAAAATATTAACAGTGCAACAGCCCATTGTAATGTCATTATTCATGACCTGGCCCTCTGTGTTACATATTGGAACAATACAAGTTATAGTTTAGCATGCTGTGCCCAAAACTAACAAAGAACAGTGTTTATCACTATCTCCAAAACACTAATAGCTGCTTTTCATTTTAGTCAACCACTTTCAGCTTTTAGGAAACACAAGGTGGGATACAAATTTCAATGGTGAGATTTTAGGAAAAGTTGTCTCTGACTTTATCACTTTATCAACAGTCAATCAATATTCATGTATCAATGTTTAAATATAAATGTGTAAATCCTAAGAGCTTTGTTACAATTTTAAAAATTTTATTGGTTGAATGAAACTGATGAGGTATGGAAAATACATCAACATTATTTTCTAAGAATATTTTAGATGACGTTCTGCCTAATCTACTTACCATCAAACTATAAATGCTTCTCTGGTGGGTCCTACACAATCTGTACTTGTAAATTAACTAGGTCAGACCACAGCTAGTGAACAATTTCAGCACCAGTAAGTTATTGAAAATGGGACCTCACACCATTAAGAAATATAACGGCTGGATATTCAAATGTCAAGGTCAAGGTCTAATTTGAAAGACACCAAATTCCCAGAAAAAAAAAATCCTTTTTAATAGTATCTTCACATTACCATTACAATAGTAGTTGTACTCTTGCTTTAAACTGTATGCAGTCTGGGCATATCCAACATATAATGATATTTAAGAAGTAAAATTGAAGCCCTAATCCCAACTCTACACTATAAAGAAGTGACTCAACACTGCACATTAAAAAAAGATCTACTCTTTCAATAGCAAGTCGGTAAAGCATTTGCAGGACAATTTCTACTGAAAAACTTAAATGCCTTATTATTCGTGCAGTGCTGAAAATTTACTGCAACTCTAATTTCCTTTTTAACACAAACAATGACTTTTTAATATACACATTATATGTATTCAGTATTCAAGTAAAATTCCCTAACAGTTAATGACATTTAAAAAATGTGCAAAACTGCAAAACTCATTGTAATAGAATGTGTAAGGTCAAAAGGGTGGGGCATCTGACGGCTACTGGACTGAGTAAGTGCATCATCCTCTTTATAGAAAAAAACTGCTTACTGTTGAATCTCAAATTGAAATTTCCTGTGAAGAATTACAAAATATTTTATATTGAACGAGAAAAAAAAACTGGCAGCCAGCACATGAAGCATCCACAGTAGGTGTGTGATTGAAAACTAATAAGAAGATGTGAGTTGTTGACTGATGTAGGTACTAACAGCATCTGACTTTTAGCATTGGCCTTGATTACAGAGGAGATGGAGCAGTCATTACAACTGAGAAAGCATACTGAATAAATCATTGTCAATTTTTCTGTTTCCAGCCCATTCTTTGTTGATAGCCTCCACATTTGTATGGTTAAGTCATTGTTGCTGTGTCTCTTATCTATGACCACATTATTTTCATATCCCTTCATTTGTAGATTCTTAAGATGCTGTAGAAGGTTCATTCCTGTACCCCAATACAAATTTAATCGCTCTAGCTGCCTTTTCTAGCACCAATAATGCTCTTAAAAATGCACAAACAACAAGCAGTGACAGCGGCCAATTTCTTGGACGTCCAGATTAGTAACTGTAGCATGCTAAAGAAAGGTGCTTGTAAGTAGCTGGAGATGGTATATGGTCCAGAGCCCAGCTAAAAATATGCCTTTCTGAGCATTTCCTCCATTCCCTCAACCCAAGTACATGCATTAGAATGTAGCAAAACCCTGTAGAAACTTCTCCTAGCCAATTGCAGACTTATCTGTTGCCACAAGTGCAAGGGGGTAGGACGTGAACCTGGGAATCAGAGCTCTTCAGCCACTTCAGCTGGTGACAGAAAATAAAAGGAAAAACTCCTACGTATACACATCAGTCTGTCTCCACTTTTTATAAAACTGGAATAAAATGGGAAAGTGCCATTTTTATTTATCCTAATTGAATTTTAAATGTCTTTTTGACACAAAAAGGTATATACATGACACAGCTACACAAGCTTTTTCAACTGGACAACAAGTGTCAAACCCTGTGGATGTATAGGGTAAAACAAGATTGGTCAGGAAGAGAGAATTGTTCCTATAATTGCAATCTGACACAATGTCCTATTGCCATTAAAAAAAAAAAAAAGGTCCATTTCAGTTTATTCAAGTTTTTTTTCATGGTATTTATCCCTCTTGATAAAAAAAAAATCAGACTTTTGTAATTTGTGAATGCTGATCTTCATCAAAAGGTTCATTCTCTGGATCAGAGTCAGTGGTGTCAGAATATCTATAATGATCAGGTTCATTGTCACTAACATCTGGTGTCACAGAAGTTGAACTGCTAGCCTCTGGATTTGATGGCTCCTCTACTGTTTTTGTAAAGTATAATTTCACCTAGAGAAAGAAAAGTGTAAGATGAAAATGAGCAATTAAGATGAGTTTTATATTAGCAAAGGCATTTGTTTTCACAAATTTACTTGAGAGTACTGTAACAAACATACTTTTCAAATGACCTTAATGCCTACAGAAACACAAGCTGTATAATTCTAGAAAAGTAATGCAAAATGAAACCTCGGGAACTTACCAAATACATTTTCAGTCCAAAACTCAATTTACTAATGCTTAAGTTTTGAAAATGTTTCTCTTTCTATCTCTGCCTGAGACAATTAGTAACACTGCACAAACATGGGTTGAAAATATGTTCAAGATCTATTAGCCCTAAAATCTGCACCTAAATGGAGAATGGACGAAGCTAACAGAGACCAGAGAGTGGTTCAAAGAGTGGTCAGTAGTCTTTACAAACATGGCTGCAGTAAACTTATTAAGTATTTCCATTTTAAAGGAAAAGAAACAAAGACCCAGGAGACCAGTCAACATGTTAACGGACAGTACCTGGTGAATAGCAGACAGGAGGCTGGATTTAAACCGGATCTTTACTCTTTCTGTAGCTTCTCTCCCGCTATCTAAGTCATTATATATAAACTTTCTTACAACTAACAATGGCTTTAAGCTCTCCCTTCTAAGAATTTTACTAATTTTATCACTCCTTTCTGCCACGACTTTAGAGTATGTAACCACTACCTCTCATCTGCACTAACTTGCTGCCAATGAGCTCACTTCCCCACTCATCCACTCTTCTATCCTTCTTCCTAGTTTCCTACCCAGTCTCATTTGAGGAAGTTAACTGAATATTTAAAGGCAAACTCAGATTACATTTTTTCTATACTGAACACTCCACATCACCACAACAAGACTGGTTTCCTTGTGACTCGCTTTCAGTAAAACTGACTTTGTCCACTGTAGTCTATCAAGTTCATTCCTGCCTAGGATTCTTGCACCTACTCTTCCTTTTCCCGAACTGCTGCGAGTCTGCCCAGTTCATTCAGACCTCTCTTTATGTAATCAGGCCATCTTTGTCAGTTCTATATTTCATTGTACATGTGTTCAGTAACAACAACAACAACAAAAAAACAGCTTTCATGTACAATAACTTTTTCTTTTATATACTTTATTTTTAAGGATTGTTTCTCTAGTACTTGGTGTTGAACTCAGGGTATCACCCATGCTAGTTAGGCAAACACTTAGGTGCATTGCCAGAGAAATATCAAGACAGTAGAACTAGAAAGAAATACATTTAAAAGCAAGTGGTGAAGCAGGAGGAATGCCAGTTCAAGATCAACCTGGGTCTACACAGCAAAACCCTATCTAAAAAAAAAAAAAAACAGAAAGCAGAAAAATGATTGACAGAAATATAAATTTAAAGAAAGGAAATTAAAACCTGTGGATTCTATAGGAAAATTAAACTTGAGATTCAAAGACTTTGAATAGTATTTTCACTTGACATATAATTACCTATCTCTACTAAGTAAGAGGAGTACTATTATGTTTATAACCTATGGTTAAGTGTATTACATGCGAAAGAAACAAATACAACAGAATTAAAAACAGAGAAGGGAAAGGCTGGAGTGAGGAGGGGAGGACGAGAAGAGGAGAAGGGACACAAACACATAGGGCAATAAAGAGAAAAGGAAAGATGAGGCAACCCTGTGGGAATGTTCCAAATAGAAGAGCAGTAACACATGATTAGTTTGAAATGAGCAAAACCAAGTTCTCCAGCTACATACTTAGGATAAAACATACGCTCCCACCCCAAAAACGACTTTAACTGACCTTAAAATTTGGAGAAAAGTATCGGTTGGCCTTGTCTTTGTTTGCTTTGTCAAGATCATTTTTTGTTAAGGTGAGTACTAGGTACTCTTTGTCGTTCTCAGCACGCTCTATACTGCAAATACTGTCAATCTCCTGATCACAAAGACTTCCGTTCTCCACTTTTTCTGATGTTTCCTCTGGTCCTGGTATGAAGAACGTATTTACCCAAAAGTGAAACATTTTGTCCTAAAAAAGTAAAAAAATATTTGTTTCACTTATTTAAAAATGTATATCACAAATAGTCAACATAATAAACCACATAAAAGGCGTTATTCTAAGTTAAGGTAAGCAACTTATGGAATGTCACATTCTTATTCACTAAGTCTTCTTTCACTCAAATTTCAGATGAAAATATAATCAATCGTATACATCTGGTAACTTACTTTTATGTTAAAACTCTAAAATATTTTCTACTCTAATACTGGATTTTAAAAATGTTTTGAATTTATGTGATGTAGAGAGAAGCAAAGTTCAGATGTCTTAGCAACAGAAGTCTAAGAAGGTTAGTACCAGCTTCCTAAGGAATTTAGCAACTGCATTTTTGCCTAGATATACATATGTGCACTCTGTGTGTGCCTGGTACCCATGGAGCCCAGAAAGGAATTCAGATCCCCTGGGAATGGAGTTAAAGGTGACTGTAAGCCAACTTATAAGTGCCAGGAACGAAACCTCGGTCCTTTAAAAGAATAGTCAGTGCTTCTAACTGCTGAGCTATTTCTCCAGTCCACGATAAGCCGTTTTAAAATTTTATTGATCTCAGTTATTTAGCAAAGTTGTTAACTTAGCAATTATATTTTACTTAGAAAAAAAGGTAATATTATTTAAACTTCCAAAATGTAGCTCATTGGTGTATACTAATTTTCTGAAATTGTTTTTATTTAAATCAAAACAGGCACGTAACTAAGTCAGGAAAATCTAAGATAAATGCAAATGTATGTAAAGTAATCTAAGATATACAAATATAAATATCCAATCTTCAGCTTCATATACATAAGTGTGCAACTGAGATCTGGAGTAAAAAATAGCATATTCCTAAAAGTACAAGGAAATGGTGAATTAAGCATCCATTCTAAAAGACAACATAAAAACCAAGTATGCTGGTGCACCCATAATCACAACACTTGGGAGGTTAAGGTAAAAGCACTGCAACCTGGGCTACTTAGTTCCAGGCCAGCCTGAGCTACAAAGTGAGAACCTATCTCCAAACAAACAAACAAACACTAACAACAACAACAATCTAAAGATTGAGAAGATGAACCCCTTTCTGGCGATCACTGCCCTGCATGTTTCACAGGCGGCACTTCTACACCAAAGCTTCTACACTGTAGACGCACTTTAAATGTTCACAGCACTCCAAACTGAGGATATGACAGCTGAGTATTGGCCTTCTCTTAAGAGTATCCCAAGCGTCGGTAATTCTGAACATAAATGTCTAAGTATTAGTTTTTTCTTTTTCTTTTTTTTATTTACTTCTTTGTTGTCATTTCTTTCAACTAAGTAATACTGACTAAACTCTCAGCAAATCTGGGGAAACAAATGTAAAATAGTCCAGTCTCAGATAAACATAAACACAAATGGGTAAAACTCAGCTTGGATCATTGCATAAGATCACAGAGCAAACCAAAACAAAAACACACAAAGGTACTGCTTAAACATGTCTCATCAATACCACAGATGAGACAAGGTATATTGTCTGCAAATCTAACAAGAAATCCATCAGAGCTCAGTGGACAGCAAAGAAATACTGTACTTAGTCTCTTTTAAAAAAGGCCTGAGGTCACTAAGGATGGCTATTTCTACCAAACAGAAGTGAAGCACAAACCTTTTTGAGCATCTTGTTCTGTTTATGGAAGAACTCTACTTTGATGTCACCACACACAGGCAACGGCTGAGGGAACTCAAAGTACATGAACTTGTCCTCCCGCCGTGTGGGTCCTGAATTGGAGGAGAAGATCTTCACCTTTAGCTGGCAGACCACAAACTGAGGATCTACAAGGTTAAATACACATATGATCATTTCACAATAAACTCCTTTAACACTTAGATGATCAGAAACTATTTTAATGATAAAGTAACAGAAGTAAACATAAAAAGATAATTCTTCCTATCGACTGCTGATCTAAATCAAATTAACAGGAATAAATTGCATTAAAAGCAAAACCACTCACTCCAAATAAGGATCACTTCACTTTGAACTTTTATATAAAGTTCTATTATATATTAAAATATATAATATATAACATTATATTATATATTATAATATATAAACCTTTATATAAAGTTCTATTATATATTAAAAAATCAATTGATACTACTTAAACAGTAAATCCCAAGACTAGACTTTAACAACACTATTAATATCAAAGCTTTACATTAACATTAGGCAAAAGATCCACCACAAATTACCTTAAGCATAAAATAATTTAAACAACTTCCTAGGACTTTTGTAAATTGCATAAAGGTAATATAACAAGAAAATTTAAATAAACTGTACAACATAAGCCTAAGCATTTATAATTTATAAATATAAAATATTCATCATCATGCTTTTGACCTCCATTCCACGAATTTAATATATTGTTTTATTAATTCCTTGAGAATTTAATATATGCACTCAACTTTGATATAATTCACTTCCCACCTTTCCCTCTAACTCTTTCTGGATGGACAACCAAGTTTCTTCCTGAACTTCATGTTTTTTGCTTTGTGGTTGAAACCCACTGAGCCCAATTTGTGCTGCCCATACTCACATGGGGTGGTAGTCCACATTTATTTTAAAGGTATGGAAACTCACAATCATGATAAAAAGAAAGGAAACTATCCTACATGTCCACAGGAAATGCAGCAGGCGCCAAGGGAAAACTACAGCAGGGCTCTCCTTCCCTCTAAGCACTGCTTTTATCAACAATTATTTGGTTCCAATCCAGGTCTATTTTAATATTACTGCTTAAGTTCAACTTCTCATCATCAAATCATCACGATTTGATTAGCAACTCACACAAGATGGTTATAGATGTGGAAAGGAAAAGATGCTTTTGTTGTTTTGTGGGGTTTTTCACTTGTTGGTTTATTTTGGTTTGGTTTTTTAAAACAGGTTTTCACTGTGTAGCCCTGGCTGTCCTGGAGCTTATTTGTAGATGAGACTGATCCAAACTCACAGAAATCCACCTGCCTCTGCCTCCTGAGTGTTAGGATGAAAGGTCTGTACCACCATTGCCTGACCTTTTATTTTTAAGATGTACTCAAATTCATTTATAGATAGAGAGAAATAGGACATTAGTATGTTCAAATTAGAAGATTTGTATGTAGACATGTGGCATAAAAATATCAATACCAACCAAAGGTGCTACTTCTTTCAAGATGAGACCTTTTTTTAAAATCAATGTGACGAATGACTGAGAAAATGCAAAAGTCAAACCAATCTAAGTGAAATTTCTAACTTAATAAACACAGAGTCTACATATTTAACATATAAAAGCAATAACACAGCAATCATCTCATAGAAAACAGGACCCTTAACAAAGCATATGGGGTTATTTTAACATGAATTTACAAGACATTTATCAGGAAACCTACCCAAAAGGAAGAAACATTACACCAACAAGCTGCCAATATATTTCAATTCTGTGCCTAAAGGTTCAAAGTGCAAATGCAAGGGGACAGTTTACAAAGCTCTATACAATAATGAAGTGTAACACGAAGCAAATGAACAAAGCATAGTTTCAATGCTGTGGTTAAGAATTATCAGGATAAAATGCCTTATAATCTTATTAATGAGTTAGTCTACTAGTTCAGCATCTGATACTACTGGTTTTAGGGTTTGAAAACTGATAGTACAACCTGGATTTCAGCTAAACAACATCTAAGGGTATACATTTCCAAGGTTTGAACAACTGTTATAAACAATTGACAAGTTAATTACAAATCCATATTACTTAGAACTTCTAAAATTAGGGTAAAAATGTTTCACTAAAAAATAATTTGCCTGAGCATGCTGCTTATTGGCAGAATGTGAACTTTGGGTTAGGACTTTGGCTTAACTGGCCATACTGATAGAAGCATGGAGGACAGTGGTGCTCTGAGAGCAGTGTAGATAAAGGTAGAGGCTCAGTAGTGGAGTTCTTGCCTAGTACACTGTATCATGGATAATAAAAACCCAGAAACAGATGTCAGAGTTCAATCAGAAGATCAGAAAAGCAAAGCAGTCAAGCCACTAGAGAGCCCTTACCTTTATAAAATCTTTAAACTGAAAGAGAGCAAGTTCCTGTCTCATCCCACCTTATATTCCTCTCTAGTGTTGGGATTAAAGTTGTGCACCAACACCCCAACCCTCTCTGGCTAACTAGTATGGCTGCTGGGATTAAAGGTGTATTCAGTCACTGCCTGGCCTGTATGGTTGACTAATGTGGCTGCTTTAAACTGACCTTCAGGCAAGTTTTATTTATTAAAACAAAAATAATATACCATTATAGCACACAAGACCCTGATCTCTACTGTGAGTGTGCATGAGTGCACCGCATGCATTGAGGAGGGCTGTTGAGCAATTTTTAACTCAGTGTCTGTGGTAATTTGAATAAGGATGGCACCCAGAGACTCATATTTCAATGCTTAGTCATAAGGGAATGGCATTACTTGAGAGGAATTAGGAGGTGTGGCCTTGAAGTAGGTGTGCCCTTGTTGGAGAAAGTATGTCACTGGGAAGAAGCTTTGGCTTTCAAAAACTCAATCCAAGCCAAACTCAAACCAAGTCTCTGTTCTTCCTGCTGTCTGCAGATCCATATGTAGAACCCTCAGCTATTTCTCCAGCACCATGTCTGCCTGAATACTGCCATGCTGATAATGGACTAAACCTCTAAAACTGTAAGCAAGCCCCAATTAAATGTTTTAAGACTTGCATGGTCATGGTGTCTTTTCACAGAAGTAGAACACTGATCAAGGAGAGTGTCCTTAGCTGCCGTGTACAATAAAACAGTATGAAGTTTTTAAAGAAATGAATAAATGAAGCATTTCCTAAAGCCACTAAGAAAAAAAAAATCTCTGGTATAATATGAGTTTCACATTGGAATGAAGTCCAAACAACAAAACTCTAATACTATTAAAGTTCTGTTGACTTCTAAGCTACAAATTTGAAACACAACGTTTGGTACGTTAACTATGTTCTAAAGAAATGACAAGATCTAGAACCAGTAGACAAAGATGAGAAGTGCACTTTCCTGGGGAGAGTGTATCCCAACAGAAAAGCACACTGCTCTTTCTTATTAATATTTATAACCCATACACTAAAACTTTGCTTCACTTAGAAACACCAGGACAATAATCAAGTAAGAAAAATGCTGCCAGCTCCTGGTAACTGCAGAAGATACTTCAGTTTTCATTACTAGTTTTATCTGCTTCACGACACTGTCTCTTTTTCTTGAACCTTGCTCTTCCCCTCTCTCAGTCTTCACTCTTTCCTACATTAACAACATACTCAACCAAAAGGCTAAATTACTATCTTGTTCCTGATGCTTCTCCCAAACAAATATGATCTCTCACCTTGACTTCAATCTATGCTCACATCCACCAACAATCTAACACTGAGCATCTTCCGCACAGCCTTGTGCTTTCCAGTCCTAGTCAAGTACTGTACCCAAGACAAACCTCCAGCCCCACTGCACATCTTCCCATGAACAACTTGTTTTTATTAGATTTAAAACAACTTTAAAGCCAAAGTGATAACATTTATGACTCCAAATTTCAAATGTACTTTCCATCTTTCTGTGAATCATCCACCGAAGTAAGATCAAAAACTTTAACAAAATCTCTGGATATACACAGCTAAAGAAAAACCAAACAAAGCCCATTTCATTGCTCTAGCAACATCTGGCAAGTCGCATAGCTGGTTTTACTCCCCCAACCACTAGCACAACTTTCCATAGAAAATATGACTGTCCTTAAAACACGGCTATAGTCCCTAAAAATCACCATGACATCAACACTCAAGATCCTGTAGCAGTCACACCTTCACTTCTTGTCCAGCTTGTTTCCTGCTGCTGTGCTTCAGGTCAACTGACTTCCCACTGCCTGCAATATTTCCTTCAGACTTAATGCCAATCTAAACTGTACATGCTTTCCAATTGGCAGGCTTTTTCAATAAAATTAACAGTTTCCAAAACCTTTTATGAACATAGCATTTCATGAGTGGTACTTTAATATAACTTCAATATACAGTATTAAATCCCAGCACATAAATAGGTAATTAGAAAATTAAAAAGAAATTAAGTAGTCAATAATTTTAAGTCTAGAGAGGTAAAAATAATATTGTGAAACCAAAAGCCAAACAAAACAGTGTTTAATCACAGACAGGCAAACAGGCAAAGTAGAACTGACTTCAGTAAGATTCAGGAGTCTAAGTACCTAATAATATTTTTTTTTTCTTTTTTGAGACAGGGTTTCCCAGCCTGTTCCTAGTCATCTAGTCATGGAGTCTGTCCTAGAACTTGCTCTGTTACTCTGTAACAGGCTGGCCATGAACTCATAGAAATCCATCTGTCTCTGCCTCCTGAGTCCTGGAATTAAAGGTGTGCGCCATCACTGCACTAATATATAATAGAGGTGGCTCCTAATATCACCTCTGTATCACTCATTTGGTTCTTATACTGATACATAAACCATAGGAAGAGCATTAAGTTTTAACCTTTCTCCTGTTCTATGAATCTGGTAATGTTCCTAGGTTAATCACGTTCAAAAGTCTACTGTGCCTTGTACACAGGTTTTTAAAATTATACTGATATGATCAGTGACGTTCCTTAGAACTTTCCAACAAGCTATATTAATAAATCTGGAACCTCTGATAAAGTTGTCACACACATGGGAATCAGACCCATCAGACAAAGATAGATGACTTCTAGAAATTAATTTTCTCCATATAAACTATTTTAGAGAAAACAAATTAATTTACCTAAATAAATTAGCTTAAGGCTAAAAACTAAAATCACTAACAAACTGTAAAGCATCCATAAAATAAGGAATTCTAATAAGTGTATCTGAAATTATGGCATTACGTTGTAAATATAAATAGTATAAAATATGACTGAATACTCCCAGGTGACACTTAAGACATTCAGTGTCAAAACACTTTTACAGAATAAGAGATGGTGCAGCAGCCTAGTCTTCTGGGGCTGCATAAAATTCCTCCATTTAGTTTCCATACACATCCAGCCATACATTCTCCCTTCATTAAACAACTGCTGTGGGTCCAGGTATTGAGCTACTTATTCCAAGAGTTATGTTGCTAAGAACTCTAGTCATGAACAATAGGCAAAGAGAACAAGATCAAAATGATCATGGTGGGTTGATAAAGGTAGGTAGAGAGCTGCTAAGGTGAAAGAGGGATCACAGGAGATAGCGATGTCATGACAGTACTTATCGAGGGTGGGTCAGAATGCAGATCTCTTCATTTTACTGACAAGCAAACTCAGCAAGGCAGATGACATGGCCAGTTCACTGGCCAAGGGCTGGAACTAAGAGCTAAACCCAGGTTTTCTCCATACATTCTGACTCACACACCCCTACTCTTTGTAAGGAGGCTGCTGCAGTGGCTTCTCTCTTCCGTCACCGTGACTGTAGACGTTTGTCTCCCTCAGATGGGCTTGGCTCCTGCCTCGAGACCAGTAAACTGGTTGACCCCACTGACACTCTCACGCTGGCTCTCAGACTGTCCTTCAATTATTTGGTAAGAAGGGAGATTGTAGTTGGTGGTCATAACACACAACATTTCTCACATAAATGTAACTCCAAGAACACTAAAACTCACCATTCTTAGCTTTCTTAGCCCAGTGAGCTAAACCACTGAACTAATTAATTCCAACACTTCAGAAAAATAGTCTCCCGAGTAAGCTTTAACCAGGTATGTTTATTTCTAAATTTTTTACATACACATTTTGATATTTCCAGCACACAGAAGCACGAGAATTTGGAACACTTACTGCAGGTCCCGCCACTGAACATGGGAATAGTTTCAAACATCATCTTGTGAAAGAGCAGCGCCACTGGCCTGTAATCCAGGTGGTTCTTCAGCAGGTAGCTGTAATAGTACACATAGCGCCTCTGGCTGGGGATAGTCACTCCCTGGGGACAGGAAAGGAAAAGGAAGTCAAATTTCAAAGGAAAATTTCATTAAAGTTACTGTACTAAATTGCTATGATAACTGGATTATTCCAAAGTTTCTCTAAGTGGCTACACTCAATTCTAACTCAATATTAGAAGCAATGAAAGCAATAGCAAAAGAAAGAAAAAGATCAGTCATTCTTAAAAATGCACTGATTAAACACCTCATTTGTTCAAAGATTAAATACTGCTTTGATCTATGAACCCAATAAACAGAGGCCACTGCATATCTAAAGTAACAGCCAATAGCCTCTGTACTATAGCTATGTTTTTTATACCTAAGGTTCCTCACAAAGATAGACTCATTAGGCACATAATTCTTCACAAAGCTGCTTACGTACTTTCTTAGCAAAAGCATATCAGAATCAGCACACTAGAGAAAAATGTGCTGCCTTTACTACCTTTATGCAGAAAAGCAGTAGAACGTGAGTCCAATCTTGGAGCCCAACAAAGAACACGCAGCTGAATAATAGCTACAACAACCTGTTGGCAGGGGTACTAAAGGCTTATTTTTTTGTACACTGTGAGGACGTGTTTTGCCAAGGCACCTTCTGATTTGGTTTAATAAAAGAGCTGACTATCCAATAGCTAGGCAGGAATTTCAGGGCACAGAAGGTGCTGGAAAGAAGGGCAGAGCTGTGAGGAGATGCACAGAGGAAGCATGACACGTAGAAGATGAGGTAACAAACCATGAGGCACATGGTAGAACACAAATTAATAGAAATGGGTTGGTTTAAGTTGTAAGAAGAGGCTAGTTGGTAACAAGCCTATACTATCAGCCATGCATTTATAATTAAGATTAGGTCTCTGTGTGGTTATTCGGGAGCTGGTCAGCAGTCCAGATGGAAAACTCAACACACTAAAGGGCATTCCTATGCACCTATGCTAGCCATTCCTTGAAGAAATTAGGGAAGCATGAAATGGCTTAGAAAAAAATGAGGTGAATGTTTAAAAGATGTAAGTCATATGATATTCAAAAGGGGACCCTAACCAGGTATGGTGACCCACACCTGTAATCCTACCACAGAAGAGTCTGAGACAGGATTACTATGAAGTTCAAACTAAGACTACTTAGTAAGTTCCAGAGCAGGCAGAAGTACATAAAATCCACCCCCCAACACACACTCATATACAGGCTGAGATGATTCAATCAATAAGATGCTGGCCTTGCAAGCATGAATGACCCAGAACCCATGTATGTATGTATAGATAAGAATAAGTGTGTGTACATACACAAAAACACGCACGCACGCACGCACGCACGCATGCATGCACACACACCATGGGTATGCTCAGTGCCCACAGAAACCAGAATCGTTGGAACCCATGAAACTAGAGTTACAGATGGTTAAGAAGCACCATGTGCAAAAAAGAAAAAAAAATCTCTGTTTGAAATGTTATTTCTCTGTATTTTTCTTTTTAAAAAATACTGCAAAATCACAAATATTAACTCTAAGGAATGTCCTTAAAGTTTAAAAATTTTTAAATTTAATGTAAACGGCACATTAGAGCACTTTATTTATGCAAGTTCAGCATACAAGTTGCCACTGACAATTATGGAGGTAAAGAGAGCACAGCACCAGGCAGTGGTGGTGCACACCTTTCACCCCAGCACTCGGGAGGCAAAGGCAGGCAGATCTCTGTGCACTGGAGGCCAGCCTGGTCTACAGAGTGAGTTTCAGGACAGAGTTGTTACATAGAGAAAACTTTTTTTTTTTTGGGGGGGGGGGAAGCATAGCAAGAGAGTTAAGGGAAGAACAGACAGGAGACAGATGAAGACCATAACCGCTGCTGCTGTTTTAACAACATAAACTTCTAAACCATATGAATTTACTTTTAGTCAAAAGATTAAATCAAAAAAATTTAAGTTGTAAAAAGCATGTGGTAGCACATGCCTGTAATTCTAGCTCTTGGAAAGTAGAGGCATTTAGGTCAAAGTTAACCGAGGCCACATAATGAGACTCCCACCACAAAAACTTTAAATAAATTAACTAAAAGAAACTAAATGCATGTCAATAAGACCACGTTGTCAAGTTGGTAGCTGATGAGGTTCAGATGATATTTTTCTCTTGATCTCTATTTTTGCTGCACATTTGTATACAGCAATCAATGGTTCTGTACATTATAGGTTTCCTCAGTGATGGGTAGGATGACAATTAACACAGGCATTTACATACTTGGGCCTTTTGAAAAGATACAACAGACGAGTCAACAAGACACAAATCAACTGCAATGTGTGACCATGCACACCCATTGCTGGAAGGCAGTGGTGATGCACAGAGAAGTCCTGCACCATGCCAAGGCCTTAGGCAGCAATAGGAGGCTAGAGTTTCATGCACCAGCAAGGATTTCAAATACCTCGCTACACACAAGTATAATAGGAGACAAAACTCCATTTACACTATTCATCTTTGATTCTCACACATCTATTCAGTTATCAAAGTCCAGATTTGGCTCTAAAGACCACTCACACTAGTTCTGGCTTTCTAGTCAGTGTTTTGATTACTAACCCAAATCATTTGCTGTTTCCCCATTTCAATCACTTTTTGTCTTTATTTTCTACTGGTTAATCTTAATGTGAATGTATCTTTCTTCAATGGCTCAAAAATTAAGAAAATGGTTTTACATTTCCAGAAGGACTTGAATTAAACTTTAAACTGCAGTTGTACTCAACTGTCCTCAAGAATGAGGTAATCAGTTTCTACTTTCAAGGCTTGTGGGAAGGATTGAGTTAGTCTAATGAGTTACTCATCTTAAGTGAGTGGATACTGTGAAGCACTGATGTGCTAATTTATTACTTTCTGCACTATATCCATGTCTTGCTTTGTGCCTCCTCAGAGTATATTCAAGATTTTAAACAGTTCTCTCACTTTTTATTTTATTTTAATTTTCCAGCTTTTGCTTAATGTATTTGATTCCTTTTGGCACATGAGTTCATAACTGCTTAAGTGTCCATGTGGAGTATTTCCTATATTAACGTAAAGTGACATCTTTGATTAGCTTTATGATATATAATATAATATATATAATTATATATACAATATATATAATTATATGTAATGCTATTCAGAAAATGAAGACCTGTCATCTGCTTTGGAAATTTACATTTTCTTAGTTTATTTCTCATTGATTAATTTTAAGCTTTGGCTATTTAATGTTAATATCTTTTTTTCTTTTGGTTTTTCAAGACAAGACTTTTCTGTGGAGCCCTAGCTGTACTGGAACTCTCTCTGTAGACCAGGTTGACCTTGTATTCATAGAAATCAGCCTGTTTCCACCTCCTAAGTGCTGGGATTAAAGGTATGTGCCACCAGGTCGGGTTGACTCTTGAAAAACAGATTTAAGAATTATAGGTCAGGCGGTGGTGGTGCATGCCTTTTATCCCAGCACTTGGGAAGCAGAGACAAGTGGATCTCTGTGAGTTCATGGCCAGCCTGGTCTACAAAGTGAGTTCCAGGACAGCCAGGACTATTGAACAAAGAAACCCTGTCTCAAAAAAACCAACCAACCAAACAAACAAACAAACAAAAGAGTATGAATTACAAACTATTTTTAGATCTGTAATACTGCCATAAGGCTACTATACTAGATTAGCATATCACAACACAATATGTAATATGTTTATCTTCCATGCATTTAGTCTTGATCATTTTTTCTAAGATAAATTTACAACTTGAATTTTTTAAGCACTTTCTATTTGAACAAACTTTTCCAGTGAAGTGGCAAACATTTTCCATGTCTAAACTTATTAATAATGTAAATGTTTCAATCTAAAAATATTTGCTTGAAAAGGGAGATTGACATTTCTGAATGATCAAAATAAATCACAAGGCAGTAATTCAATAAGAAATGTGGTTCTTATAGCTTGGGTATTATTGTTATAACACAAAATAGTAATTATTATAGCTACTTTCCAACATTCAAAATCTATTTCTATTATTCTTATAATATTGTAGGGTATATAGTATCACATATTTTATTTTATTTATTTATTTTGGTTTTTTGAGACAGGGTTTCTTTGTAGCATTGGAGCCTGTCCTGGAACTAGCTGTTATAGACCAGGCTGGCCTTGAACTTACAGAGATCTGCCTGCCTCTGCCTCCCCGAGTGCTGGAATTAAAGGCATGTGCCACCACCGCCCAGCCACGTATTATTTTTAAGACAGGGTCTCATTTAAGACTCTGGCCTCAAAGTGGTTATCCTACTGAAGCCCCAAATAGCTGAAATTACGGGCCTTTTTAACACCGTAGCTAATCATTATAGCCTCTATACCCCCACACACACACCAAGGCAGAGCTAGCCTCAATCATGCTGCAGTATCTCACGATGACTTTGAACTCCTGATCCTCCTGTCTCTATCTTCCAAGTGCTGGGATTACCCAAATATACCCCCTTGTTGCCTCTATTTCAATAAATATTTTAACATGCTACACATAATTAATTATCTTGCTCAAAACCAGTATCTGGATCTCCATGACTCAGGCTCGGGTGACTTAAAACAGGAATACTATGTGCCTTGAATGAGGTCATAACATTGCTAAACTTTGGAGTACTATCAAGCTTGAGTTCTATGAGGCATAACTTAGTTTAAGTGGTGAGACATGATCTACGGAATCTCTGCGACAAAGTGAAGCAGATCATCTCTAGTCATCATTCTTGACTTACCTGGATTTTTCTTTCAGAAGCTATCATTCTCTGTGTGGTTTGAAAGTGTTGAGCCCTATTCTTCAATTCAGATATATGAGCCAATCAGAGGATTCCTCTTCCTAGCAAGAATATTTGGTTCAAAGTGAAGTACATGCTTTAATCCAGGGAGATCAGACCTGCTCTGGAAACCTTACTCAAACTGCAGCTCCCTTCCCTCTGTGGCTGAAGCAGTTACAATTCCAGCCTGAAGCTAGGGGACCACAGCAGCATCACTTACAAAAGCCTTTCTGAAATAAACATAAGGAAGGAAGGAAAAAGGAAGAGAAAAGAAAGGAGAGATTCTGGATATCTACTGAGCATTTAGCTCCAGATCTGAGCTTAAAGGCTATATTAAGAAACAGCCCCTTCTATTTAAGCTTACTTTCTCTAACCTGAAACTGGAAAACTAACACATTTAAAGCAGCGATTTTTCTTTTTCTTTCTTTTCTTTTTTTTTTTTTTTGACGTTATTTTCTATTTTAGGAATCAAAAACAAAAGGAAAAAAATTAAGTAGAACTTAGTATAGCAGGGAGAATACAGGGTTCAAAATTAGGAAACTTGATTTTGAGTATGACGAAAAGAAAGTGTGACTTAGGACAGCTTGATCTTTGCAGATGTACTTTGAAGTAAGAACTGCTTAAATCTTTGAAAGCATAAAATTGCACAACTTTCTTTAATCCCAGCACTGGGAAGGCAGATGCAGGCGGATCTCTGTGAGTTTAAGGCCAGACTATATAAGAGCTAGTTCCAGAACAGCCAAAGCCACAGAGAAACCCTGTCTCGAAAAACCAAAAAATAAATAAATAAAAATCGTGCAACTTTATGAACCTATGGCCTGGATGACAGGCTAAAATAGTATATATCCAAGGAAAAGACATTACCCCTTGACAACTGATGTCACAGGAAATTCAATTACAAGAATGTTTTGTTTGTTTTGTTTAAGGGCAGTAACCATAGCTTATTTGGCTTGAAATAAAGAACAAGCAAGAAAATTTCATAAGGTTATGATATGGGGAATTTAATAAATGAAACATAAAAAACTGATGTTATAAAACTCCACTCCTCAGAGAAAATAATAAAATCCCTTGACATGAAAGTTATCATTATTATTTTAGTAAACTTGACAAGCTGAGGCACTGAGCTCATCACACACACACGCATTCCTTTCAAATAACTAATTTGGGAGCAAAGAAAAAAATAAATTAAAGCTTATTTTGCTTGCCATTATTCAAGGGCAGGGGAGAGCAGTGACTCTAATTAAGGTTAACAACAGTGTCTTTAATGCAGAAGTTTGGGAAATCATTCCAAAATATACACTCACCAGCATTCCTAAGGTTTTCCCTCTTTCTTCATAGTTTACATAATATAAACTATGTATTGCGGCCCTGACACTTAAGTGCATAGGCAAACAGCAAAGAACAAGTGAGAACAACCCCAGAAGGTAACTTACTGCATGGGGTGGGGACCCTCATGGCTTTGCATTTAAACAATTTGCCATACTTTCATAAAGAAAAATATCACCAGGCGGTAATGGCACACGCCTTTAATCCCAGCACTTGGGAGGCAGAAGCAGGTCGATGATCTCTGAGTTTGAGGCCAGCCTGGTCTACAAAGTGAGTTCCAGGACAGTCAGGACTGTAACACAGAGAAACCTTGTTTTGAAAGACAAACAAAACAAAAACCAAAAATAAATAAAGTAAAATATCAACTATACAAGCAAATAATTTCCAGGGAAAAGGAATAATATATTTGTTTTGTTTGACTGAATAAAAGATATGAGTCTTTGTTCCTTTGAGCAGTTATCTCACCCTAAAGACATTTTTCTTTATAGGAAATATCAACTGCTGGACTTCTCTACAGCATTCAAAACCTAAAGCATTGTTTGGACATTAAGAATACAATGCTATATTTTATGATTAGCTTGGTTATCAAATCTGCACCATGTCTATATGTCAAGACCTAGTCATAATATTTCGAGGAGCTATGCAAAGTCCACAAATTTTTCAAAACAATATGTCAAATGTCTCCTCCTTTAAAGTAAGAAGAAAAACACTCCTCACCAAAGCATAGTTTTCTTCAGCTTGTTATGCGTTCACAGTTAAAGTTAAGAAAATACAGCCAAAAAAAAAAAAAGGTCATTCAAGTAAAATCAACTCCACACAAACCACAAAATGAATTTTTAAAGTACAAAACTCCATTTACACTATTCATCTTTGATTCTCACACATCTATTCAGTTATCAAAGTCCAGATTTGGCTCTAAAGACCACTCACACTAGTTCTGGCTTTCTAGTCAGTGTTTTGATTACTAACCCAAATCATTTGCTGTTTCCCCATTTCAATCACTTTTTGTCTTTATTTTCTACTGGTTAATCTTAATGTGAATGTATCTTTCTTCAATGGCTCAAAAATTAAGAAAATGGTTTTACATTTCCAGAAGGACTTGAATTAAACTTTAAACTGCAGTTGTACTCAACTGTCCTCAAGAATGAGGTAATCAGTTTCTACTTTCAAGGCTTGTGGGAAGGATTGAGTTAGTCTAATGAGTTACTCATCTTAAGTGAGTGGATACTGTGCAGCTCCTTCTGCATTATGTCATGTAACTGACTTTTCCCCCTCCATTTTCCCTTGAAATATCCTCCTCCCTCAAAGGTCTCCTTTCTAGTTTGACAGTATGCACACACGTACACCTCCAATCTAGGTCCTTCACATGAGAGAAAACAAGTATCTCTGATCAGGTTTGTTTTGCTTAAAATAGTAACTTTCAGTCCATCCTTTTCCTATAAATGTCATGATTTCATTTTCTTTACATTTAAAGTTTTAAGAAAATTAACTGCAAAAACTGTAAGGAAATGCTCAGCATTATATTTACAAGACAAACCACTTCACCCTATTCTTATTAAACACATTTGTTTGTAAAGAAAGACATAAGACTGAGGAGCCTTTCAAAAACCATCAGCATTACTGAATCTCTCAGCAGAGCCTGGAAAGAGGTAATATCCTCAACAGCTCAAAGCTCCTTCTGCAGTGCAGAACTTGCAAACTTGATATTATACAAAGAAACTGAACAACAACATGGCGAGGGGCTTGCTTGTACTCCAAATGCTGTCATGTATGTATAATTCTGATCACAAGAGTTCACTTTTCTGGGCCTTTACATATTATATAAAGAAGCATTTCTGAGGTAGGGGTATCTTAAGGCTTTTTATCTGCATCTGGCTTTCTAAAACTATTGCAACTTAAAATGCTAATAAAACCATTGAGCAAAACACAGCCTGGTCAACAGCATCTGTTCGTAAACTCTTTCTTGTCTTTAAATAAATGAACGAATAAAGGTAGGAAATGTGTATAGGTTTTTTTTTAAAAATCCGTGTATAATTTATCCAAAACACTGTCTCGGTGTTTTAATTATATACATCAGCTAAGCACAGTAAATCCTACTGATGTAACTGTAAAATGCTAAATTACTTAAGGAATCTTCTTATAATGCAATAGTTAAACATCAGATGTACCAGCCACCTCTCTAACAATGTGGACCACTTTGCACTTTCTATTTACATTAGTCTATCATCTTCACTTGGGGGACATGCTAAAAGAATGGAGAGTGCCTGCTGCCCAGAGCAGTTCTACTAAGGACACAGGTATCACATTTTATTAAATGACAGTAAAGCCTTCGCATTTCACTCTCACAAATACTTCCTTAACTGTCTTTTCAGTCTGGCCCCACTCTGTCACATTCCCCAAGACTTCCTATCATTTCCACAAACACCCTCTCTTCCCCTCTAGAGGGAAACAAGCTATTGTTACCAGATTATAATAAATAAGAGTCTTTGCACTGGCAGATTAACATGACCTCACTTTCTGACCTGGGCCTCCTGCACCTAACTTGAACCCTGCACCTAATATGAACCCTGTACCTAATCTGGATCCTGTACCTAACCTGAACCCTGTTCCTAATCTGGATCCTGTACCTAACCTGGACTCTGTACCTAATCTGGACCCTGTACCTAACCTGGATCCTGTACCTAACCTGGACCCTGTACCTAATCTGGATCCTGTACCTAATCTGAACCCTGTACCTAACCTGGATCCTATACCTAACCTGAACCCTGTACCTAATCTGGACCCTGTACCTAACCTGGACCCTGTTCCTAACCTGGACCCTGTACCTAACCTGAACCCTATACCTAATCTGGATCCTGTACCTAACCTGGACCCTGTACCTAATCTGGATCCTGTACCTACCCTGAACCCTATACCTAATCTGGATCCTGTACCTAACCTGAACCCTGTACCTAATCTGGATCCTGTACCTAACCTGAACCCTATACCTAATCTGGATCCTGTACCTAACTTGAATCCTGTACCTAATCTGGACTGGAAACTGAAAAATTACAGGAAAGTTCAAGTGCCCCTGAACTCTACTCTTATCCTTGAACATGAGGAAGACTTTCCCAAGAGTTTTCACATCTCACCATCCTCAACAGATTGCTGACAATACTGAAGAAATAATGGGAGAAAGACGGGATGAGCAAGAGCTTAGAAAAGCCTAGACCATTTCAAGTGAAAAGTCTTTGACTGAAATGGCCAGAAGGAAGGAGGGAGGAAGGGAGAGAGGGAGGGAGTGAGGGAGGGAAGGAAGGAAGGAAGAAGGGAGGGAGGGAAGGAAGGAAGGAGGGAGGGAGGGAAGGAAAGAAGGAGGGAGGGAGGGAGGGAGGGAGTGAGGGAGGGAGGGAGGGAGGGAGGAGGTCATGTAGTTGAACATGATGAAAGCAGCAGGTTAACTATCTCAGAAACAGTTCAACAAGGACTGAGGACATAAATTTGTAGTAGTGTGTGTGCCCATCTGTAAGGCCCTAGGCTCAATTCTCACCATCACAAAAGAACGAGTGGAGAGAAAAAAGTAAAGCCAAATATCTGAGGTCCTTAATGGCAGGAGAGAAGGTTAAAACAGTCACAGAACCTTAATCAAATAATCTCATCCACTGCTCCAAAACTAACATTTTTCTCTAAAACTATGAGACAGGTCATAAAATGTATACACATTATAAAAAATGAATAAATAATTAGCAAATATTATAGAGCCCTATTTGAAAAGGTCAGGAAAAGGTTTTGAAAATGGTGACATAGCCTTGCTTCCCTCTATCTCCCAGGCCCCACCACCAAAATATATAAATAATTTTTAAAGATCCTCTTTAAGAAAGAAAAACTATGCCTGGTACTAGAAACCTAGTCAACTGATGGGCAGTGGTGGTACACACTTTAGTCCCAGCACTTGGAATGTAGAGGCAGGTGGATCTTTGAAGCCAGCCTGATCTACAGATCAATTTCCAGGACAGCCAGGGCTACAAAGAGAAACCCTGTCCCAAAAAATAGAAATAAAGAAAAAAAGAATCAAAAAACCCTAGCCCAACTACCTGGGGTCAGGGAAGCCATGGATCTTGGAAAAGAACTTAAACGACTAATTTACTAAATAAGCATAATCCCTAACTACATTCTAAATATTTATTTTTATACCAAGAGATAAGTATAGTCCTCACCCCTCATCAAGGTAATTTCTCTTTGCAACAGGAGACCATTACAGAAAACCACAAGAGATAGAAATGCAGTTTCCAGGCCCAACTGAGACATCCATAACACAACTCCTGTATCTAAGGCTTGGGGATCACTGCAGACGAGGGGTTAGAAAGACTAAGAGTCAGAGGACCAGGGACTTGGCTGAGCTACATACATAAAGTCTCATCAACATGACTTCCCAAACGTGAGTTGAGCAAGGGGGACAATAGAAGTTAGCAAGGAAGGGGTAAAGCTCACCAGGTCTCAACCCTAGACAAAGATCTACTGGCAACTAAGGAATGCTGAGAGAGGGAGATATATTCTTCCACTGGGAAGAAAGGGTACAATTGGTCATCCAATACCAATTTAGTGATCAGCACTGAAAACATGTATCAGCTGATTGTATTTACACACACATACACACACCACACTCAATTTTATTATAATCTCAAAAACCTGTATTGAAAAAAGTCTCAATGTTTAAAAAGAAAGTCAAAAAAAAAAATGGCTAAGAAAGATCTACTCCATACCCCACCATAGGCATGCTTTACCTACACCAGCTCTGGTTCTCCTGCACCAGGGAAGGTGAATGATCTCTGCCATCTTATTTACGCTCACTGCTGCACTGGGCAACAAGATCACATTAATCCTAAAAGAGCCTGTCTACTGTTACAAAAAATTTTCCTCCTGATAAACACAAGTTTTAAATTATATCCCATGCAGGATTTGTTATGAAAAACCTACATCTGTGAAAGACCCAAATTCATGAGTTCATCCAAGACTTTCAATCAAGAGATTTCTCAAGACGCTTTGTCAAGAAACGGGAGCATAACAGGGATGACCTCTATTTATGATCCAAAGCTGAGCTAGATAAAATTAGGGCTTAAAAGAAAAATAAAGAAAGAAGGGGGGGGTGGAGGAGGGAGACGGAAGGGAGAGTGGCAAAAGAACAAGTTTAAAAGAATCAATTTTCAAAGTTGTCTTACTTCCTAGAGCAGCCATGTACAACTCTTTGACATTGCAAAATGATGTTGTCATTTAAAAAGTCCACACTCCAGGACCATGCAACTGGATTACAAAAGATTGCAAACAATCCAACCTTTAAGTAAGTTTATGATCTTGTGTTGAGCCACATTCACTGCTATTCTGAGTTTTTCAATTTATCTGGAGTAGTTTAGGCCTTTTCTTTGGAGAAGAAGAAATGCACAAAAATTCTTTGTATCAAACACTTTTCAACTTACTTTCCAAAGAAATGGGTCCTCTAAAAAAGCATCTCAAGAATTTACTTTTGCTTTAAATTGTACTACTTACTAAACATGTCATTCACTTTCAACAGTCTTTAGTTTTCTGAATAATCAATGAATCTTTGATTAGTTAACTATTTTAAAATATTCATACCAGAAAATGTTTTTATTTTACTATGAAATGGAATATCGTGCTTTACTAGGTAATGGCATCCAAGTTATCAGCAAAATACATCTTGTTTTCATGTATGCCTCTGAAATATCAAGATTACAATTTTTATAAATATATCCTTTTATTTAATTAAGCCTTATAAAGATTTCCATTATAATTAGTGGGTAAGTTTGCTAGTATTATTAGAAAACAGCAACATGAGGAAAAACACTAAATGAACTGATTACAAACTGGAAGAATTGGCATATTTCAATAATTGCTACACTTCAGAAGTTCAGCCTCAACTATATAGAGAGATCCTATCTCAACAAAACAAAGAGATTTAAAAACAGGTATTAGCTCATCTCTTAAAGGGAGAGATGTACAAATACTTCTATTAGTTAAAAATAGGAGCTGGACACCTAGACCGCACAGCATAGCAGCAAGAGTTAACAGCATATAGCATTGTGTGCTTAGCAGTTGCCAAGCAGATCTCCACTGCTCTCAGTGCAGTGAAGCCAGCGGGTGAGGGATAGAGTAAGTGAATAAACCTGTGGTAATGACAATATAACATTTCTCAAAACATCACATGGGCACACTGTTAAGTAGATCAGACTTTTATTTTTCAGTTACACCTCAATAAAGCAAGAGGGGGAAAAAACCTGTTTCCCAGTAAATTCTTGGGTCCACAAAGAAGAAAAGGAAAATAAGTAATACAGCTTACCTTTTTGTCTCTGGTCCTTACTTCCCCATAGAAATCTAGGGCCTCTTGTGCCTTTAAAAATTTGCCCCGATGCAATAAATATGCACAAATCATGACACCAGTCCGTCCCTTTCCAGCTTTACAGTGGATCGCTGCAACATGATTGTCATCTTCACTCAGCCACTGGTCAAGATCTTCACAGAAGGGTTTGATAAGTTCCAGCTGTGGTGGGTTATGGTCTTCAAACGGGTACTGTGCAACTGCGGCAAAAGATAACCTCAGTGTAAGAAAACACATCCTAAATTTTGCATTAAAAAGTAGGTTAACTTTAAAAATGTTATAGATAAACTTGCTGCTACTTAAAAGAAGCCTAACTTTAAGGAAAACTTAATTTATTGCTTATTAACCCATTTTAATAAAAGTCTTTTATTAATTCTTAAATGTACTTATTAGACAAGGAAACATTCACAACCCAAGTGTTGTGCTCCTCGCTCCACAGAGGAGAAAACTGCTACATGAAGGGAACAGGACATAGCAGATCAGTACGGCTGAATCCAAGTGGATGTCACTCAGGGCTCTTGTCAAGGAGCAACTTCTAACAGAAGGAGCAGTAACAGATATTACTGTAACATCGCAAAACGTGTTCTGAGGAAAGTATAGATTAGTCAACTATGGAAAAGACTGATGTTATACCTCATAATAAAAGTAATATTATGATAAGTTATACGAAAATATATTATTATTATTATTATTGATCTTTTAAGACAAGGTTTCACTGTGTGTAGTTCTGGTTGTCTAGGAACTCACTCTGTAGACCAGGCTGGCCTTAAATTCATAGTGATCCACTTGCCTCTGGCTGCCTAAGTGTCTTATTTTTAAAATAGTCTCACAAATATTGTAATTGTATATCCACAGCTTGAAAAGCATGTGTGTGTGCACATATATATCCCCTGAAATTAATGACTCATAAAAAGCATAAAACTGTAGTAAAGTTTACCAAATTAAGTTTCAGATTACTTTCATACGAGTTAAGAATTAAGCTGTCTTTAGATAGCAGAGTTGAGCTTTGTGGGGATGGTGCTATTTGTCTAGAAACCAGGCTTCAGCTCTAGCCCTCTTCATTTTTATCTCACTAGGGTCTGTCTTAATGCTTCTCTATAGAGATTCTTAAATTCTAACGAGAACTCTAGGGATGGAACTCAGTTTGCCAAGTGCTTGCTTAATCCCTCCTCTGCATAAACACACAGCTGATGATGAAGTGAACCTCTGTAATCCCAAAACTTAGGAGGTAAAACCAGGAGGACCAGGGATTCAGCAGTCTGAAGTCATCTCAGCTACACAAAGGAGTTCAAGGCCACTCTGGGACACTGAGACATTGCCTTAAAATTTAAAAAATAAAATAATAATCTTGATTGATATTATTCTAGTTATCTGCTATATTATCTAATATGCAAAAATTACGACATATCTCAACTGAGCCATCATAAAGTGGGATAAGAACTGTCCATTTGATCCTCTCTGTGAAAGGAGAGCTCTCTGGGACACGAGGGTACGCAGCTGCATAGGTAGCAGGCGAGCTTTCACTCAATCATCTGTCTAACTGTGCTCCCCATCTCATTTCTCCAGTGGCACACAAGACAATTCAAGAGAGTCTGTTAAAATGCACATTTAAAATTAAGTAAACTTCAACTGTGGTATTGAACTTTTTTTTCCTAAAAAGCAGTAGTTTACATCTATCCTACACAAAAGAAACATCCCTAGTAAATTGTTCTTACTCAGTCCTTCATGCTTCATAGTTCTCAGGCCATGGTTACCGTGCATGCTGGATGACAAATATCAATCCATCATTTACAGTACCCATCTCTATTTACTTCCATGGCAGTCTCTGCAGGCTCTCGGACAGAACGGGCCAAGCTGCTCTATCCTTTCCTCTTTTATGTCATTCTTCTATATAGAAAACTTAAAACAGTTCTGCTGTCTTCCTGTAATTGTTTTGGGGCACCAACTGCCCCAAAGAGTCAATAAGTCCCTCCTTATCTTCGTTTAGCCTAGTGATCTCCCCTGATTCTCAATCTACTCTTTGATTTAGCTTTCCTGACAATTTTGGTAGATTTATAGGACCTAAAGAACAACTCTGAAATTAAATTCACTTTTTAAAACAAAGGCCATTCTTAAGATTTTTATCTCAATAATCTAGATAACTATCAACGAGGCAGTAAAGGACAGTCTATTGGTCTTAAGTTACACAGTACACTATGGTTACATTTATACATACCTCTGCAGTTAAATTTGGCGGTGTCATAATGTCTTTCAGCACATCTACAAGAAAGTTTAAATGTGGCATAAAGTTACCTTTCACACTTTGAAGGAAGAATAACTATCCCAACATTTATTCACCCTTTATACTATGCCAGGCATTGTGCTAAGTGTTTTTATGCTCACTATTTCAGTTAATTTCAAGAATTCTGAGTATTTGATAATTAAGGAAGCCAAAGCTTAACAAAAAGATTAATGCATACACGCAATTAGAGTGCATATATTTGTTCATACAGTTTGTGACATGAACACACAACACTAGGAATTCAACTGCACTGGCCCTGTACATTTCTTGGATGAAGACTGTACATGCCTTTAGAAAGTGTTTATTTCACAAATACCTGTGAATAGCTACTTTTAATATTATTTTTACCTGACATATGATCATATACAATCTTAAACCATTATTTAAAACAAACATGCTAGAGACAGTGAAAATATAAGAAGAAAATGTAAAAGACAATGAACTGATACTAATTTACTTAACATAATGCTTACTAAAAATTGTAAGCCAAACCTTTATCCTTTTATATACAAATGTCATCTTTATCAATGATCTCAGTGTACAAATTTTAGTATGAGATCACAATAAAGTAATTAAGTAAAACAAACCCAATCAGAATAGCAAAAGCTGGCACCATTATAAAACATACACATTATCTTCGCAATAACACTAGCGGCTGTTATTAGATGCAACTGGCTCACTTTAAATTAACAGGCTATGAAATAAAGATTAATAGGCTCAAGGGGGCACCCCACATTTTAGTGGGGTCAGCAGCATCCTGGTGACTCCAACTACCAACAAATCAGACATTAAAGAATTACTAAAAGCCAGGGGTGCTGACACAGGTTGTAATCCTAGCACTTGGTAAACTGTGACAGGAAGATTGGGCTCAAAAAACCAAGAAAGGAAATTACTGAAAACAAAAGTTAGCGTTTTAAAACAAATAACATTTCATTACTCCTTAGCCCAAAAACCCAAATCCCGAAGTTTTAAGTATGTAATCTCAGTTTTAAGAGACCAATCCGAGGCTGCTCAATAACACACAGTAATGGCCAGATTCACACCGAGTCCTAGCCAATCCACCACATGATTACTTGGGTAACAAAAGGATATTGCTCCTCTATCATTTTTTTTGAAAGCTGAAAATTTCTACATATTGAAATGTAGCTGATCCAAGACTTCCAAATAAGCAGCTATCTGTGGACCTGCAGTATGCATCTGGAATCTACACAACTCCTCAACTTTAAAGTCTCAAAAGCAATCCACATGAAGACTGAACAACTCATACATGAACTACAGCCCACTGAATTTCTAACAGGTCAGACTGAGGCAAATTAACTTTTGTATTATCACACAAAACAAAACAAGCTTTTTCCTTTTAGTGTATTATTTAATGTATTGTTTTGCTAAAGAAAAAATTATTAGATAATGAAGTATGCATCCATGTTAAATAATCTTGTGTTTGCTTATATAAAAATGAGACAGAAAGAAGAGAACTGACATATACACACACAAAAGAGCACATTTACATTTTCCTTTCCCTTTCATTTGTTTTTTCTGAGTCAGAATCTTATATACCCAAAGCTGGCTTTGAACTCCTCTTCCCACTACCTCCCCCAAGTGCTGGAATTCCATGCAAGGCAGCCAGAATCTGCTCTTCTGAAACACTGTGGTAAAGAACCCACAGTGGAGCACAGACAGGAATCCTGGAGACACTCAGTTGTCTCAATCTCCCATGCTTGTTCAGGACTTCCAAATGGCTGGCTTAGGGTCTGGGAAGGCACTTGCCTAGCAGGTGCAAAGAGGGCTACACCCCAACAAAGAAAAGAGTGCCCCAGAGAAAGACAGAGCAAATACTCTCAAAAGCCTGGTTTAATGGGAACTGCTTAAGATTACCATCACAAATGGTTCTGATGGATCAGTTAAGATGATGATATGGAAGCGAAAATAAAAACAAGACAACTCAATATCTATGAGATATACACACCTTACAGTAGCATTCATGTTCTCATCCTCACAATCATGTGACAGTTTATATCCCCACACACAGATGAAAAAAGCATACAAAGAAAAAGCATGCAGTTCTGAGAGGGCAAGCATGGTCGGCAAGCACAACATGCCGGGGCTGCATATGGAACAGTGCTCAACAGAAAGGTCGACAAGGAAAGAAGAAGACTTCCACCTTATTTAAAATCTCTGTGATATAGCCAAAATTCACATAGGAGGTTTTTTTAATTTCTTATGGCATGTTAACAGTAAGTCACTCAACATACTAAAATGAAAGATAGCAAATAACTGAGATTTAAAATTCTTTATAATTAAAACTCAAATGACATCTTTGTCCTTACCTTAAATTGGCTTATAGGAAAAGAAATGAGGAAGCAGTGAAAGGTTTTAAAAGGTGGATACAGACCATAAAGGAAGGAGCAAGATTAAAGAGGAGTTTGCATAGAACTAGGACTCGTGGGTAGAGAGCTCTCTTCTTTACTCTTTACAATAAAGCTATTGCTCTACTTTACAAAGGAAATTTTTGTTTGTTTGTTTCATTTTTCGATGCAGGGTTTCTCTGTATAACAGCTCTGGCTGTTCCGGAGTTCACACTGTAGACCAGGCTGGTCTGGAACTCACAGAGATTCACCTGCCTCTGCTTCCCTGAGTGCTGGGATTAAAGGAGTGCATCACCAACACCCAACACAAAGAAAATCTTAACAGATAAAAATAACAAACCTAAATATTTGCCAAGAACTATATCAAACATTCATGAAAATAAAACTTAAAATTGTATACTCTCTGAACACGGGGAAACAAAAAATGAAACATCATTCCAAAAAAATTAAAAAAGACTAAATAACAAGTGTTGCCCTTTCTTAAAATAGTTAATGAATGTCCAAGGAAACTCAAACATAAACAAGTGATTATCAGAAACCTTCTAGCAGTTCTTTGTCCATACACAACAGCTGCCATAAAAGGTTTCATAAACTACTAACTATGGGTATGTCCAATGATAAATAAGATTTTCACATATTCCAAGAAAAAAAAATACATACCACATATAATTGCTATCCTAAGACAAAAACATCTGCTGTTGCTAGTCTCAGTTACCTAAAACCAGACACATAGAAAGCAGGCGAAAGGAAGTACTAGAAATTAAAACAGCCTGGCAATGGTGGTACGCACCTTTAATCCTAGCACTCAGGAGGCTGAGGCAGGCAGATCTCTGTGAGTTTGAGGCCTGTTCTACAGAGTGAGTTCCAGGACAGTAAAGGCTACAAAGAGAAACCTTGTCTCAGAAAGGGAGGGAGGGAGAGAGGGAGGAAAAGATGGAAGGGAAGAAAAGATGGAAGGGAGGGAGGGAGGGAGAGAGGGAGGAAAAGATGGAAGGGAAGAAAAGATGGAAGGGAGGGAGGGAGGGAGGGAGGGAGGGAGGGAGGGAGGGAGGAAAAGATGGAAGGGAAGAAAAGATGGAAGGGAGGGAGGGAGGGAGAGAGGGAGGAAAAGATGGAAGGGAAGAAAAGATGGAAGGGAGGGAGGGAGGGAGGGAGGGAGGGAGGGAGGGAGGGAGGGAAGGAGGGAAGGAGGGAAGGAAGGAAGGAAGGAAGGAAGGAAGGAAGGAAGGAAGGAAGGAAGGAAGGAAACTAAAACACTCAATTTCGTAGGTGTTGAAACATTTGAAGTGAATAAAACATGGAGAAGAAAAAACAAAGACCTGACAAGCAGGTGTGGGTAACCTGCTACCAGATGTAACTATGGGTCTTTAGCCAACTCACTTAACTTCCCTAAGCCTGATTCACTATCTATAAGGTAAGAAGGTTCTGCTAAATGATCTTTCAGGTCCTTGGGCATTCTCAAAGCCTCTGTACAGGTGACATGGGAATAAGACAATATGCACTAAAGGTTATTCTCAACTAAAAAAAAAAAGAGATAGTTTCTTAAATTGCAGATCAAATGCTTAGAAACAGGGAATCAGTTTCTAGGCTCTGACCCAAGGCCACCTTTAACTATTCTAAAATAGAACAAAGGAGATAACATAAACCTAATCCCTAAATTCTAAAAGCAGGAAGCCACTATACACGGGAATGAAAAGAATTTCCTCCCTGTTCTTTGGATATGTTAAACAGGCATAAAATTTCAACACAGGCAAAAATGTGTCTTCTAGTGTCTTTCTACTTCCCTATTGGGACTCTAAATCTCCAATCCTGACAGTGTGAGTCCGAAATGATTCATTTAATGAATTCCAGCTTTCAACAGTTCTTGTCCTTTTTTTAGTCAGCTTCCCAATGCAGCTGTTCAACACACAGTTTTGTGGCTCTCCTATGCACCTTTTATTATTACAACACCACCTAAGCCAGCAAAAACCACCACTTGCCAAAAACAATTTATCTCCGTATCTCAAAGACCACTTTGCTATTAATCTCCTAACTTACCATGCTCCACACTCCTCAGCCTAATAGATAACCCCTACGGATTTTGATTAGCAGAAAAGCCTAGTGGAAATATTTCAAGATCTTTAAAGGTATGTATATGCACTGAAAGAAATAGCACATATAACTGCAGCCCTAAAATTAAAAGAAAGCAAACTCCTGGTGTTAGCTTGTCTACTTCAAACCAGGTGTGTAACAGGGAGGAGAACAAAGAAGGTATCAGAAGTAATCACAGCTTAAACATCCCGCCCCTAATGGGGCCCAGTTCCTATGTCTACAGTTCTTCCATAGTAGTCCTATAATACTCAGCTTAACTTTCACATTAACTATATGTTACTTGAGGACTGGAAGTATCCTTCTGAGCACTATAGCTATATATTTTATCATGACTATAGGGATGCCCCTAACTCCACCATTCTGAATCTGAAGTCAACAAAAACTACGAGAAACAATATTGACTACTGCAAATGAATATTTCTAAGTCTTATCAAAATAACAATATTATTAAAGACTGAAAGAAAAAAAAAATCCAGCAACCTAACAAGGCACAGAAAATCCTCTGGATAAAAATTCAAATGCCTGCCAGACAACGGTGGTACACACCTTCAATTCCAGCACTGGGGAGACAGAGGCAAGCAAATCTCTGTGAGTTCAAAGCCAGCCTGGTCTACAGAGCGAGTTCCAGGACAGTCAAGACTACATAGAGAGGGCTGGAGAGATGGCTCAGAGGTTAAGAGAGCTGACTGCTATTCCAGAGGTCCTGAGTTCAATTCCCAGCAACCACATGATGGCTCCACCCATCTATAATGCGATCTGGTGCCCAGAACACTACATACATAATAAATAAATTAAAAAAAAAAGACTACATAGAGAAACCTTGTCTCAACAGATCCCCCCACCACCCCGCACCAAAATCAAATGCCCACTGGAAGAGGAGAATACTTGTGTTTATATTTGATAAAGTCTACAGAAAATAAAAATTGCTAATAGGTATTTAACATTGCATAAAATTCCCCTGCTGTATAAATAAATTATAAATATAAAAGTCAAAAGGCATATAGAAAAATGATAATTTAGACAACTTTTAAAATTAAAAAATGCTCGGTATTTGGGGTAAATAAGAAAGGTGTTCAAAGACAAACATGTTTAATTTTTTTTTTCCTTTCTCTTTTTCACATCTTTACTCCAAAAGTCAAAAGAAAGCACAGGTTTAAAGACAGGTCTACAACTTCTAAAGGACAATCCCTAAAATCCTACACCAGACAATTAAACAATGCTGGGTAATTTCTTTAGATCATACACAAAGAATATTCAAATAGCTGTTCCAATTGACCAACAAGCACAGAGGGCACAATGTCTGTCCACCCAGGAGTCTGCCTCCACAGAAGCCATCATTAACATTAACAGCAGCTCTGCTATGGATTACATTTCAAATTATCACATGATTATGGGCTCAAGGATGGGCTAGATGCCAAGTCTTTTAAGGCAGATCGGGTAGCACGAATCTGCCGGCACTGTTGCAGCTCTCACCACACTTTCTAGATTCAACAATTCTCTCTATCAGACTTCAACTGTTTGAGGAATCTAGTGCTATTAAAATGTATTTTTAACTCCAACAAAGAAATAACTTTTACTTAGCTATTTTAACATACATACAAATAAGAAAACATACTTACAGATTGTATATCTTGTAATGGTTTTTATGTTTTGAATCCAAAAACCTTAAAACAAAACAAACAAAAAGCCACCATTAACAAAAATGAGCTAACATTTCAAATTACAATAATATTGAGGATTAAAACATTTGATTTTCTCCAATCTCAAATACTATTAATAACCCAAATGCATATCCCCTTCAATTTCATGTTATTTATTAATAATCATTACATTACAGATTTATACAATCTGAAGTAGAACTGAGTTTATCAACAACTATTTTCACCTCTTCTGTCTTCAGCCTAATAAATAAATGTCTTGAAAACACAATCTTAGCAATTCCCAAGTGTACCTGGCTCATACTGATTTCCACAAAAAGCATAAGCAATAATGTACTCTTTAAAAAGTTTACTCTCTTTTTTTTGTTTGTTTGTTGTTTTTTTAGTGGTAGTAGATAAACCTGAACTTCTGACACCCCTCTCCCATCCCTCCATCCCTGGAATACTGGGATTACAGATATGTGTCACCAAACTGGGTTTATGCAGGTCTGGGGATTAAATCTAGAGTCTCATGAATGCTAGGAAAGCATTCTACCAGTTAACTAAATCTCCAGACCCAACATGAGTTTATCAAGATGAAGGAATAAATAAATAGCCAATAAAATTGACTTTAAGGGAAAAGGCGGCTCAAAAAGAAACACACATATCTTCATGTAATTTATGAATGCCAAAAATATCACAAGACCCTAGAAAAGTCTGCTAGAAAAGAAATAGCATAAAAACAAAAAGGCAAAGATATTACCATTAACAGCACCAACTTCTAAACATAACTATACAAAGTCTGATCTTCAGGAAAAACTCCTTCCAGCCTAGAACGCTATACCAAGACAGACTATAAATCACAGGTGAGTAGATAATACAAGCATTGGTGAAGTTACAAGTCCTCCTGTTTTCCATACTCTGTCTCAGGAAGTTGTAAAAGAAGCTGAGTGAAAGTAGAAAATCATGGAAAGGTGATGATAGGTTCTAGAAATTGAGGAAGCCCATTTGAAAGAGAAGAAATGAGAATCCCAAGAAGAATGGTAAGGGGCATCTCAGACAGGCTAGAAAAAGAAACCAACTAGTTTCAGGCAGAGACTGATGAGCATCCAGTGTGCTCAGCCGCAGTGGCAGGCAGTGGTGCTCACTTCAATCCCCGCCCTCAGAAGACAGAGGCAGACAGAGCTCCACGATAACTAACAACCAGGGCTACAAGAAGAAACTTGGGGGGGGGAGCACGACAAAAGAAAAGAAAAGAGAAAAAAATGTGCTCAACCACAGTGGGATTTATAGAACCGAGGGCAGGCTTGTGAATAAACTAAAATAGAGACCACAGATCTGCAGATATTCCAGCTTGGTGTTTCTATGGTTTCTGTGGGAGCAAACGAGTGTGCTTCTGAGTCTATGTGTTGTTTGTGTTTTTCCTTTCGCTCGCTCTCTTCGTTTTCTGTTTGTTTGTTTGTTTGTTTTGTCCTATTCCAGTTTGTTCACTTTCGCATTATTTTATTCTACTACTTTTTAGATGTCTCTGTTTTCTAATGAGAGAAAGGGTGTGAATTTGAATGGGAAGGACTGGGAAGAATTGGGGGAGGTGAACTATAATCAGAATATATTATATTTAAAAATCTGTTTACAAAAAAAATGAAAATTAAACAGTATGACACAACATACTTGTGTCCTAATCATGTAACAGAGTGGGTATAACCTTGGAATATAATATAAAACTAGAAGAAAAATACAGCAAAATATTAGGAATTTTACACTTTAACTACTGCAGTTTTTTTCTTTTTAAAAAAATATTGAAATGCTTGGTCAGTTCTCTTTCACGGAGAATATTTTTTTTTGAAGGAAACTACAACTCTGGAACTGTCAGGAAACAGGGAGAAAGTGTTCGTGTAATTTTAGAGTTCACGTCAGACAAGGAAGGAAATACTGGCATAGTGAGATACGATACCAATCTGTAAAACATTTCAAATGCGTCATTTCATCAACAGCCTGTGAATCTACAACCAAACCTAAAAGAAAGACTATAGCAAGGATTTAACTGTAAGCCCATAGGGCAACTATAAACTATTCTAATTTTTTTTAAGATAGAGAAAGAAAATGCTCTTATTTTTAAAAAGACAAAACATGAACACATACTTTGATTACTTAAAGAAAAAAAAGCCCACTGAGTGACATGGTGAATGCATGTTATCACAATACACTTGTAAACCCAACACACAGAAGACGTCCAGGTCTATGTAATAAGTTTGAAGTCAGACAGGACTACAGTGAGACACTATCTCAAAAAAGAAAGCAGCAGTGATCATAAAAACAATGCTATTGATTTGGTAAGACTCTCTAGAATTCTCTTTTGCAATGAATTCTTTTGCAACAAATTCTTTAAGACCAAAAAGAAAAAAAGAAAAAAAAATAGCAGCTGGGAGGTGGTGGCAGACACCTTTAATCCCAGCTCTGGGGTGGCAGAAGCAGGTGGTTCCTGGGCGTTCCAGGGTAGCCAGGGCTACAGAGAGACCCTGCAGAGAAAAACCAATATATACCTATTCTGTAACATATACATTACTGAAGCAAAGTTAGCAATCAGTAATTCTGAACAAAAGATAATGCATCAATTTCTGTAATCAATGATTATCTGAATCTAATGCCATAGAAGGGAAGGGCATTCTGTAGTCAGATTGGTGACTATCTTAAATGTCACCATAGAACCTTCATCCAGCAACTGATGAAGACAGGGGCAGAGACCCACCCCAGAGCAATGGGCTGAGATCCCTAAGTTCAGTTGAAGAGTGGGAGGAGGGAGAATATGAGCATAGAAGTCAAGACCATGGTGGGGACACACACTGAAACAGCTTATCTGAGCTAAGGGGAGCTTACCAACTGCAGCTGGACAGGGAAGGAACCAGCATAGGACAAAGATAAACCCTCTGAATGTGTGTTTTATGGCTGGGGCAGAGTGAGGGTACACTGGCAGTGGCACCAGGATTTGTCTCTGCTGCTTGTATTGGCTTTTTAGAAACCATTCTCTCTGGATAGACACCTTGCTCAGGCTGGATATAGTAAAGGGCCTTAGTCCTTCCTTGGAGCAAACTGCTTTGCCCTATCTGGGGAGTAGATGGGGGTGCAGTGGGAGAAAGGTGTAGCGAATGGGAGGAGGGGAGGGAGTGGGAACTGGGATTAGTATGTAAAATGAAAAAAGACAGTTTGTTTTCTTTTTTAAAAAAAATATAAAATTTTAAAAAGTGAAAAGAAAGGAACTGAAGGGCATTATAAAGTCATGCCTACAAAAGGAATCAAAGTGGTTTCCTTACGTTTTAGAGTTCACAGAAATAATTAAGGGGGAAAACAATCTCAAAAAAATATAGTAAATTGAAAAGAAAGTCAGCACACACATAAACACCAAGTGTACAAACCATGCCCAACTAGATTTGGTAATTTATAAACAACAGAAATTAATTATTCATAGCTCTGGAAGCTGAAAAGTCCAAGAAAACACACACAAAAAAACCGAGTAAATAATATTAAAAACAAAAACACGTTTTTTCTATGTGTAGACACAGCTCTAAAGATCTAAAAGAGGGATAAAGTTAAGCACCTCACAAGGAAGTCATCCTTATGCTAACCAGTGAGCAAACACTACAGGAAATTAGAAGCAAGTGTTTCTTTCCTATCTTTCTGTGTTAGGTGCTGAAACCTACAGAGCTAGAAACAAGGTATAGAAGAACAGATTCTTCAGGATGTTGGTAGAGCAGGAGGAGCATGCATAGAAAGTGACCTAAGCAGACTGTAGCCCCTAATATCTCCTAGACATTCCATGTTTCCTAAACTTCTTTCCAAGATAGGAACTTCCTAAGAAGCTTTATTTCTTTCTGATTAAGTTAAAGACACTTTCTGTCCTTTGCAACCAAGAACTTATAAATTCTTCCTAAAGGGTATTTCCTACAGTGTATTTTAAGTTAGGAGTAGTGAGATCCTATTTGTGTGTCCCACTATGGTTTCTTAGCTATCATGTGAACCACAGCAAGACTACCAGAAGAAAGAAGCCCTTTAAAGGATACAGTACAGCATTTGAAAGTGGTGTAGGGGGGGGGGGGGGGAGATTCTCTCAAAGAACTTGAGCGCTTAGGAAACATTCACCACTTCCGTCACCATTCTCTCAGGAATTTCATGACCACATCTGGCTCAGTTTTTAAGTCTAACACAACAGAAAGGCAGGGAAGGAGGAGGCAAGGAAACAGTACTTTCCAAAGAGAAACAAGTACACTTGCCTACAGATATTTAGAAGGTGGAGACTAAAACAGTAGAAAGACAAAAGCAGAGAGGCGATACTCCCTAAACCTGCACAATCTAAGACATCTCTTTCATAACAATACCATACTTGAAGCAATTCTGGTATGTATACCCCCCAACTACTTTCTCTTACATCTACTCCTACCCCTGCTGAACCCCTTCTTTTCAGCTTTGATGTCAGTCAGGCAGTAGTGTCACAGGTCTTTAATCCCAGCACTCAGAAAGCAAAGGCAGGCGGCTCTCTCTGAGTTTGAGTTCAGCCTGGTCTACAGATAAACCCTATCTTAAACCAAAACAACAACAACCAAAAAAAAAAAAAAAAAACAACTAACTTTGGTGTCTTTGTGGGCATATGGGCATATGTGAGAGTTTAACTGAGGTTGCTTGTATGAACATATAAGATTTCTTAGGTAAGAAACCTAGGTAAGCCATGAGAGTGAATTTTTAAGTTACCTTTACTAACATATTTCATATGCCAGAAAAGTGTTAACAAACAAAAAAAAACAAAAACAAACACAAAAAAAACCTAGTTAAAGAAAGAGGACAGAAAAGGCAGCACCAGAAATCAACATTCATTTACCAACTGCATTTGCAGAATCTTTGACATGTGCCCATTCAGGTTCTCGGTAGTCTAGACAAAGGCTGACAGTTTCCATGAGTAACTATGATATGTGTGGGGGCGGGGAGGGGTGTTCACCTGTGCAGAGTTCAACAAGCCCCAGGACCCAGTGCTCTTTGCCCCCATCCCACCACTGGCATCACAAAAACGTGCCACACCATCTGGCTTTTGCACAGTTTCTAGGGATTTGAACTCAGACCTTTTTCATGCTTATACAGCAGGCACTTTACCAACTGAGCCATCTCCACAGCCCTGACTTTAGCTCTTATGCAGCAGAGTCTGCTCATCCCAGCTCATAATACACAGTCAGTCACTGATATACCTCTTCAGAGGCCTGCAACCAACTCGCAGAATCCAAGGTTATGTGTTCCAATATTAGCGATCTGTGTTCTGGTCACTAATTGCTGCTTTTATCACACATGAAGAGACAGAGAGGAAGTGGATCTGACCACGCTTGCAACCCCCACCAACTGAAGACTTCAGAGACTTGAAATCTAAGAGCCTTCTTCTTCCCCCCTCCTCCTTTTTCCTCCAAAAAGTCAAACATATACGAGCAGTAATAATAGAGTAATTACACAGACAAGAGAAATTAGGAAGTTATTCCCTATGCCTAGAAAAAAGCCCAAGTCTAAAAGATCTTAAGTTTATAGCATAAGCAGATATCCAGCACAGAAATACCCATCAAAACAGCTGGGCAAACTCTGGAAAAGGGAAGAATTAATTTCTACTCCAGAAGAGTCAAATTCCAGTTTTTAGACACAAAATTTATAAGACTGAGACAAAAACACACATGCACCCCAAAATAAAAAGTTATGAATCACTCAAAGGGGAAAAAAATAAGTCAAAAAATTTTCTCTCAGAAAAACCTCACAGTAAATTCACTAAACAAAAATTTTTCTTTACTTTAATGGTGAGATCTAAAAAAAGACATGAATGAGATCAAGAAAAATGATAAACAGAAAGATCGATGTGAAAGAAAAAAAAAACTTGAATGTGGTGGCACACACAGGTAATTCCAGCATTCAGAAGGTCAAGGCAGGAAACTAGTTTCTGGGTTGTTTTAAAAGTGGAGGGGTGGGGGACTAACAAGATGACTCATACATAGATAAAGATGGCTGCCACCAAGCCTGAAGATGAGTTTGGTCTCCAAGAACCACATGGTAGAAGGAAAATTGTCGTCTACACATGTGGCATGTCACAAGCATGCCCCCCAACATACAAAATAAAAAAAAAGCAATAATTTAAGTTTTGAAAAATGGCAATAATTTAAATTTTTAAAAATGTAGAATTCCAGGGCTAGGAAGATGCCTCAGTTAATAAAGCACACTACTCAAAGGTATGAGGACCTAAGTTTGAAGCCCTAGAGCCCACATAAAAAAGTACAGCAGCACACACTTTTAACCCCAATATCACAGCTACTGCCAAGGCTACTGCTTCCCTCCATAACCAGACAGTAAGGTCCTATTGCTGGAGAGACCACTTACTGTGTCATCAAACACAGAGAAATTGAGCTGGTGCCCAACCAGAAGCACCACTGAAGTTCATGGTGGTGGAAGGTACTTTGCACACTACGGGGTGGGGGGGGGGGGGAGTAGTCATCAACATAACCCAGGTACGAACTCTTCGACCTACAACAGAGACCTGCCCGCATGCAGGCACATATACTGGTCCAACAGTGGCACAAATATTATAGGAATAACCAAACACTGTTTTAAAGTTGAATTTAAGGCTCATGCCATAAGACAGAACTCACGTCTGCCCCCTTCTAAAGTGGTCAAGAACTTGAGACCAGATCTATGTCATGAGTCTAGGGGAAAACCTACTATTATTCTGTTAAAGGAACATAACAATACCATCATTCCTAAAAACGTAAGTTCTACCCATAGATGAGTGAGTGCATCTCTCAGCCCTCTGAGAGAAGCTTCTTTTTGCAGTAGATGGTGATTGACACAGAGAACCACAACTGGACAGTGTGCAGACTGAGAGGCTATGGAGCACTGAGTCCTAAGTAGGATGTCTTTATTGAAACCCTTTCTTAAGGTTCAGAGATCTGTGCGGAAGAAAAGATTGTAAGAACTATAGGTAATAAATGACTCCCAGGACAGTGTCTTCCAGACACAACAGGGGTGATACACATATAAGCTCAAAGAGACTATCATGGCATACACAAGATCTGTTAAAATACAAACCAAACAAAATCCCAGGAGAAGTGGACACAAAGTCCTGCTCCTAAACAAGAAATTATTTGCAGTTGATACCTACTAAAAAACAGAAAATCAGGTTTCTCCAGTAGGTAATAGCAGCCTCATTCCAGGTCAGCCCCCATGCCCAGGAGTAGTTGGCCAATACAAAACAGACTCCATGGTTTTTATTTGATTTGATTTGTCACTGTTTTTTGTTTGTCAACAGGGTTTCCCCTGGGTAGCTCTGGTTGTCCTGGAGCTCATCCTGTAGATCAGGCTAACCTAAAACTCACAGAGATCCACCAGCCTTTGCCTCCTGAGTGTTGGGATTAAAAGTGTGCCATGCCACCACTGCCCGGTGTTTGTTTTGATTTTTTTTTCTTTTTGAGAAAGTCAAAGAAAACGAATATGAAGTTGGGTGGATAGGGAGATGGGAAAGATCTGGGAGGAGATGGAAGGGGGAAAGAATATAACCCAAATATATGAAAAAATTTTAATAAAAATCTAAGTAGAATACTATAGTAGTACACACTTGTAATCCTAGCCATGGTCGAAAAATACAGTAAATAGAATAAAAACGTATTAGAAGGAGTCAAAAGTAGATCTAAGCACAAATGTTATATGAGTAACAACTTTTTGATTAGGTTTAAGGTCTGTTCCATAAGATGGAATCCATATCTAACATTGCCAAAATGAGGCCAAGAGCCTGTGGCTAGATAGGTCATGGACCTTTGGTAAAAACCTGTAGCACAAATTCTAATTGCTTTTAATAAAAAGCCAGAGTCAGGTATTAGGGGGTGAAAGCTAAGAGATCAGAGAAGCAGAGTGGTCAGCCACTATGGAGGACCTTTTACCTCTACCAATGCTCAGACCAAAGGGGCAATCTTGTCCTCAGACAGCCTCCTCAAACTGCCCTTGAGCTCCTATCTCCTCCCACCTTATATTTCTCTCTCCACCCAGCCATATCACTCCTATCTCCATCTCCCATGAATGCTCAGCTCTAAATGGCATTCTGTATCACACCCCTTTCCTCAAGGCTCAGGGATATATGTAGAAGGGGGGCAGAAAGACTCTAGGAGCCAAAGGTGAAGAGTGACTTCAAGGCACAACAGGCTGCAACTGTAAAACATGACAGACCTGTGAAAGCTCTAGCCAAAGCCCCACCCCAATCCCAGGCAGTTGACATACTCAGTAGTGGATGTTCAACACTAACTGGACCTGATTTGGGGAGAACACTACATAAAGTTATATAGGAAGAGAGTTGGAGGAGAGGGATAAATATCAAAATACTGAAAGCAACTTACTGAAGAAAAGTAAAGATATTAAGCAACCTGTAAGACACCATCAACTGGGCTAAATTATTTATCTGGAGGATGTCAGAAAGACAACTATTTGCAGAAGTAACAAACTTCTCAAACCTGATGAAAGATAGAAACATAAAGAATTTGTGACTCAATGTCACAAAGTCACAAGTCACAAAAACTCAGAGACTCACTAGACAGATCACAATCAAACCATCAAAAGAAGACAGACTGGGGATGCACCTCATTTGATAAGAGCATTTACCTAACACACACAAAGCTCTGGGATCCATTTTAAGCTCTGCATAAACCTCTCAAGGTGATAGTCACTTAAAATTCCATCACTAGCTAGGTGGAAGCAGGAGGACCAGAAATTCAAGTATTAGAGAGCTCCAGGTCAGTATGTACTATGTGAGACACTGTCTTTAGAAAAACCCAGTCAGTTGTGCAGTGGTAGCACACACTTTTAGTCCCAGCACTCAGGAGGCAGAGCCTGGTCTACAGATCAAGTTCCAGATCAGTCAAAGCTACACAGAGAAATCCTGCCTTGAAAAACAAACAAACAAACAAAACAAAACAAGAAAGACAGGAAGACAAGGAAGGCAAGGAAGGCAGGAAGGCAGGAAGGCAAGGAAGGCAGGAAGGCAGGAAGGCAAGGAAGGCAGGAAGGCAGGAAGGCAGGAAGAAGGCAGGAAGGCAGGAAGAAGGCAGGAAGGCAGGAAGAAGGCAGGAAGGCAGGAAGGCAGGAAGGCAGGAAGGCAGGAAGAAGGCAGGAAGGCAAGAAGGCAGGAAGGCAGAAAGGCAGGAAGGCAGGAAGGAAGGAGATCTGCAGTCTCAATGCAGAACGAAAGAAGCAACTTGTCATAAAGAAAGGAATCTCAGTGCAGCACGTTTTTTTCCCGCAGAAATCTTGAGGATCAGGAAGCAAAAATACAACAATATTTAAAGTCCTAGAAGACAAGAATATCAACCAAAAATATCCAGCAAAACTGTCCTTCAAAAATGAGGAATACTTAGATATTCCCAGAGAAACAAAAATTAAGGATACTTATTACCAAAAGACTAGTCCTTCAAAGAAATGCTGAAGGGAGTCCTTCAAGTGGGAATGATGAAACACTAGCACACAGAAAACTCCCCTAGCCCCCAGAGGATACATTACACTACATTCTCCTCCCATAGTGGTTGCCTAAGGCTGTAGTCAGCAACAAACTATATATACACATTTTTCCTATACCTATTTATCTATGATAGTTTAATAAACTAGGCACAGTAAAACATTAACCGTAATATTTAAACGCAACAATTTTAACACTACAATATAGTGAAAGTTATATAAATATGGTACTTCTCTCAAGAGGAAAGGCAAATAGTATTTTTGAACCACTATTGACTACACCTAAGCTGAAACCTCAGATAAAGGGAACTACAGCAACTTGAAGCTACAGGATGAAATGATGAACTCTGAGAAATGATAATTATAACAACAAACATAAAATCTAACAGTAGTATAACTTTAACTTAGAATTCCACATTGTTTTCTACATGATTTTAGATATGGTATTTTTAAAAATCCAATTATTAAATAATGAATAAATGATATTAAAAAATACAACTTTACAAATTTTTAAAAGCTAACAGGAAGTAAGGATGGAACTGTACAGGAACCAAGGCTTGAAAACTACTAAAGGTAAACTGGTATTGCAATTTTAGGATGTCAAATGCAATTCCTATGGTAACCACAAGGAAAACAGCTCCAGAATAAAAACACCAAGAAATTAAAACATTTCATTATAAAACATCAACTGAAGAAAAAAGGCAGTAAGGCAAACCAGAAACAAACAGCAAATTGTAGGACAGTAACTCTCCCTGTACCAGTAAGTGTGAACAAGCTAAAAACTCTCTAAAAGACAGAGAACATATTATTCACAAAACATGCAAGCACAAACAGATTTTTAAATTTACAAACACAAACAGATTAAAAGGGCAAATAAAAATTCTATATAATAATCAAAAGAGTGAGATTAGTATTAGAAAATACACTAGATTTAAAGTATGAGATTAAAAATAACAATAAAAGGATCAACACATCAAGAAGATCCTAATAATTGTAAAAACTCAGACATCTAGTGGGAGACCATTCATATACCTAAAGCAGCCAGGCAGAGTCATACCTCTGGAATCCCAGCACTTGAGAGGTGGAGGCAGGAGGATCACATATTCAAGGAATAGTTAAGTTTTGTTAAGACCCGTCTTAACAAAAACAAAATAAACCCAAATAAATAAACAAAATTTAACAAAATGAAAATAAGAGATAGTTCTAAAGGAGTAATTGCACACTTTGATATACACAATACTTCAACACAGTAGTGGACTGGCAAGAAAACATGGGACTTGAACAACACGGTAAAGCCTACCAGCCTGAGACTCCTCACATGACCTGCTCAGCAACAAAAGGCACACCATGTTCAGATAAACTCGACGTTCAGACACAAATGAACTCCACTAGTTTGTGACTTTTAACTAGACATCAAATCAAAGAATAAATGTAAATGAACAGACATCAAATAAAGTATTTTCTTCTGCACAACAGAATATGAGAAACAAGTAGAAAAGAAAGTAAAGTTTCCAAACATTTGCTTGTTGTGACTTCTGGGAACTGGAGATCAGAATTCTATGCTGATCCTCTGGTGCGTTTTAGAACAATGTTGGAAAACACAGTACTTTTTCTTTTTAAGATTTTTTTTTTTAATTTTATTTTATGTGCATGAGTACTTTGACTGTTTGGACATTAGTGGAGAGCACATGAGTGTCTGAGGGCATCAGATTCCCTGGAAGTGGGATTACAGGCAGTTCTGAGCACTTGAGCAAACTGCATGGGTGCTAGGAACCAAACCCAGGAGCTCTGGAACAGCAGCCAGTTCTCTTAATCTTTGTGTCATCTCTTTAGTCCTGTATAGCACATTTTCAGTTTTACAATAATTTACTGATTACCAAAATCTTGCTATACATTCACTAATAAAGCAAAAATACTGAGTATACATAGCACAGTTACAGTTGTTAATGCCTAATGATCAGTCTGCTAGCAGAAGAAGAGAAATGGCAACTTAACCATGTTGTGACAAAGGTCAGGCATTACACAACCCTAGCTGATCTGGCACACAGGAATATGACTCCAGTTTTGACAATTCTGTCAGTTTTTTAAAATAAGCTAGAAATATAGATTTCAGAATGAGGCTTCCTGGTTTTTAAATATAGTCAGTTTCTACAAAGGTTTTCAGACTCTGTCCTGTGATACACAGAAAAACGGGTACCAAGGAAAGAAGCTCTGAGCTCTGCACAGTGGTAGAACACCTAGTGATTGATATCTTGGAATTCAACCTGCAGAACTGCTCCCCACCCACAACAAAAAAGAAAAACCTTGAACTTTTGCCGATCAGATTATATATCCAGCATTAAGGATACAGAGTTCGGAGGAGCATGAGTTCAAGACTGGCCTTAACTACATAATGAGACTCTCTCTCAAATACAATAATAAGCAATAAAGAAAAAAAATCAAGTTTAGAATCTTACAGACATGAACTCAACTTTCAGCCTCCTGCTACTTCCAAGACATGGCAACTGAAGATTTTAATTTCTCTTAAATCACTTATGAAAGTGAAACAGGGATTAGATTCACTCTAAAACTTAATATTGACGGTAAATGTAAGCTAGTAATATAATGGTTAACACTATAAATAGTAAGTAAATAATGTACAGAAAATAGTATCCACTATTAAAATAGCAAAGCTAGATTTGTGCCCATAATATTTTTATCGTCTAATAGACTAAATCTCCCTATGAGCAAAGAAATATAGCTTACAAAAGTGAGAGAGAGGCAGCCGAGAGAACTAGGGCTTTCTTCGGGAGGGACAAAAATGTTTTGGAGTTTGGTATACATGGTGACTGCCTCACCTCTGGCTACAATGTGAAAATATTATATGTCACTCAAATTACACAGTTCAAAAGCAATGATTGATTTTTATATGAACTCATTTTAAGTGGGAAAGAAGCAGACAGGCAAAATGAAGGAAGGAACAAGAAATGGGAGACAGGAAAAACAGAAGTAATAGATCCTTCCTAGTCATTATTGTCAAGTTGGCCTCTGATCAATCTGTTTTCAAGTCTCATTTTTAAATGATAGTCAATAATGATGTTAGAATTACAAATACTTCTTATTGAAAATCAACAAACATATATTTAAGCTTGATTGAAGAATGTACATAAAATTAAGAATTGAATATTTGCAAAGTTTCTTCAGAGAAAAAATGTATATGCTAGCAGCCAAGAAAGAATAGTCTCGAATCAGCTGGCTAAAAGAACAACTAGCTAAATAAATAAGTATATACTGTCAAGTATACAAGACAGTAATAGATACTCTTTTGCTAAATCGTTATGTCATAAAACTGAGCTCTAATTGTTTCCTTATCAAAAACCTTGGGTGAACATGCTAGTATGGCAGCACCCATAGGTGGAAGTGTAAGAATCATGAGTTCAAAACCAGCCTGGACTAGATATAAGTCAGCCTGGGTCGTATAGTATGACCCTACCTTAAAACACAGCAAAGTTATAAAAAAATGTTCTTATTATAAACTTAACAATAAATTGCCAAAGATTCAGACAAGGAGAAAAAAACTGTACCCATAACCTTTTCATTTTCAACATTTCCCAAATTGAACTCCATGAAATGCTGTCTAGAAAGATGAGAAAAAAAATGGAGGAAACATAAAAGGTGGGAAAGGCACACATGGTAGCATTGTGAGTATCTGCATAGAAGGCAGTTTGCCTCTGTTACGTCTACATTTTCCTGACTCCTTGGGCACAGAACAGTTCACAAGATACACTACTTCAGTACACTATGCACCAGTCTGTTAAAGACTGTTTAGATTTAGAAATGGCAATTTCATCTTGGCCTAAGGGACAACGTAAACCCACAAATCAAAGAGTAATGAACTATCAGAACAAAGCGTGGTTTCATATTACCCCTAGCTCAGGGCAAGACCTTAGCACAAGAAATAAAGAGAGAAAAAAAAAAGAAAGACCTAATGCTCTTTATTTCCCTCCCTTAAATTGTGTTGACCATCAGTGTTCATCCCTCAGATTAAGTAAATCATCTGCAATTAAGAAAGTAAAGTTCCGTTGTGTGGTGAAAGCACACGCCTTTAACCACAGCACTCGGTAGGCAGAGTCAGGTAGGTGGATCTCTTTGAGTTTGACGCCAGCCTGACCTACAGAGCGAGTTCTAGGACAGTCAGGGCTACATAGAGACTACCTGTCTTGAAAAACAGAGACAGACAGAGGCACAGAGGCACACACACACACACACACACACACACACACACACGCACAGAGAGAGAGAGAGAGAGAGAGAGAGAGAGAGAGAGAAAGCACGCAAAGTTCCAACTTGATTTGTTTCTCCATTTACATTGTTTATATTAATCCCTGATCTCAAATGGAGAAGTTAAATATTTGTCTCAAATTCTCATATACGAAACATTACCATGACACTAAGTATCTCAAACCTCTAATCACAGAACAATGTAAGCATGAAAGCTTAAAGATATTTGCAATTTAAGTTTGCTTCACTCCAGGTAACAATATAGTACAATAATGAAGACTAAGTTTTATACAATATCTCTTGTTTGGGGAAAATCATTAGAAATATGGAATTAGATAAAATACTTCAAAATATCCTTTGGACACCCCACTAGACAAAGTGATGAAAGCTCAACTGAAAAACATTATTAATAAAAGAGCAAAGATGCTATGCTTTGTGGAGCCTTTTGGAAGTAAAATCTGAATGTCAGAAATGAGTCTCTAGGAGCAGGTATCGGAAGAGTCCTCTAGTCCCTGCTTCCTGTCCACTACTACCACAAGGCATCACTGCTATACACTCCTTCCACCAGGAACTTCTGCTACAAGTTCATGATGCCATGGATGGATGAATCTGGAGTGCCTCTGCCCTGCATTCTCAGATGCAAAGGCTGAAATCCTTCTGCAACCATGAGACAAACTAAACCTCTTTTCCATTACCTGTTTCGGCCGTGTTATTTGGTGACAGATGCTAATAGTAACTAATATAAAAGGTATAAGAAAATGAAAATATTTCTGAGATGTTATCAACTTTAAAACAAAAAAGAATCACTATTGATTATTCCTAATATCACCAATATAGTATAAACAAACTAAAGTCACCAGTTATTCAGATGTTGAACACAGATGTTCTTTGAAAGAGTCAATCCTAAAAGTTGTTAACTAAGAATTATTTGCAAGGGTGCCATGTAGTGACACATGCTTTTAATCCTAGCACTCAGAGGCAGAGGCAGAGGCAGGCCAATGTCTGAAAGTTCAAGACCAAACTGGTCTACATAGGGACCTCCAGGCTAGCCAAGGCTACTTAGGTGAGACCCAGCTCCAAAACACACACACACACACACACACACACACACACACACACACACACACACACAAATATTATTTGTAGTCATTTTAGTGTGTTAGGAAGATGTTACCTTCCTTTCTAAGCACCATATAACAGAGGGTGGGGAAATGGCAAATAGAAGCCATCCACGCCTTGCTGATCATTCAGCTTATAAAATAAACAAAGAACAATAACAACAAAACCCACCAGGAACAAAGTTTTATATACAGCTAGTTCTCCATATGCTATGCTAAAATCATTATAGGAAGAAGTGACAAAATCAGCTGGCTAAAAGAACAACTAGCTAAATAAACAATCTAGATAAGAAACTCTTTAGGAAAACATCTGACAAAGCCTATAAAGCTAAATAAAACAAACTGGAATAGATAAAGCCAAACAGAATCAATTTCAGTCTTGGTTACTAATTACAAAGTGAACATAAACCTTTTAACTTGCAAGCCTAAGTATAGAAATTATGAAACCAGAAGATTCAGGACCAAACTAACTTCCCAACATAACATATTCTTGGATGAGTTATTATAAGGTCTAATAACCAGTGGTAAAGGTCTAGCTAGACACTGGATTCTGCCAGGAACCTGAAAGATGACTCCTATTTAAATCCACATAATCACTAAGTAGTTAGAAGTCCCAGGAAAGATACTTTGAGTACAAGAAATAATCCAGAATTTTATCTTTTAACTATTCAAGTACTTTTAAAAAGCACAACAAACATAGCAAGACCCAATATTAATGAATTATTATTAATGAACATACTAAAAATTAAACGTTCATTTACATGTATTTTTATTCTGAAATTAGAAAATATGTTCAGACTAATTTGCCCAACAGGCAATTTCATATATTCTTAGGTCATAAAGTATTTTTGACTAGGTCTTGAGAAAGACTTTTCTGAATTAAATCACAATTACACTTGGAAAATTATGTTTATCATAAAACTGAATTTATTATTTCATGTGTCCAACAATTCCCTTCTATAACCACTGCATCAAACACTAGTACATGTGTAAGTTCCACATAAACATGACTTACCAGTCAACCACACCTCAGTGTGAATAACTAAATAAACCTACTCAAAGACTACTCCAAATGTAAAATTAAAAACTTGTACTGTAGTAGAAGCCAGGCACTAACCTGGTAAGAGGCATCTTACCAAATACAAAATAAAAAAATCATATCACACAAACATATGATTATATATGAAGTCGGTTCTTATCCAGTGAATTGCATTCAGTAAGAGTTATCAGATGTTTAGGTTAAAAACTTTCAGAGCACTATCATAACAAAACAAACTCTATATCATAATACACATACTGCTCTGTTTTAGGAATCTTCTAAATAAAACATATCAATATAGTTTATTAATAAATGAAATAGAAAATCAAAAGTTCTTACCTTACTACATCATCAATATTGTTCCTGTATACACCTTCAAGTCTTTCTGCAGGAAATCCCATAGCAATAATATTTGGATAAATATCTGAGTATTTAAATTAAGGAAATACCTAAAATATGCAACTATACAAATATTAATGCATTTTAAAACATTAGCTTCCCCCACTATAGCTATAAGTATAAAAGGTTGTCAAATGTATGTCTACAACCTATGATGTATAATTAAGAAATATCAATAAACACATCACTCTAAAAAGGACTTTCAAAACAATTTTACAACAAAATACTGTTAAAAATTCTCTATTTAGTACCTTGAAAATAAACCTAAAGCTGAGCATAATACAAGCCTATATTGGAGGTTATTCTTGGACATGGAACAAATTTCAGATGAGCCTAGATTACAGTGAGAAACTATCGCAAACACAAAAAATTAAACAGTAGGTAAGAAGCTGAAAGGTCTTTAATCCCAGCACTTGTCAGGAGAGGCAGTCAGATCTCTGAGTTGAAGACCAGTCTAGTCTAAAGAGTGAGTTCCAGGACAGCCAGGGCTACACAGAGAAATCCTATCTTGAAAAACAAAAATAACAACAAAAACCAGTAAGTAAATAAGAACCTAAGACAAAAGGTCATCTCGATATTTACAGTGTTAAGGCATATAAGGAAAATAAAACCTCCTTATTTTGAAAATCATACAGCTAGTGTGTCAGGGTGAACTCAAAAACAAAATCCTGAACCAGCCTGAAAAGACCTAACAGTACAACTTCTCATTTTTCCTGGTTAACAATGATCAGAACAGTAAGAAAGAAGTAAATCGAGAGACTCTGGAAAATAGAAAGCTAGTGTCCCTTGAGTTGTATAACCTGGACAAGTCACTCAACTTAACTTGGACTATTCTACACAAAGACTGAGCTGGAAGAGATAACCTGGAAGATCTCTAGCCCTCCACTTGCGAGGTCACAATACTCAATTGAGGTTTAAGTCTGGTTACTGTCTGTCTGGTTACTAATCAATGTAATCAGTACTTAGCATGTCTATTAGTTTCAACTCCATTGCACAACAGTTAACATAGAAACAAAACCTCTATATTCATCTTGCCTGCCCATCTTTCCAGCTCTCACTTTACTCTGGGGCTCCACCCATCTGCTCTCATCTCATGATTAACAAACTTTTCACATCAACTAAGCAAAACTGCTCCCTTTAAAACTGTCACTAAAGATATCTGGCTACATTTTCTGGATCTATTTGCCCCCCTCATGTAACTCATCAATCAATCTCTGGGCCACTGGGAAAGCTGCAGTCATATACACTTCAGGGCAGAGCAACATCTGTGATGGCCAAGTATCTTTAATACTAACTCACAAAGCCTTTAGGTAAAAATGTTAACTCACAGGAACAATGTAGATGGCTAAATGTCATCACGCAAGAGTAAACAAGACAAATTACACATTCTGCAGGACATGACCTAGCATCTTCAGCAAGTCTAGTTACATTACAGCCTTGAGGTTCCTAATTTCTTAAGTGCACGTATAGACAGACATACATACTCTGATAGCATTTTCTGTGCCAGGAACAATTTTGTCACTCTAAGAAGATATAAATTCACATCAATCAAAAAAGAATTAGAAAAGTTCCAAAATAAAATGATTATCATTTAAATATCATAAATATTACCTGTCATCTGTTATTCTAAATTGGGAAATGGGTCGCACCTAAAAATATAGCTCCCCTTTAATTACTGAAATGTGCTGGTTATATTATGTTCAGTAATGAGGGGAAAAAAGCAAGCAAGGAGAGGTTTAACCAAGACAAAAACAATACAACTTTGAGTCGATTTTTTTAAAGATTCAATTTTTTTGAGCACAAACTTAAAATGGTAAATACAAGCAAAAGACTGAGTCATCAGAATAGAGGCCCAAACAATCATAATTATCATTACTCTGAAATTCCCACCCAAAACACTGCAAATTAGTTTTGCAATTAGGTCAAAATATAAATTGAGAGGTTGGAAAAGAGTTTATTGACAGAGGGTTGTGCTTGGTTCTACACAACACACACAAAGAAAAAACATATATACATATATGCACACCCTTAAGATTGGAGTAATCTATGCTTTACTGAACAACACAACAAAGAACTGAATTTTATTAAAAGAAGAAAACAATTATCACCATTCTCAGTGAATACTAACGCTCCCCTCCTAGAGAAGCACAGAATCAAGTCCCTCAATATGTGGTCATTCCATCTAGAGCTAACTTCACATTTAGTTCTGTGTCCTGAATACTAATGAACTGAACAAGTTGGCAAAAGTTTGAGTTAATTTCCTGACCTCTTTTCGGTTGCTGTTAGTAACTGCAGTGCTCCACCTCTGGGCACTATCCCCAGCCTGGTTATCGTCCTAAAGAAACTATTTGTCAATAACCTCACAGAAATGGATGCTATAGACTTCCTAAACTCAATGGCCCCTCCATCTGTGAAATCACCCATGTACTGAACATTCTATGCAGTGGACACTGCCAATGGGAGGCTATGTCAAGACTACTACCCTCAAGAAGCTCCTGTTCTTTCAAGAAAGACGGGTATAGAGACCTACCTACAGTGGCACCTAAAGTACTATTACATTTTTTAAAATTAAGATGCTTTTAGATGAAGAAATTAATTCTGTGAAATAAACTATCACCAAGTGAATACTATGGTCCATAACCCTCTCAAGAGTCTTGTCTCAGTGACAAAAGAAAACGGGCTGGAGAGATAGCTCGTCATTAAGTATACTTGCTCTTGCAGAAAAAGGATCTAGGTTTGGTTCTCAGTACCCATACGGCAACTCACAACCATCTGTAACTCCAGTTCCAGGACATGTTATGTCCTTTTCTGGCCTCTGTAGATATCAGGCATGCACACGGTGAACAGACATAAATGCAGGCATAACACACACAAAATAAAATTTATATTAGAAAAGACATAGTGGCTAAAAGGGTCCAAGCAGAGAAAGAAGAGAGATAGAAACCGAACTCATAAAGACACACATAAAAAGATGGGGTTTACTTAAAGCACAGAAAGGATTAGGGATGCCATGGCAAGCAGTTCAATTTAACTGGGCATATATACATAAATGAAGTCAGAGTCAAGAACAAGGGAGTTCTCTGTAGAAAAAAATCTCGATCATGGCCTATCCAATCAGCACACACCAAGAACTACCCGCACTTACCATTTCTGTCTTCCCTTGCTATCTGCCAGTGCTTTCAAGGAACGGCAGTCAAAGTTTACATGTTACACATTATACGGAAAATAGGGAACTAAAGGGGCTTTAAGAACAAGAACATTGGGCTGTGTAACTGCTTACGAGGTACCAGGTCCTGTTCCAACTATGGGATGATGAATATTTCCCCCTGCTACAGAACACCAGAGTGACACCTCCAATTCTGCAACATGAAGCTGACAACTTCAGGTAAATCAACGTCTCGTGTACTAGTTCTGCTCTCTGTAAGCTAACAAAATTTCTTACATTAACTTCCTTGCTAGTTGATTCAAGAAAGATACCTGAAAACATCTTTGAATCTATAAAAGGGCAACGGGCTCTACGGTTGTAACCAAGAGGTTATTATTATGGGTGTGGTGGCCACAAACCTAAAATTCCAGCATTTGAGAAGCAGTCAGTAGGGTCCCAAAGCCCCGGGCCAACCTGGTCTACATAGCAAGTTTCACACCAGCCAGCCAGAGGTATAAAATCTTGTTGTCAATTTAAAAACAAAACAAAAGAACTACAAATAATTGTATTCGGACATCATGGCACATGCCTCTGACACCTGTAAAACCAGCACTTAAGCTGAGACCAGAAGGTTGCAAATTCAAGGCCAACCTGGGTATACAGATCTTGCCGGCAGACATTGCTAGTAGTTTTCCTACTTAATAAACAATATTATAAAGTGGTACACTTGACAATCAGGAATCTCTAAGATATAACTATAAAACGTGTGTGTTTTCATTCTGCTCCAGCAATGCAGTTGAGGAAAATAAACCACATAAGAAAGCACAGTCTACAAAGATTCAGAGTAATGTCATTCATAAGACAAGTGGAAATAACTACAACAAAGTACAGAAGCAAACCATGGCATTTAGCATAGCTGGTAAGAGCAGTAATTATACACAGCTTTAAAAATAATAGGCCAGGCAGATAAAGTTCATACCTGTAACCCCATCACCTGGAGACTCACAGAGATTTACCTGCCTCTGCCTCCCAACTGCTAGGATTGAAGAAGGTGTGTACCACCACCTGTCTGGCAAATTCCTTTTGATGCTTCTGCCTCTTCCCCCATTTACTGGAATTACAGGTACCACACCCAGTGCCAGTGACAACTTTTGGGACACAAGCAGTCTGGTATAGTGATACATGCTTGTAATGCCAGCGATTTGGTAGGTTTGAGAAAGGAAGATCACAAGTACAAGGCCTTCTGAGTTTAAGATTAACCTGGGTAACTTAAGGAAAATGTAACTCAAAAGTAAAGAAGGGGACAGTTACTTAGCTCAATGGCACAACACTTTGCCTTGCATATGAAGTCCCCAGCAAATTTTTTGCTGGTTAAATCCCCAGCAAATTTTTTTCACTGAATTCCTCCAAGTTTAAGAATCCTTCTAAAGTCAGGCGGTAGTGATGCATGCCTTTAATCCCAGGCAGAGACAGGCATATCTCTGCAAATTCAAGGCCAGCACAGTCTACAGATCGATCTCCAGGACAGACTCCAAAACTACACAGAAACCCTATCTCAAAAGAAAAAAAAAAATCCTTCTAAAAGCAATTCAAATCCTATATGCATATAGAGTAAAATAAACTCAATGAAAAAACTTTCACTTCCTTACAAAAGCATGACAACAACTTACCTCACAGCTTTCAAAAGCTTGTAAGGCCAACACTTACCAGGCACGTTTGTGAACAGCCTCATGAGAGCTAAGCCAAACACAAATTTCCTACAGCAAAATCACAATGGTACATACAAAAGACTATGAAAGTTAAAGCTGTAATTGACCCAACCTTAGCATAAAGTTCATAAGGAATATCTCTAATGCACTATAGTCTTTATGTTTGATATTAGATTTCTAAATTACTCCTTCAATATGCTGCTTAGAAAAAAACAAACAGAAAACAAAAACAAAACACTAAGTTTTAGCTACTTAATAATCATGCAAAAGACATTAAGGTCTCTAACTTACCACAGGAAAGATATTCCTACAGGTAAGATGTAAAGATGTGCCAGGGATGTCCCAGTAATTTGAAAACACCCTGTCATACTTGGTGTCAATTCACTTAGTAGCAACTGTGTTGTGAAAAAACAAAACATTCCAAAGCATTCACCTGTACCTATACTGATTTTGCAGGTTCCGAAGAGCTTAGAGTTGCAGAACCCACTTCACAGGTTCTAATACAAATGTCCCCAACAATGGATCTTTCTCTACTAGTTTAGCCAAAATTGCAAAATTTTTACACTTGTTTTCAACAAATCATAATTTGCCCTTCAAAGTAAAGTCTTTGAGACTATTTAAAACAGAAAAAACTCCAAATGTGTAGACTGGATTAGTTCACTTTACATACGGCTTTAATGTAATATGTGAAATAAATCAAGTTTTTACCCTATACTTCCAGCCTAGAGTCATCGGGAAATGACTTAGTTTCTTTTCCAAGTGATCTGAGTCAGTCTGCCCCCAACAGATTGTTTTGAACTGAAGAAAAAGAACACGAACCAGAAGTAATATGTACATTTTAAATCACGCAGACATATATACTGTCACTCATAACTCTAGTAGAAAATCATATTAATGAATTTAAAACGCCTTGTTTTAACACTGTGAAAGGATTCCTTTCTCACTGAAAGTATTTTAACCATTATAATCAACTTTATATCTGTGAGTTATAAATGATTTCCCAAACTCTGAAATTATATACAAAAATGCTAGTCAAAATTCATTTTAGAGTATGAAATTTTTATATGACGTTTTAACTGTATTGATGATTGAAAGTAAGAACAAGTCTTTGCTGCATGTTTAAATAAACAAATGCCTTACTTTTAGTAAGATACTAAAGGAGTACAGTTTTTGTAAGAAAATAACTCCTGCCACTGAGAGAGAAAGCACCTCTGTAGTTAGTCATCTTCATGTTCAAAGAACACATTTTAAAAATGTAGAAAGTACTTAGGCTAAAATTTTGAAGAAAAAAACTGAAGAAAGCCAACCTTTCCAACTGATAAATATGTGGTGCGACACACAAAGTTTGGCTGCGGTGAAGTGGAGCAAGAGGCAGAGGCAGGAGGGGTTTCAGGCCAACTGAGACTACACAATGAGGCCCTAACAGAAAGGAAAAGAGGGAGATATAAAGTTCAGTACACAAGAAGACAAAAATATCAATTAAATGGAAGGAACATAAATAAAAATAATGAGAGAGGAACCCTTTTAAGACTCCACATTATCCAAACACTAAATAAGCAGAATAGGTAATTATTTCTAAACTTTCAGGATTTGGGTAAAAACTGATTTAACAAGGTAAGAAGGATCATTTGCATACACACTGGCTTCCAATGCAAAAAGCCCGAGGTTTCATGGCCTGTAATTCAGTCCTGACCTAAAGAAGAGTCATGCCAGTCAATGTCCCAAAACTATACTAACAGAATCTTCTCCCTCACAGACATTAACCTGGAGAGGCTAAAGTACAGGCCCCAGGCAAAATTGGGTTTGAGAGTACAGATTCAGTTATCAAAACTTAAATCATTACTTTTTTATTCTACTAACCATTTGGCACATAAAAAAAAACTATTCAAGAAAATAATGGTAAATTAATATAATTTTTTTAAAAAAAGCTAAGCCTGGGGGTGGTGGCACAAGTCTTTAATTCTAGCACTTGGGAGACAGGCACCGTGATCTCTGAGTTTGAGGCCAGCCTGGTCAGAGTGAGTTTCAGGACAACCAAAGATACATAGTGAGACTTTGTCTTGAACCACCAAAACCAGCTGGGCAGTGGCGATGCACACCTTTAATTCCAGTACTTAAGAAGGCAAGAAGCATGCAGATCTCTGTGAATTTGAGGCCAGCTTGGTCTACAGAGTGAGTTACAGGAGAATCAGAAATACACAGAGAAACTCTGTCTCAAAAAAAAAAAAGAAGAAAGAAAGAAAAAAAGAAAAACCAGAAACCAAAAAAATTGAAAACAAAACAAAAATAAAAACAAAAATTCATCAGATTCTATGAAGCTATTTTAAAGATTTCTATACAGCATAACTAACATCAAGTTAGTTCATAGGGATGAAACATTTAAATTAGAAACTTCTTAAGTAGCTTAAGATGCAGGAGAAAATGTTTAAATGAGCTAGTTCTTTTATATACAGATCAGAATAAAGTTGTGAGAGGAAAAAGAGCACAAGACTTGAAAAAATACTTGAAGCAAATGTTTAAAGCTGCTTATTAAATCAGTACCCTTCCTAAGTTTCATATTATCATTTCTTATGCAACTTGTTAAAAACCTAGCTTGGAAACCTCAACATATCGTGTAATTTGTTATTTCAAGTGAAAACACAACACTTCTACTGAAGCATCCAAACACTCCAGGCTTGCAGCAGCAGCATTGGCAGCCCCTGGGTGGCTTACGAACGAAGTACAAATGATAGCAGATCTTAGGCCTAAAACAACCTTAGCTCTTAAAAACTATTAGATGATTCCAAAAACACTATCACTAAATTATCTTAACTTTTCCTACAGTTAAAGAACAGGTGGCAGGCCGGGGCTCCTAGACACCACACAGCAAAACCCACCTGTGACCTTCTCAGGAGTGAAATGGAAACACCCTTAGTAAGGACCTTCATATATTTTTCAAACACACAATTGTGATCACAATCTGGAATATAATCTAGATAAAGAAAGCATCTCACTGCTTAATACACTGTTATTTCATGCAAATTTCCGATAAACTAGTCCATAGAAACTGCTCGAGACACTGGACTGTGTCTGCCACCCTCAAAAGGGCAACATGAAAACGCTAAAGAAATATTTTTTGCCATCACTAAGTTTTACTAGAAGAACCTAAGACAGCAAACATCATGCCTAGATGAAAATCTCAGTTAAGCTTCATTTTATTTGGGGGGAAAAATGTACTTAATAATAAGCAAGTAATTTTGTTTTTTGATTTAACTTGGTTTTTTAAGTTTTCTAAGACGGGGTCTCCTGTGGCCTAGGCTAGGCTTCAACGTACTATACAGCCAAGGACGACTCTGAAGGTCTGATTTCCCTGAAGACAACTCCCAGGTGCTAAGAATCCAGGCCATACAGGCACACCTGATAGTAACTTTGTTTATAAAAATAAGACAACTGTGTTTGTATCACTTTGTTTTAAATATTATGTTCAAAAATATTAGTATAGTTCAATGATAAAGAATTATCAATTAGCTTTAGGATAAAGGTTTTCTTTTAGTGTCTGACTTAAGAATAATGTCACACAACTGACAAAAGTGCCAAGCTCACTTTCACTATAAATAGTGCTTGCTAGTGCAAGTGCACAGAAAACTTTGATCAGTTAACAGTATAACAATAATGTGGGCAACCATGCAAACATAAACCACATCATTCAAAATACAAAACAGTAGCATCATGGCAAGCCAATAATCCTGGATTCAAAAAGGACACCAACAGAGCTATGCCCATTTCAGTGTGAAAATAGTTTATTCAAATTGCTTCTGTTCTACTTCAATTTTAACACAGCAAAAATACTCCAAAGTAAATGAAATTAACCTATTAAAAGTATTTTGGTCCTGGAATAGTAATGGGCTAGAGAATCTGAAACTGTCTCTCACATATATATATATATATATGTGTGTGTGTGTGTGTGTGTGTGTGTGTATAAAATCATATGCATTATATATAACATATTATATACATATATAATCTGTTGTCTTTGTTAAGTAATATAAACATTAAGTATTAAACGTGTAATAGATTTCCTAGAAGTAATTTTGGGTGGAGACATTTCAAGGCTCTAGTACTTTTTTTTTTTGAGACAAGGTTTCTCTGTAGCTTTGGAGCCTGTCCTGGAATTAGCTCTTGTAGACCAGGCTGGCCTTGAACTCACAGAGATCTGCCTGCGTCTGCCTCCCGAGTGCTGGGATTAAAGGCGTGTGCCACCACCGCCCGGCTGTTTTTTTTGTTGTTGTTGTTAAATCTGAATCATAAAAATTGTCCCCATTTGTCACTGTAAGTCCACTCCAAGAGAAAAAAATGGAGAAATCTTAATGTATAGGTAAAGAAATATTTCTGACAATTTTCATTATGAAGCACTATGCAAATTGTTCAAAAAGAAAAGACATTTCTTTACGTTCATCATGAATTAGAAAGCAATGTGAAGTTACAAAGCTTTTTAAAAGGTGATTTTTGTCGGGCGATGGTGGCACACGCCTTTAATCTCAGCATTCTGGGAGGCAGAGGCAGACAGACCTCTGAGTTCGAGGACAGCCTGGCCTACAAGTGCTAGATAGGACAGGCTCCAAGGCTACAGAGAAACCCTGTCTCGAAAAACCAAAAAGCTAGCTTTTTTTCTCTTAGTAATCTTTTTATAAAAAGAACTTTCTTTATTAAGCAAATGAGTTTTAACTCATAGACTTAATCATTACAATTTATCCAGCTGGATTAAAGCAATGAAGACCATTTGCTTTTCTTGCTGAAGTAGCTGAGGCTACTGTAATAAGTCATACTGGCTTTACAATATTTATTAGTATATCTAAACATCTCCCTTTAACTTCAAGAACTAAAATTCTAAATCAGTACTTAAACTTCCTATGAATTTAAAAAATAAGGTCTTGACATTTTATTCTGTGTAAAGTGAGTGTAAAATGAAATTGTAAAATTAAACAAAAAAAATTTTAGCAACTAATCTATTCCTAGAACACTTATAATTATGTTTGTGATCCCTAAAAATAAAACAAGAACTCCAATGTCGTTTTTACTCCCTTGGTTTTTTGCATCTCTGGACTAATTGAAACTCGCACCCCCAAATCAGAAAAACTTCACAGCGGTTTCAATTTTTATTTTAGGGAAGTAAAACAGTTTAATTCAACCAAGCTGGCAACAAATGGAAGGCTCAGAAAAGAACAAGCATCCAATATTGCAGTCAAGTAGCCCAGTCCTCCTCATCCGGAAAAATGTAACTGTTTCTGTTATTACTTGTTAGAAATTTCCATTTCACATCAGCATATTTAACTTCATCCGATCTGAAGAAATAAAGAGTTAGAGTAAAAGTCTAAGACTTAAAAAATGTTAAACAATAGTAACATTAAAGATACTAGCAACAAACTAACTCCCTAAACGATTATAGAGAAAATTGTTCACACATGAAACAAAACAATCCTTTTTTAGGGTCTGACTGTAAAACTCAAAGTATAGCAGTACAAGGTTGCCCAGGCTATCCTCAAACACAAAACAATCCTCCTGCCTCAGCTTCAAGAGTGCTAGAATTGCAGGCTTGAGTCACACATCCGACTTTACCTGCTTTCTTTTAAATCCATCCCCTCCTGTACTGCCTGTGGCAGCCTTCTCAACAGCATACACACAGGATTCAATAGCAGCAAGATTAACTTTTCTAACAGGTCCAAAATCTCACAATGCCAAAAGACATGAGACCTCATCAAATAAATCGTTTCCTTATTAGTGAAATCTTTAGTGGACAAAGTTCTTATCAAGAAACATAAGCCCCACAACAGTCAGAAAACCTAGTTAGGCCCATCTAGTAACAACTTGACCTTCTTGGATCCACAATCTAAGGCATATCAGACACTTCATCTAGCATTTACCAGATCCCACGTACTGCAGATGTCTAAATGCAATCAAGTCTTCTGCCACCTCAGTTATGACCACGTCCACCAAAATATCTCCAGACACTAGCAAAAGTTCCAGATGAAGTAGGAGGGGATCCTCCTGAGTAAGCACACTATACTCTGAAAATACCACATACTTCTAACGAAAACAAATACGTACAAATCACGGCTTCACCTTATATTAGAAAGATGGAAACCAGGACAGGAATTTAGGCTGCATTTGGGGGTCTGGCTAATTCCAAGCTCTATTCTTTTGCATTCCAGCAGGCTGTCTTTCTAATTCACTGAGCCTTGTCTACAAAATCAGCATATTTCCATTGTCCGGCTATTTAGGACTTATGTCTATTGATAAAATACACCTATAAATATTATCAGTTCAAATGAGTATCCCATGGAGGCTGAGAAATTGGTTCCATAAATAAAGCAAACACTTACTATACAACCACAATGATCTGAGGGCAGGTCCCCAGCACCAATGTGCCCTGGATGGTGGTGCACATCTGTAAGCCAGCACTGGAAGGTAGAGATTGAAGACAGCCAGTCTAGCCAAATAGGTGAAGTCCAGGCTCAAAGAAAAATCCTGTCTCAAAAGATAAGGCAGAGAGCAAAAGAGGAAGGCACCCACGTTGACTGCTAGCCTACACACCCTCATATACATAAAGTATAATACTTCAAGTAAGGTTTGTTTGATGGAAGATAATGTAATACAGAGACCTAGAGACAACCTTAATAATATCTCCCAAAACTTCAATCTAAGAGTAAAAGAAAAACTTAAATTCTATTTAACCTCTAGTTTAGAGGAACACAAATACTCAAAAACAAGTCTCATTAAAGAAAAAAAAGTTAATGAAAAAAAATCAAAACAAAAATTTGCTTCCAACTTTAAACATGTATATTGATTTTATGAATCACTTTTAGGAATACATCTCTTTTAAAGATAGCTGATTCAAAACAGAATTACATACCTTGAGTAATTACAGCCTATTCAAAGACTCTAAAGTAAACAAAATTAGTTCTGCAATCACTAATAAAAAAAAAAAAGAAAGAAAAAAGAAACTATTCTACTTCAGTCTGAAAGCAAAGTCAGTCAGTTACTCTGCAGAGCTCTAGTGGCACAGCGCCTACACACGTGCCATAGGACAGGGACACAAAAGACAGTGTAGCAAAGTCAGACATGAAGATATGCAACTCAATTTTACAACTTGTGTTACACCAAAAATATAGCTAAGTTACAAAAATGGGGGGTGGAGTTCATAAGAACACAGTCCTGAAATGGTTCCAGCAGCATCCACGCCATTCTTCTGGAAATGAATGTGCTCTACTGAGGATACTAAACATCTGAAAAGCAAAGAAGTAACATTCTCTGTCACAGGCAGGCAGGCAGGCAGGCAGGCAGACCTTAAGCTTACTTCCCTCTCCTTGATAAGAAAACAGCATGTAAACTTCTACGATGGCTCAGTAGGGCAAAGGCGCTTCCTGTAGGCATAACAACCTGACTGCCATTCCCAGTGCCAATAAAGAAGTAGAGAACCACCTGGATAGTTCTCTGCCTCCACACTTAGACCCTGGTACATACATGCCCCATTTCATTCCTCCTATCCCAACCCCAAATAAATGAATGTGATTTTTAAAAACTAGAGTACATGAAGAAAAAAAATCCCTTTAGCTTTTCTTCCTATTTCAAAGTTCTACTTATGTGGAAAATCGTGGCCAAACATGAAAAAGGGGGCAACATTACAGGATTAACACTAACTTTAAATTCTTACACTAATTCACTGCACATTATATTGAGTATGTCTGTTGTAATGAATGTAAATTGGCAGGGCTACATAAGTACCCCATAAAGCTGAACTGAAAAGGAAATGCTAATATACCTTTACTGATAAAGAGTTTACCTAACTCTGAGTTATACATTAGAAGTTCTATTCACTAGTGGTGAGGATTATTCTTTGTAAAAAAATAACTATGATACTAAACAAGAATAGCCATGAATTCCAGACAAATCAGAGCTATATGGTGAGAACCTGATTCAAAAGAGCAAATATATCATATCTGCATCATAGATATGCTATATAAACACACATACTATGTTACAGATGTTAAATATTTCAATCATCTATGGAGTACTAAAAGAAAATTTAGGGGAGAGGGTAGAAGGGAAAGGGGGAGAGAGGAAAGCAAGTGGGAAAATTGTATAGCTCAATTAAAAACAAATATTAAAAAAGAAAATTTAATCTTACAACAGATAAGAGTTTTAAATTCATTGTGCTAAACTAAAAGCAAATTTTCACCTTCCCGTAAAAGCTGAAAGCAAACATTTTCTGATGAGCTTGATAAACTTCATTTTGAGCAACTCCAGGAGGAAACAGTAAATTAAACTCCTAAAGGAATCCTCCATTTAAAAAAAAAAAATCTTGAATCAATTAAAATTGCAACAGGCCTCAAACTGAGCAAATTCATAAACACTGCTCATCCTAGAAATGAAAATGCAAAATTTTCTGACATCTGGGAAATTGTTAAGAGTAGCAGCTGTGACAGAAGTCTTTCCCATGCGGTAGACACCATAGTAAGGCACTGCATGGTATCAGACAGGGTCTCACTACGGACCCGACTGGCTTGGCATGCACTATGTACAAGACGGCCTCAGACACCCTATGCAGTCCATCCAGCTGCACTAAGACTTACCAAAAATCCTCCTGCCTCCACCTCACTGGAATGAGTCACTATGTCCAGATATTTCCATCATTTAATGAAGATTAACTTTTGTGGTGGGTACTATTATCCTACCCTTATTTCAGGTAAAATAAGACTAGGGAATTAAATAGCATAGAGACATCCAGTTACTAACTGACAGAGTCACTATCACAGCACAGACAGCGGCCCCAGCCCACCCTGTCTGCCTAAAACTAAGATGAAACAATGTATAACTTCAGAGTGTAGACAAAACCTGCTGTATTTTAATGTAATTTAAGAGACTCAATCAATCATGTTCTAAAATTACCTCCAAAAAGACTCAATCATGTTTTAAAATAAACTCCAAAGCAATCTATTCTATAAGGAGAAAATACATTTTCTAGAATAATAATAATACATATTATACACACAGAAAATTCAAATATTTATAGTTAAAATCACTGTTCATATGTAAAAGGTTGGTTTCTGATTATAACTATATAACTAATTACACAAAACATAGCATATTTACAGTCTTTTCCACACCATACACATACAGGTAAAGAAGACTCTTTGCTAGCAAAAGGTATTCAACTGCAATGCCATCTTTCCAAAGTTTCAACACTACCAATATGTACAAGTCTAATACTGCAAAGACATCTACAAATGTCCTAATGCCAACCGTTGCAATAGAAGAGTGTGCTATTCTGAACAAAACTGAAACTTCACTGCCAAAATCAATTCATTTCTAAATCACGTTTACTATGATAACATTCCCTTAAGAAATAGTCATTTTGTTCCAGTACAATTCATTTTAAAAGATGAAACTGCTAGCGCCCCTTCTGCAACCAAGGAAGAAAATACAAAACTAGAAGATGAAGCAACAAACCCAATATCTTAATTTCATCTTTCCCAATATATCAATACAAAGAGAACCAATAAATTATACCCATATCAAAACACCTTTAAGCACCTAACCAAGAAAGTCATGTAACAGTTGCATGACCTATAAAAAGGATGAGTAAACGCTATTTCTTCTATCCTCAATATCGGCGATATCTCCAGGAGCAACTGCATCAATCTCAAATCTGCCACGCATGAAGCAACTACAAAAAGTAATGAATATTTACAGAAATCATTTCTGATAAAATCATACAAATGACCTAAATCATGATCTTTAGAACAAATTCTTGTAACTTTTCTTAAATGTAGATCACAAAGCCAATTCTGCAAATCAAGTTTATCTACAGGGTGAAAAAAAAGGGAACAAAACTCAAGAGTCACCAGCTCTGTGCAGTAAAACTTCTCTTTTATGAGCTAGTAGTTTCTACGGAAAAAGAAAAAAACACTATCCAATAAATTTCTTAAGCTGTACTAGTAACTAGTACTGTCTTCTGGAACTAAATACTTCTAAGATGGAATAGTCTAACATTTCATGGAAATGAAAATCTGTCCCATGTACACAGGCTTCTAAGTTTATCTTTGCCAACTATCAATTCAAATACATTATCAATATGAAAACACCGTCTATATTTTGGGCTTACTAAAAAGACTAAGACACAAAATATTGAAAATTGAGTATTGACTGAAAAGAATATTCAAACTTTGTTCTTTCCGGCATGAATAATTTTCTAATCAAGTCATCAAAGTGACTATTTTAGAAGCGGCTTAAAAATTGTTAATACTGTTAAGCTACAAACAAACGAAAGAACAGCACACGAAGACAAATCTCAAGTTGTAACATTTGTTAAAGTTGAAGGAATTGAATTCATTTCCAGAAGGTAAGCTAGTTCGTAATACTTATATATTTTACATAATTATGAGAAATTAGACATATGTTCCACACAAAAATTAGAATACACTGTCTTTCTTCTGTTACTAAAATAAAAATTTTAAAGGCAATGAATCTCCACTTTCTAAAACCAAGTATAAAATGAACATGGTAATGTCATATTTAACTTGAATTATTTAATCTTTAATTAATACTTTAAAAGCAATCTTAGCCTGCATCATTATACTGTGTCAACTTTTACAACTGACAGTAATGAAATTGCTTTTCCTTATATTGAATTATATATAACTGAAAATTACTCGTTTTGACGCATTTTATTCTTAAGTAAGTTTTAGGGAAAATTAAATTTTCAACCTATTATACAGCAATTACATAGTCATGTTTTTCAGGAAAGAAACAGATGACTACAAAAAAGGCCAAGATTAAAATTTTTTTTAAAGATTGCACAATCTTTAAAAAAAAAAACTAGAATTACTTTCAACAATTACTCGCTTGTAACAAACAGCTAACATTAGCAATCACTGCAAGGTTCTACTGTCCCAGGCGGGGCTGGTGTTTGAAAGGAAGCACACCTATCACACAAACTGTCACAGAAGGCTGGGCTCTGCGTGTGCTTCAAAGACACAAAACCTCACAATCTCACACTGAGTCTGTTTTCCAGACTGCTAAGAATAAAATCCAACCAACGAATTCTTACAATACAATTTTGCAAAAGATTTTAAAACTCAATTTTCCTTGACTTTTCTGAAAGTACATCACTGTTAACCCTCAGCAAATAAAAATATCCTACTTACTACTTTCATAATGAAATTTAATTTGGCCAGCTTCAGTGACAACACTGACCAGCAGTAGTCTTCAAAGAGCATTTTAATTCCTGCCCCCAAACAGAACACACTGATAAGGAATCAAGCAAGCCCTCTGGCTTATCAAAATTATTGGAAGAACAACTCTCAGAAGAGCAAGGCCTTCACCAACTTTCCCCCTCCTGACTCTTTTTCGTATTAACATTTGGCTCAATAAAACCACAGCTCTAGAAATTAAGTGTTTAAATTAACCATTTGATGCACTATTTGATACTGCTTTCCATGCATACATAACTAAAAATACAGTTTTAGACTTTTAAGTCACATAAATTGCATGCGCAGAAGCCCACGTATTATGAAATCAAATAAGGAACTGCAATCATGTCACTGCTCATACGTAAAAATTTGGCACAACAATCTTGAGGTCCAATACCCCCGACAATTTTAAATCATGTGGGAAAAGCATAAGTCTACTGTGGAAGCTAAGAGAAGCTCGACTACCAGGCTTTCCAGATTTTTCTTTGAATGACGGTCTATTTTTTTAATTAAATAGATATCTGACTAATTCCTCCTATATCTAGATTACTAACATTAATTCTCACCAACAGTAAAATGCCTTGAAGCAAATAATATCTCAGAATTTTTTCCAATTACCTTCAGAAAAGGTCAAGTTCATCCTGAGTAAAGCTTTATCAATTAATGCAAACTCGAAAATTAAAGATTCCTCTCAAAGTGTATTTTTAACAGAAAATTAGCCTGTTTCTGAAACCAGTTAGTTCTTCAGTGAGTTCCATCTTCATTTCAGAACAAAACTCGACCAAAATTAGCTATGCATGTTTATATGCCGCTAATGCAATTAAAAAAAAAAAGCCGAACCTCTTCCAAATGAAAACATTTTATTTAATTAAAAAAAAAGTCCTCTCCGTAATGCTCTAATTATTAGCAGGACATGTATAGGCAAGTTGCTGCCCTTCTGCCTTAAGAAAATGTCTACTGATATTTACTAAGAAATAACTTTTACCAAGAATACATTATTAACAATTACACAATTACTTAATTTTAACTAAATATTGTTCATTGTTACAAGTCTCTTGGAGAAAAATTGGGGGTTGTTAACAAAAGGCTTAATAGATCTTCAAGCCTGTCACTTCAGACAAGCAACTTTTTTCACACACCTGACACACCGGCCTCCCAAAAGCTCTCAGTATCTGTCAATACTTCCTCCAAAAAAGGAGGGCTCTCTTCCTATGCCTGATCAAAACCAGTACCATACCTGAAACTGCAAAGATCAATGCTTTAAGATAACCGCGAACTTCTGAAGTACAAAGGACTAACTTTTAGACAATCAGAACTATACACCGTTAAAAAATTCTTGGGTTTCTGTCTTATTCAACGAGCTGACTCAGTAATTTGCTGCATTTAAAAAGCTAGCCTACCGACAGTGAGCCACTTTTGCTAGTATGTCTGGGTAGTAGCTGGTTACAGTTACACTGACATTCTATACAAATCAGGGTAAAACCCATGGGCAGTCAACGGGTCAAAGCACCTGAACCTTAAAAGACATCAACAGCAAATTCTAGCTCACAGTGATACTTAAATTTCATGCGAGAGCCGAGCTTTAACCTCTGCAATCATTTGCCACATACAATATCCTTGAGCTCACACGGGCATCATCATCTGGGATCAAAAACTGTTCCATCTCTAGCCTATCACGTACGGCAAAGCAAAATGAATGCTAAATACCACTGAAACACAAATCTCAGGCCCCATCCCACATCTCATCAGGAAACAAAGTCTAATTTAACAAGGTTCTATTAAAAGGTCCAATAACACATATTCTGACACTGTTGATCGCAAACTACAAAACTTCTCGGTCTAGCTCCAAAGTCGTAATTACTTCAGTTTAAACACACAAACCTGCTCTTACCCTCAAATGTGCACCATCTATGCTGAGGGTGGCTAAGCCTATAAAGTTATGCAAATCAGTTCACAAGTCACATTTTAGAAAAATCTATCAACGCAACCCAGGAAACTAGCAATCACTGCAAGATTCTGAGGCAATATGCCTACGTGCGGCACGGACTTTCATTTTAATCTGATCTACACCCTACATCTAGGGCCTAAGTCATGATCTAATCGAAATATGCACAACCTCACAGCGTCTGTTTTTTTGGTTCATTTAGGCTTGGATTAACGAGCTCGTTAATCCAATGTACAGTACTCTGCATTCACGGACAATAGATTTTAAGAAGAGACCTCGGAGCTAGACAAGAAACCAACCCGTGCCTTGACACTTGCAAGCAGGCATGAGTTCCGTCTAGCTGAACACTCCCTAGGTTGAACACCCTGCAAGAGACAGAAAATACACGATCTAAAAATGAGACCAGGATTAAACGTTATAGTCACCCCCAACTACGGAAATTTTTCACATCCGTCTACTCCAACGTTATCAGAATGACAGAAAAGCAAAGAGGAACAGCCGCAGAAATGGATACAGGTCAAGTCTAAGTCGAATCCATCCTCTTGATATCTCCTTTTGTTTCTGCTAACGATCTCTTTGATGATGGCTGTCATGTCTGGGAGCCTGTGGCTGAAGAAAAAGGAGGAGAGAGATGGCAGAAGCTGCTGGTGGCGAGGCTTCTTCTGCAGGATGGAAATGGCTCTGGACTTGGCGGTCGCTGATGCCCCTCGCTCTGCTGCCGCTTGGCCCTGGACCGCAGCCGGGTAATGGCTGCTGCGGCGGCTGCTGGATGGTTGCAGCGACTGGGCCTGCTTCTCCTCAGCAGCCAGAGGCCTGGCAGCCGAGGCAGCGGAATGGGGAGAAGACGGATAATCCTCGCAGCGGCTGCCTCCTCCGGCGGCCTCCGGAGCCCGGGCCAGGGGGGGTGCGGCGGCGGCGGACGGGAGGCTCAACACCGGCCCGGGTCCCTGGACGTGCCGCCGCCGCCGCCGCCGTGTTGGAGGCAGGAGAAGGGGAGAGAGCAACTCTCCGGCGTTCCCAGCCCTGGCAATGGTGACAGGCGACTCCGACCCCCTCCCCGGAGCCGCGGCCGCCGCCGCCGCCGCTTCTCCCCCCCGCTCCAGGAGCGGGAGGTGCAGCCGCCGAGCCTGCGCCGGCTCCCGCCCGAGCCCACGGCTTCCACCGTCTCTCTCCGAAGCCGCTCAGCGGAGGGCTGCCCGGTTAGAACAGACGACTAGGAGGCGAGGCCCGCCGCCGCTGCCGCCGTCGCCGCCCGGCCGGCTCCCCGAGGGCGCTGCCCCCGCGGCTGCTCACAGGCGCTGAGAGGGGCTCTGAGCCGCGGCCGCCGCCGTCTCTCATCTCCCTCGCCTGCGCCGGGCCTGGCCTCACAGCGGCTCAACTCTCAAACTTCCATCATGGCTGCAGCTTCCGAGAGGAGAGAGCTGAGCGCAGCCGCGTCCCGACGCCCAAGCGCGTATCCTGCCGCAGTGCACAAAGAGTCCCGCCACATCACCGTGCGCCGGCCAACCCGCCCCCTCCGCCGCCCCGCCGGGAGAGCCGGGCGCCTCCGAAGCGGGAGGGGAGGCGGGAGGAGGGCGGGGAGCGGGCGGCAGAGCCGGGGGAGGGGCGGGGAGGGGCGGGGCGCCGGCGGGACGGGGCGGCGAGCGCCGCGGAGCATGCCCAGTGTGACCGCGCTTCTCTCCGGGAGCTGAGCCGGCTTCGGCCTCGGCGCAGAGATCCGGCAGAGGTAGGGCTGGCTGGGGCCGAGTGAAGCTGCGCTGAGCAGGATCGCTGACTGCTCTCTGGTCCGGTGGATCTGACTGCTCACTGGTCTCAGTGGCCGGTCAGTGCCTCGGGAGTCCCAGGGGCAAGGCCTTGCGGCGAGGGACACCTATCCTGCCTCCGTCCCTGGCTTTCTTCGCAGTGGTTTGCATTCCCTGCCCTGCGCTGTGGTCAGATTACAGTGTTTCGCTAGGATTTGTCTGCAACAGTCTAACCTAGGTGATGTACCTCTCCCCCCCACGGTGTCCTCAAGATGTCAGTCTTTGCACCAAGAACAACCCCCTATTGTGTGTCCCGCGTGGGTCACCTCGTCGGGCTCGGGTTCCCTGCCCCACCTCCTGCTTCTCAGGCAGCTGGGTTCCTTTGCCCGAAAGATGAACGCTCCCAGCCAAGCATGATGATTGTGCATACGGGGCGTGTACACACACGTCTCCCCTGAGTTTCCAAGGCCCAGAAGACAACCCTGGGTGAACAAAGTGGATCTCCATGAATAGGGCGCACCCCACGCGCACCCCTCTACTGCCGGGTAATGAGCCCGGCAGCTCCCCGCAGCGGCGGGTCTACCGGATCAGTCAACCTCCGTCTCGAAGGGACTGTCTCCCATCCCCTTTGCAGCCTCTATGGAAACCCGGCCAGAATTAGATCGCTGTGGCCAGGTGCTGCCCCAGCCGGACCGTACACGGTCCGGGACCCGGTTACTGGCCCGGGGTGTGCAGTATGGAACGGTCGGAAGCTGCAGCTAGCGAGTGGGCGGGGCGAGCAGGCCTGGGAGGGCTCAAAGGCGAGGTGGAAGGATACACGAGCCACGGCCGGAACTACTTTCAGGAGGAGGTCACGTGTGGTCCTAGTTGGGGAACTTTCCAAATTCCCATTCCCGTATCTGTGTGCTCCTGAGGCAAGAGCTTGGACCCCTCTGCTCTATTAGATGGTCACTCCAGGTGGGGGCGGCTGGACCCCAGCTCTCCCCGGTCGGAGCGGAGAAATGCACCCACAAGCGGTCCGCAGGAGCGCTGTCAGGGCCAAGCGCCTGGGGAGCTGGTTACACAAGCACCCACATCCAAGCACGTGCCCCCGCCACCCCTCTCTGTTGGCTGCCGCCGGTTTGTGTACGGTGACGGGGAGAGTCCCCAGCCTGTTCCTCCCTTTCGCTTGCAACCCATAGAGCGAGCCAGAAGGCCGAGACACGAGACTCCTGCTCTGGATCTACCCACCCCGCGCGTTCCCAAGCGTGGGAGAAGAGGCTGGGCCTTAGGGGGTCTGACGCATCTCCTTAGCTAATGCAGTGGACCCTCTCTAGATCTGTACTCGCGGGGCAAAAGGGTATCTCCTGTTGCTGCTGGCTGCCTGAGCTTACCGATGTTGCAACAAACTTCCAGTCACTGCCCCTGAACTGGTGAGCGCGCCCCACCTACTGTAGACTCAGCCAAGTGACTTATCTGAGCACCTAGTCAATGGCTGTCCGCCCAGAACAAACCTGTCAAGTAGAAGCTTACTGCTGGGATTGGCTGACCTGTCGCGGTCGAGAGAGCTGGTTCAGAAGTGCTCTAAGGGCAAGCCCCTCCTCCCCGACCAGCCAGCCACAAAACAAGCGATCACCTTGAGCTTGGAGAAAAAGAAAAATGACATCAGCACCAACGCTGGGATTTCTTCCTTTTTGTTCTTTTCCCAGAGGACTTAGTTCTCAGGGTAACAATTCGAGTCCGAAAGCATCTGATTTGAGACCTAAGCTAAGGCACTGGGTCGCTTCAGAAATCTGGAGATTAGTAATCAATTATCATGGGTATTGCAGTAATTGCGACTAGGTGTCTAGAAAGACCAGCAGAGGGTTTATGAAGTATAGGAGAAAGAAAATTGCGTATGTGCACAGCATAGTTGCAGGCAGCTCCTGAAGCCTAGAAACCTCAAGAGGCCTGGCTCAGAGAGCCATGGGCCATTACCTAACTCCAAGACTGCTAATTAAACCAGGGATATTTACAGTTCTATTAGCGATCTCTGAGGCTACTCAAAGCTTGTATTTAGATGCATCCTTTTAAGATCTCTCTGCAGGAGTTAGCAGCTCAAGCTAAGCAAGCATTGATGTTTATTGCAGGCTGTTTTTGTGCACAGTTCTTCTGGTCAGTTGGGGGAGGCAGGGAATACAGATGAGGGCAATTTGAAAACAATAGAAGAAAGGCCTGCATTTGGTTTCTAAAGATGTAAATAAATCTCACTCACACAGCCTACTCTAAGATGGAGCTCTGTTTTAGATGCAACCCCCAAAGTCAAGGTGTTACATGAGATGCATAGTTAAAAACCTAAATTGTGCTCAGTGGAGTGTCTACTACTCATTGGTGGGAAAAATAAGAATGAAGTTACATCAAGAGAAGTAGGTTGAGGAGGGGAAAATACCTCACGTTAGTGCTTGTCCCCAGAGTCCCCGTTACTAGCATCACCCTATTTTGCCTCTTCCCCGGAGCCATCTTGTGTGACATAATCTAAGAGTGTCTAAGCCACTCTGAAAGCTTCCTCTAAAGACAGGCAAAGGCTTTTATTCCTAAGCTTCCTGATGCTGGGCTGGAGGAAAGGGGACACTTTTCTGTTTCCAGAACATCACTCTAGAGCACAGGGGAGGAACATCACAGCATTGAAGTGCTGGAACATGACACCAGCCCACAGGCACTTCCAAGTGAGGGAAGAAGCCGGAAACCAGTCAGCTGCTTCCCTGAACCCAGGTTCCTCTACTCTCTAGTGGTTAATGAATAGATAACCATGTTGGCTGGTGTATGGTCAGGCTGGCAACGTCAGATTTTGTTCGGAGTTTCCTCTCACAGTATAATATGTTTCTGAAAGAAATACTGATGTAGCCTTTTTAAAATGTTGGTGTTTTTCGCTTTTTTACTCCATTCAAGGGATATGAATAGACGAGGAGGGGAAAAGCCCAGATAGCAATAAAAAAAATTTAAGTTCAGATGAAAATAGATCTGCTTGGCTGACCTGATACTACAATACAATGGTTAGCAAGCACTTCATTTTCTTACCTGTCTGGATTCAAAACACCCCAGGGAGAAACAGAAGCTTATAACAAAGGAGGAATTATACAAAGCTCCAGGGAGACTAACTTTATAGAATAATTAGGGAGTATGATAAGCCAGCTTTAATTATAGTTTCTAACAGCTGATTCCAAAACTGTAGTGTTACTACACGTAAAAGATGTACAAAGAAAAGTCTTTCTTGGTTTCTTTGATAAGTGGGTCACCAAGAACTAGATGTGGATAACATAAATAGTTAATGCACTGTCGTAGGTTCTGCACTAAAACATGTTGTATGTGAGCACTCCATTGCCCTAGTGCCTTTCTCCTTTCCCACACTCTGACCCTTCAGCCAGAGAGTTAAGTCAAGTGCTTTAATTTTTAAGCAAGCGTCTCTATTTTTACCTAAAAAGCATTTTCTAAATAATAGGAAATAATGAATTAGGTAACAGATAATTGGCTTTGAATTTAAACTGGTCTGTTCTTCTATGGTTCTGTGAAGTCTTTCCTCTTATCTAGTCTATTATTGTTTATTTAGATTTTTACATTTACATTTATTGATTGTGCAAGCTTGCACCAGATACACAGCCATGGCACACTGGTGCATGTCAGAGGACAACTTGCAAGAGTCGGCTCTCTCTCCTTTCACCACACACCTTCCGGGGATCTAGCTCAGGTTGTCGGGTTGGATGGAGCACACCTTTACCCACTGAGCCATCTTACCACCCCCATTAAGGTTCTTTTAAGCACAGTGTTCTCAGCCTTTCTCCAGAAGGCACTCCAGTGACCCACACGCATACGGTATTCTAGGAGAAAATCCCGAATTACTGTCTGTAAGCTCTCCATACCCTAAAACTTTTGCAAATGGCTGTCACCTTTCCTGTCTCAGGAAAGAGATATCCTGGTATGAAATCATTAGTCTCAGACGAGCAGAGGCTGAACTGGGTATTCCCCGGGGTACCAGGGAGCAGACCAGACCATGTTACTGTGTCCACTGGCACATAGGAATTATCACTCAGGGGGCAGTGACACAAAACAACTTTATTTCCATTAGCTTTGACTGCTTGATCTTCTACTTTGGTCTTAACTCTCGTTCTAACCCTATGGAACATAGTTAGTTGTTTTAGCACTTCTAATAATAGAAACTAAATGTTTCAGGATAGCCTGCGTGTGTCTAGGTTCAGGAGGGGCATTGAGATGGAATCAATATGGACAGAGCTGCTAGATAATCAACTCCTTTGGAGGGCGAGTGCCTTTTTTGAAAGAGAAAACACACAAAACCTGCTTAAAGCATTCTCATGGTAACAGGGGGCCTAATCTCTGTTCTTGTAATGATTCAGTCAACAAACACTTGGAACTTTTATGTGCTCCTATGGTTTTCAACTGTATGAGTAGAGAGAGGTGCCTGGACAGCTTTGGGGGCTTGAATCCTTGAACTGAAACTATTGCAACCTCCTCACAGCCCACATGGTCAAGTGAACGACTGATGCTTGATAACTGGTTCAATTATCTATTGCTTCACAGCAAATCACAGTAAAACCCAGGAACGTGAAGGGACCATCTTTGTTTTCCCACAATTCTTGGGGAAGGGTATGGCTGGGCAATTCTTTTCCCCACTGATGAGATCAAGGGACAGTTGTGGTCTAGTCCGTGGTGAGGTTGGCTGGATCTGGAATGTCCAGTGTAGTTTCACCTATGTATCCAGGAACTCAGTTGAGAGACCCAAACTCATGGAGGGCCTCCCTGACTTCATGGGGTGGCTCCAAAGCTGAGCTATCAAGAAGAGCGTGGGTACAGTTTCCCATTTTGCAGCTGTCTCGATCTTTATTTCAAGGGCATATTATAAAGTTGACTCCTTACACTGAGACTCTTCATTAATAAGGAGACACTCGTAGGCCCCTATATTTTCTAGAAAACCTGATGTCTGTTTGGGAGTCTGGTTCTTATTTATTACAGGCTGGTCTTGAACTCACTGTAGCTGACAATGGCCTTTCACTTTTGATCCTCCTGCCATGTTTGTGTGTGTGTGTGTGTGTGTGTGTGTGTGTGTGTGTGTGTGTGTATTTATCTAAATACACAGAAAATATCTGAGAAATAAACAAAACTGAAAAAGAGGGGAAAGCATTTCAGAAAGAGAGACTGATGTCTTCTTATTTGTTATTTGTTTCTTTGTGTGTTGAAGGCTTTTTTGGGTTTTTTGTTTTGTTTAATTGTTACAGTTTTCGAGACATCTGTATCCCTGGCTGTCCTGGAACTTGCTCTGAAGAGAAGGCTGGAATTAAAGTTGTTCTTTACAGTTATTATTTTTGTTTTCATAGAACAAAAAAGTGATTTTACCCAATATAATTAAAGTTAAAAATAAATGTTTATTATCAAAAGAATATCAAATAACCAAAGAGGGAGGTCAGCTCTAGTTTCATTTTTTTTAAGAAAGATTTATTTATTATATATACAGTATTCTCAGTATTCCTTCTGCAAGTATGCCTGCAGGCCAGAAGAGGGCACCAGATCTCATTACAGATGGTTGTGAGTCACCACGTGGTTGCTGGGAATTGAACTCAAGACCTTTGGAAGAGCAGGCAGTGCTCTTAACCACTGAGCTATCTCTCCAGCCCTCTAGTTTCATTTTTAAATAAATGAGCTCACTAAGAAATTTCTAGCATTTAGGCCTAAAGAGCTACTCAGTGTCTGTCATAAAGGATATCTGGAAGAAATGCTATGTACCACAAAGATGCTGTGTGCTATAGAGATGCCATGTGCTATAGGGATGCTGTGTGCTACAAGGATTCTGTGTGCTATAGAGATGCTATGTCCCACAGAGATGCTGTGTGTTCCAGAGATGCTGTGTGATCCAGGGATGCTGTGTGGTACAGGGATGCTATGTGGTACAGGGATGTTGTGTGTTGTGTGGTACGAGGATGCTGTGTGTCATACAAGCTCTGTCTCAGTCCAAGTATCCTCTCTTCCCTGAATTAACTGCTTCAACTATATCTATTTTTCAACCTGTGTACTACTTAACAATGATCTACTCAAAACATTTTTTTCCTCGCAAATAATTGTCTTTTCACAGCACCACAGACTTCTTCCATCCTACCTGGCAGAAGATTTCTCTGCAGTAGAAGGGTGAAAGATCAAGAAGAAATTTCAAAGACCCCCTTACTCACCAAACTCATTGTACAAGCAAAGAAACTAGAACCAATGATTTACATGCTTCCATTACACAGAACATTATAGATGCTTAGGAGCCTGGGAAATGTCTTTAGTTAAACAAAAATGGGGCAAAGGCCTAGTTTTGTTTTATTTTTTTAACCTGAACACGTTAACACAGGGATATTGGGCTAGAGATGATTGTTCATGGCCTTTCCAGCCCTAGAATTGGACATAGAATATGGGGATGAGATGTGATTGGTGCTCACTGTCTGCCCTACATATCCTGAACTTAGTTCCAAAGATGAGGACCTTAAAAATCAAATGTGAAAGCCAGGCAGTAGTGGCTCAAGCCTTTAATCCCAGCACTTGGGAGGTAGAGGTAAACGTTTCTGTGAGCTCGGGGCCAGCCTGGACTACAGAACAAGTTCCAGGACAGCCAGGGCTGTTAACACAGAGAAACCCCATCTCAAAAAAAAAAAAAAAAAAAAAAAACAGAATCAAATGTGAAAACGTGAGTTGCCTCATGTTGCAAAGGATGACCATGGAAAGTATTTCCAAAATGGATGGAAAAGGCGCACATGAGTGAGGACTCAAAGGACTCAGAAAAGAAAAGGTCCTGGAAAGGACCTTCTTTAGGAAGAAAACCCAAACTTCACCAAAGGACAAAGGGAACACTGCCACCTGCTGAAGGAGACAAGGAGCATTGAGCACAGTCTCAGGCGGGAAGAAGGCTGAATTGCAGCTTTCAGCAGGCTCGTGCTAGGGTAAGACGGTAGCGGCCCTATTGTCCTACCCCCTTTCTTCCAGAATATTTAGGACTGTTTTTGTTTTATTCCCGCCCCAAGCCTAAATCTCACAATTCTAAGGTGTTTATTCAAGTATTACATGCACGTGGGTAGAAGTTTCCCGAGCTCACATTCCTCCTCAGAAACAGATCTCTTTTTCCAGTTTTTTCTTTACATTCCTTTCTTTGCTATTATGTTTAAGTAACCAACACATGGGCCCCTTTAATCCCGCACTTAGGGAGGCAGAGGCAAGTGGATCTCAGAGTTCCAGGCCAGCGTGGTCTACATAGTATGTTCTAGGACAGAACCGGGACTACATAGTGAGACCTTGTCTCAAAAGCAAACGACAAAAATCTTGCAAAGAAAATTTTCTTGTACAGAAAATGTACAAGAGAGAAGGCTGGAAGAAATTGCTGCTGTACCTTTTATCTGTCTTCTTTTTTCATCTACATCTCCACGCTCCTGTCTCATGACTTTTTTATCCTTCTATTTCAACATGCCATCATGCTGTGGTTTGGTGCACTTTGATTTTCCTGTCATATGAATGGAATACCTTTTTGTTTCTTTGCTTGCTTGCTTGCTTGTTTTGAGACAGAGTTTTTCTATGTAGTCCTGGCTGTCCTAGAAATTGCTATGAAGACCAGCTTGGCCTCTAACTCACAGAGATCTACCTGTGATCTGCCTCTGCCTCCCAAGTACTGGTATCTTTAATTTTTTTTTTTTTTTGACTGGTTTTGGCACCTAGTAATAGACCACATTTAGTTTCAAGATAACACTAAATAACAGTCAGAGGCAGCTATAGTCCTTTTCCAGTTAGGGTTTGTGTTTTTTTTTTGTCTTGTTTATTATTAAAAGAATGTGTCAAGATCCATAAATTAAGTTTGTGAGATACAGTTCTTCCACAGTAACTGTGGTTTCTGTGTCTCCTAAGAACAGAGAGAACGCTAGAAAAAAAAACAACTTAATGTCAGATTCAACTTGGAAATTATAACTTTTCAAAATACAGTAAAAAGATAGTTCTCTTGTGTGAGTTCTGGCCACTTAATTGTATATCATTAATGTGTTCTTGTAGCCTTGTTGTTTGCAAGATACAAGGTTGTCTGTGATGTGGGATTCCCCTCTGTATGCTGTGAATGCCATTGGTTAATAAAGAAGCTGATTTGGTCCTATTGCAGTGCAGAATAGGGCAAGGCAGGAATTCCAAGCAGATAGAGGAGGACAGAGTAGGCTGAGTCAGAGAGAAGCCGTGGAGCCAGTACAGTAGACCAATACCTCAGCTGAAGCCCACCAAAACTTTGCCAGTAGGTCAACATCCTCATGGTGATGCACAGATTTATGGAGATGGGTTAGTTTAATATAAGAGGTAGCTAGAAATACGCCTCAGCTATTGGCCAAACAGTATTGCAAATAATATAGTTTCTGTGTGTTTATTTTGAGTTGGAGTGCCTGGGAACAAATGAACAGCCTCCAACTACATGTCTGAATTTCAAATCCTGTTTGTTTTACAATATTGAGCATTAACTGGCCAACTTAACTATTAACTGGCCAGATTTTCCTATAATTTCAACTTGGCACATTAACATTTCTAAGTCTGTTCATTATCTTTTTGTAACAGGGTCTTTAAAATTGCTCTTAGATTTATCTATATTATTTTATGTATGTGAGTATTTTGCCCCTATGTATATCTAGGCACCACAGTGTCATGACTAGTTGTGAGTCACCATGTAGGTGCTGGGAATTGAACCTGGGTCCTCTACAGGAGCAATGAGTGCTCTCAACCACTGATTCATCCCTTCAGCCCTGTGACAGGGTCTTGATATGTAGCCCAGACTGGCTTTGGTTTCACAGCCCTCCTGCCTATGTGCTGGGATTACAGGTGTAGGCTGCCACATCCAATTAAACTTTATCTTTTTTTTTTAATTCAGAACTTTGTCTGAATTAAACTCTCTTGCCTTACAAAACCCATTATATTAATTTTGGAAAGAAATTATATACATTTATTTTATATGTTCCTTTAGAAATAGAAATACACTGTCTTTTTCAACTATATCAGAAATTTGGGATTTTTCTTTTCTTTTTTTTTTTTTTTTTTTTTTTTTTGATTTTTCCTCCAACACCAATCTCCTTTGACAGCATCCTCAACTTGAGTTTATATCATAAGTTAGGACAAGAAATCTTGACCCTAGTTCTCCAAGACTGCAGAATACTTCTTCCTTCCTTCCTTCCTGAGTCAGGTTTCTCTGTCTAACAGCCCTGGCTGTCATGAAACTCACTCTGTAGACCAGAGTGGCCTCAAACTCACAGAGATCCACCTGCCTCTGCCTCCCAAGTGCTGGGACCGAAGGCGTGTGCCACCACGGTAGAATATTTCTAGTAAACTTCTTGCTCCAGATGTCTATTTCTTTGTAGTTTACAGAGAACAAAGAAGGACTTTAAAGAATTTGAGCTTTGGGGCTCAAGAATAAGTGAATTGTAGTGCCATTTTTGCCCCTTAATGTAGAGGATACCTCTAAAGAAAAAACATGGAACTCACGAACAGAAATACTGACAGAGATGGTCACAAACCAAATTACAGAAATAAATTAAATGGCTCAGAGAACTCTGGAGGGCTGTTCCTTCACCAGTTACCAGTTATCCAAATAAAGTAGTGACAGAACTGCTCAAAAAGTAAAGATATGGGTGACGGCTCAGCCACTAAAAGTACTCGTTACTCTTCTGGGGTCCCTGAGTTCAGCTCCCAGCACCCATGGTGGTACATCATGGCAGCTCACAGCCATCTGTAACTCCAGCCCAGGGGATCCAGTAGTCCTCTTCTGGCCTCCATGGGCACTGTACACATATGATACACACACATTCAAGCAAAACACCCACACACATAAAATAAAAATAAAAGTACATACACCGTAAACACACAGATCTCCAAAGCAACTGTTCCCAGACCTTGTGAAGCATGGCAGTGTCTTCAGTAGTGTGCTTCTGCACAACTTGGGAGCAGCAGCAGCAGCAGCTCTGAGCAGGAGCAGCAGCAGTGAGAAACAATGTTCCTACTGTTATAGGTGTTGATTCCAAATCTTTAACTGTCCTGCGTACTTCTGAAAGCCAGTCTAGTGGTTTTCCTAGTTCTGTGTCCCGATCTCTTCACAGTAGTAGGTTCTCCCACTTAAGAAGGAAAGGCATCTGAATGCTGAAACAACATACAGTGAGCTTCTGTATCTTTGGGTTCTGCATCTGTGTGTTCACCCAAAACACGAATTAAATATACCCAAGAAAAAGTAACCTCTGTTCTGAAGATGTGTAGACAGTTTCTAAATGTTATCCTCTAGACCAAGTATAACAACTATTTACATAGCATTTACATTGTATTAGGTGTTATACATAATCTTTTTGTTTGTTTGTTTGTTTTTGTTTTTTGAGACAGGATTTCTCTGTAGCTTTGGAACTATCTGTTCTATCCTGGAACTCTGTAGACCATGCTGGCCTCGAACTCACAGACATCTGCCTGTCTCTACCTCCAAGGCAATGGGTAATCTATAGATGATTTATACAAAGTCTAAATACAGGTTATAATTCTGTACCATTATATAGAAAGGTCTTGAACACTCATGTACTCTGGAATGAGAGAGTGGTCCCAGAGGCCAGCCCCCCTCAATGCTGAGAAAAGACTGTACCAGAGTATAAAACCTGCAAGGAACTAAGGAGAGAAACCAAAATAACAGAACTGGTAATGAGGAGCTGAATGACTGTTACTAACAGACTCTTTGGAAAGCAGTATTTTTTCTGGTAAATTGAAGGAAAATCTATTCAAATTGTCCACGGATAAGTCACTGAAACTAAAACCATCAAGTGATGTATAGAATGGACTTTGGAAAGTTTTAAATAAATGAGTGACATAAGAAAGCAAACCTTCCACTCACCATCTGCTTATATTTTGAATACTGCTTCCCAGAGTTTATAAAATAAAAGTAAGCTGGTGGTGGTGGTGGTGGCACACACCCTTAATCCCAGCACTCAAGAGGCAGAGGCAGGCAGATTTTTGTGTGTTTGAAACCAACCAACCTGGTCTATTGAGCAAGTTCCAGGACAGCCAGAGCTATATAGTGAGACCCTGTCAAAAAAAAAAAAAAAAAAAAAAAAAAAGCAAAAACAGTGTTGGAGAGATGTCCAGAGGACCCAGGCTCAATTTCCAGCATCCCATGGAAGCTCACAATTGTCTGTAGCTCCAACTCTAGGGAATCTTATACCTTTATACCTTTACACAGATATACATGCAGACAAAACACCAATGCACATAAAATAAAAATTTCATTTTTAAAAATTAAATAAAGCGCTAAGGATAGATGATCTGGTGTCAGTCTTATCTCCTTAGAGAAATACAGAAGGTTCACATATGACATATTATCAATTTTTAGAGCCCTACTAATGACCAGCATCGCTAGTCAGGTGTATTGACACCTATGTTAGCATTCTGAAGACAGAGACAGGAGACAGCACCCACATCAACTCCAGCTCTAGGGGTATCTGACACCTCTGGCCTCTTCAAGCACCTGCACACATGGACACAGACAAACACAAAATTTAAAATAAATATTTTTTAAAATTATAAAATAAAATACAAATTAATATGTATAGCAAAATGTATCTGGGTATGGTGACTCATTCCTGTAATTCTAACACTTGGGTGAAAGCAGGAGGATGAGAAAACCAGGGCTGGCTAGGTGGCTCATGGGATGCAGTTCTCAGCACCCACACTGTGGATCTTACTATCAAATATTCCAGTTTTAGGAACTCCAACACCCTATTCTGACTTCCCTGGGCACCAGTCATACATGTGGTGCATATATACTTGCAGGCAAAACACCTGTACACATAAAAATAAATAAATCTTTTTTTTCAAGACAGGGTTTCTCTGTAGATTTGGAGCCTATCCTGGAACTAGCTCTTGTAGACCAGGCTGGCCTCGAACTCACAGAGATCTGCCTGCCTCTGCCTCTCAAGTGCTGGGATTAAACGCATGTGTCACCACCACCCTTTTTTTTTTTAATGTATATAGGGCTGGTGCAATGACTCAAGAAGCACTTGCCACCAAGCCTAATAACCTAAATTTGGTCCCTGGAACCTGCATGGTGAAAGAAAAAAAGTAACCTCCACAAGTCCTCTGACTGCTACATATGCTCTGGGGCACACACACATACGATATATAAAAATACATAGTGTAATTATTATAAATCACAAAGTTATGTTTCCATGTGATAGAGCATTATAAACCAGGATAAAAGGAGTCAGTTCCATCCATCTGTCACCATGGAAATATCTCGAGTTTTAGTAACTGCTGGTTAAATCTGGCCCACAGAATAAAAATAAAAACGAGCTCTCTCCTCTCACATGTTCCATCCTTCTCCTGACTCCAGAGCGTGCAGGAAGATGCTGGGCTCTGGGACATCACTTAAACCTTGGTCCTGAAGCTGAGGACAGGGTGTGTGTTACAGTTGTACTGCAGCTCCGAAGTCAGCGCAGTTGTCTGACACCTGCTGAGAGGTTAGCGGAGAAAATGGGGAGGGGGCAGTAAGGAAGGAACTGACTAGGAAACAGAGGACTTTAGCTTCATCTATTTGGAATCTGGGCTTACCCAGAGACTAGGGAGAAAGTTCGTATTTGCTTAAGTAGTGCCCTGGTTCATTTTCTGCTGCTGTGATAAACAACATAACCAAAGCAACTTGGGGAAGAAAGGATTTATTTGGCTTATACAACCCAAATCACAGTCTATCCCTGAGGAAAGTCAGGACAGAAACTGACACCGAGGCTGTGGAGGAGTGCTGCTTACTGACTTGCTCCTCATGGCTAGCTCAACCTGCTTGCTTTCTTTTGGTTTGGTTTTTGGTTGTTTTGTTTTGTTTTGTTTTTGCTCTTTGAGGCAGGGTTTCTCTGTATACCCCTGACTGTCCTGACCATTGGTGGCACTATCCACAGAGCTAGCTCCTCCCACATCAATCTCCAATCAAGACATTACCCCCACAGACCTGCCTCCAAACCAAACCCAAAGGAAGCATCTTCTCAGCTGAGGACCTCTCTTCCCGGATAAACTTAGCTTGTGTTAAGTTGACAAAAATCCAACCAGCTCAAGTTAGCAAGGATGAATAGAGGAAGGACCAGTGATCTAGCCAACCTCCAACAGGTAAGTAAGCACACATCATTCCTAGCAGGCAATTGATTCTGTGGCAATCCAGATTGCTTTCGGAGTTCAGTTCCGTAAGAACACAAGAACACAAGGCTCATTTATAGCAAACACTTTCCTCACCTAGTGACACTTTTCTGTGTCACTAAACAGAAACACCTTTCTGTTTAGGCAAGTGTACTAAAACATTTGAATGTTTTGAAAATTAATTTCTAAACCAAGGGAGAAAAAAGCCAGATAGGTGGCGCATGCTTTTAAAACCAGCACTCAGTCAGGTGATGGTGGTGCACGCCTTTATTTTTATTTTCTCACTGACTCCATTAAAAATTAGGAAAAAAATATAATAAAATGGGGCTGTAATAAAAGCAGTAGCAATATGGCTAGTCCTGTGAGATGTGCCTATAGTGACAACTTATTCGGTAGCTTTCACTCCAGGTGGGGTGGAGCACGTCTTTAATCCCAATGCTTGGGAAGCAGAGGAAGACGAATCTCTGTGAGTTCGAGGTCAGTCTGGTCTACAAGAGCTAGTTACAGAGCAGGCCCCAAAGCTACATAGAGAAACCCTGCTTCGAAGAACAAAACAAAACAAACAAAGTATAGCTTTCACCCAGTAGGGGAAAAAGAAGAAAAAGCCCGCAGGATGTACACTGTGTGACGGTACATTGCTGTGATTGGTATAATAAAGAGATGAACGCCCAATAGCTAGGCAGGAGAGAATAGTCAGGACTTGTGGGCAGAGAGAACTCTGAGAAGAAGAAAGGCGGGTTCTCCAATGAGATGGACGCCAGGAAAGCAGGACATGCATTATGGCTGAGCGTAGATTAAGAAATATGAGTTAATTCAAGTTATGAGAGCTGGTTGGTAATAAGCCTAAGCTAAGGCTGAACTTTCAAAATAAGTAATACCAAGTCTCCATGTCGTTTATTTGCAGACTTGCAGTCCCAACGAGAAAGTTCTACTACATACTCCATCAAGCCTGAAGACCTGAGCTCAATCCCTGGAGTCCACACGGTAAAAGGTGAGAGCCAGCTCCTGCAAGCTGCCCTCTGACCTTTACACACACACACAATAAGTAAGTGTTAAGGATGGGAACGAAAATAACTACTCACATTTCTTGTGACTGACATTCAGAAATGAGAGAGATTGTGAAAGAGCACGCGCATCTTCTAAAGATCCCTTGTTTCTACAGAGACTCTATGGGGCGAGCATTGCCTTGCAAGTAACAATGAATTGATTACAATAATGATTGATTGTCTACTATTAGGTGATCTACAGGCATGAGCGACCTGCATAGAACTCGCACGTGTTTCTGACAATGTGGCCCTACACCGGTTCGTTATCGCATGCGCTAATATCATCCATCTCCTCTGACTGACTTTTTATAATCAGTTCTGCAGGTTTTTGCCCGAAGGAATTTTCTAAGGTTTTCAATATCCTGTAAGTACTCTCTCTGCAGACCCTTCCTGTTAGTCCACCAGACATGCCCAGACAGATGCGAACCTCGGTAGTGAACGCCGCCTTCTTGCAAATATACTTCCACCAGGAGAGGAAGAAACAAGAGGACTTGCCATCTGAATTGTTGTATTTCCTACTTGGGGTATATATATCTGAAAGACTGAAGCAGCCAAATGCGCACTCTAGCCATGCGCATTAAATTAAATTGGATTGCCATCTGTTGGTAAATATTTCCAACTTTGTGCTTCATGCAATACTTCTCCACGACTCCATTCTCTGTCGGGCAAACTAAGGCATTATCTTTTATTTATTTATTTTTAACTTTTATTTTATGCACATGAGTGCTTGCCTGAATGTATTTGTGTAGACCGTGTACACACATGGTTTGGGTGGAGGCCAGAAGGTGGAATCAAACCCCGTGGAACTGGAATTACAATAGTTGTGAACCACCATGTGGGTGCGGAGAATTGAACCAGCGTCCTCTTGAAGAGCAGCCAATGCTTTTCTTACCAACTGAGCCATCTCTCTAATCCTTCCAAAGCACTCTTCAGCTTGTGTTGAACTGACATAAAACTAGCCTGCACAACATCCCCCACTGTCTCTCCCTCAATAGGAAAGTATGTACTACATACACTCATATCAAAGCTCCTTTGGGATCTAATTAGCTTGAAGGTTTAAAAGCCCCATTTCTGGAGCCAGAATTTGCTTTGCAATTTTGTGGTACCACTTACCAATTGGGAGATATTTGACAGTTACTTAATCTCTGTGTTCCTGTGTCCTCACCTTAAAGTAGGGCGATAATAGTACCCATCTAATAGAGTTGTGAGGAAAGGAGACGGAGGGAGGGATGGAGAGAAGGGGAGATGAAAGGAGAGGGAGGGAGGGAGAGAAGAAGGGAGGGAGGGAGGGAGGGAGGGAGGGAGGGAGGGAGGGAGGGAGGGAGGGAGGGAGGAGAGGTACAAACTGGCACATCATAGAATGTCACTGAAGGCAGGTGTTGTATTTTAAATATACTCTTAACTGCCACCCTAACACCCTGGTTTGATATTGATAAACTACTTCAACATATGCTCAATGATGAATTACTATCAAAAAATACATGATAGTTGGTAAAAAAAAATAAAAATAAGAATTAAGCTATCAGAATAAAACCATCTTGAAAATATTTTTTGTTTGTTTGTTTGCTTGATTGTTTGGCGTTTGGGTTTTGTTTGCTTCCTGTTTTCAAAACCGGGTTTCTCTGTGTAGTCCTGGATGTCCTGGAATTAACTCTGTAGACTAGGCTAGCCTCAAACTCAGAGATCTGCCTGCCTCTGCTTTCTGAGTGCTAGAATTAAAGGCATGCGCCACCGCTGACCAGCTTTAAAGACAGTTTAGTGTCTTTCATTAAAATAGTCTTACAGCATGCCAGTGTCCCAGTTAAGAGCTTAAGTGAGCTACTTTTGCCTCTGGAATCTTATGTTGGTATTTCAAGGACAGTCCAATCACTCTGAGACAAGCTGGATCCTACTCTTAAGTCACAATAATGTCCAACATTATGACATGAGCGAGAATGCCCACAACCTATTTTCCTACTTATTCAAAGTTCTAAATGAGAGTCAGCTTCAAATGTTACCTCCCTTATGGACTAGCTAGCTCCTGATGTATGTCTCCTACAAACGAGAAGGATGCTAGTTCCAGCTGAAGTGTGCAAACAGCGAAGCAGCATGAGGTCTCCAACGACCAGCCTCAGCCAGAAGGTACAGTGATGCTTAGGTCAAACTTCATTCCCACTGGATAGTTTAACCTCTGACAGGTACTAACCTTTAACTTTCACTTCAGTGAAGCTGTTCGTATTCCTACTAAAGTTTCCTAGTGAAAACGTGAATTGTGTAAACATCTGTACTTGTGTCTGTCTTTCAATGCTTATCAGTTTTTATATGTTAGATCAATGCTCAGATCACTTTTTGTTGGGTTTTTTTTTTGGTTTGTTTTTTTGAGACAGGGTCTCTCTATATAGCTCTAGATGTTCCTGAAACTCAAAGAGATCCACCTGCCTCTACCTCCTGAGTTCTGGCATTAAAGGTGTGTGTCACTCAGTGACTGAAAAATTATATTCTCCTTGTCAAATTGTTTATTTGGTTTTTCAAGACAAGGTTACTTGTATAGCCTTGGTTGTCCTGGAACTCACTCTATAGACCGGGTTGGCCTTGAACTCACAGAGATCCACCTGCCTCTGCCTCCCAACCTCTTGAGTCCTGAGATTAAAGGTGTGCGCCATCATCACCCAGGGGAAAAACCATATTCTTTTCAAATACAAAACTTAAACATATAAATGTAACTTATCAAGTGGATAAAACATTGTCCTGAAATAAAGCCATTTTTATGTTTCTTTACATGATCAACCCATGTTACATAATCATTTCTTCATACAGTCAGTATGGGATGCTTTCTTAATTACTATTTCCATCTTTTGTTTCTCAAAGGAATTGTCAGTTGCCAGGCTTAGTTGATACTCTGTTTTCTGAAGTGGGGAAGGGGCCACATGCATTTATTAATTACAAACTAAATTTTATAGCTTTATCTCGCTGCTGCAATAGCCAGAATTCTCCAGAATATGGAAGTCTACTTTTATTCAAGAGGCCAATTTTTCTCTTTCAATCTAATGTATTGATGAAATTATTTTTTACTTCTTTAATTTCTTTTTAGATGAATCCAACTATGGATTCATTTATAAAATCTAAAATCCCAGTCTTGGGGACACTGAAGCAAGAGGATCACCCCAAGTTTGAGGCCAGCCTGACCCTGATTTAAAAATATGTCTGAAAAAAAATCTGTATATGGAAGTA